>NC_137830.1:9314166-9531666 GCF_963921795.1 Nannobrachium achirus
ATATTCCATCCTGATTGGCTAAGATTGCCTTCTAAAGCTTGCAGGAGTGCTCAGTTTTGACTGTAACCCTGACAGGTTTAATAAAGACCTAGAGATGATCTATTTCAATGACTGTAACCGTGACAGGTTTAATAAAGACATAGAGATGATCTATTTCATTGACTGTAACCCTGACAGG
Organism: Nannobrachium achirus; assembly: GCF_963921795.1. Taxonomy (NCBI): domain Eukaryota; kingdom Metazoa; phylum Chordata; class Actinopteri; order Myctophiformes; family Myctophidae; genus Nannobrachium; species Nannobrachium achirus. Next base: position 9,314,345 of record NC_137830.1, read on the forward strand.
TTTAATAAAGACCTAGAGATGATCTATTTCATGACCGTAATCCTGACAGGTTTAATAAAGACCTAGAGATGATCTATTTCATTGACTGTAACCCTGACAGGTTTAATAAAGACCTAGAGATGATCTATTTCATTGATTGTAACCCTGACAGCAGTGGTGGAAAAAGTACTCACATATTTTACTTGAGTAAAAGCATCAATACTGCAATATAGAAATACTCTGTTAGGGTGCCCTCACACCAAAATACCTAGAGTGGAATCCGCCAATGCATTTCAATGAGAATGGAGCGTTTTTTTTGCTATTTTCAAATAGCTAAGGTATAAAATAGGGCTAAAGTGGTTTATGTTTTTTTTTTAATATTTATAATTTATATCTGCAAAGTAACTAGTGACTAAAGTTTTCAAATAACTGTAGGGAAGTAAAAGTGCAATATCTGGATCCCGAGATGTAGTGGAGTAAGTAAAAGTATTAGAAATTGGAAATAGTCAAGTAAAGTACAAATATCTCAAAACTGTACTTAAGTACATTACTTAAGTAAATGCACTTAGTTACTTTACACCACTGCCTGACAGGTTTAATAAAGACCTAGATATGATCTATTTCATTGACTGTAACCCTGACAGGTTTAATAAAGACCTAGAGATGATCTATTTCATTGACTGTAACCCTGACAGGTTTAATAAAGACCTAGAGATGGATGAAAGTCAGAGTTCTGCCAAACCTCACAGAGCAGAGTCTCCAACACCCAGCCTTCTGTCTATGAAGAGTGACCGTTCTAGATGGGCACCTCCTAACTTCAGTGGACCTCCACACACAGAGTAAGTGAATCCTCCTTTACAATATACATATGTTCCCTCATATTTCGCATAATTTCGCATTTTCTCGCAACTTTCACAATTTCCCGCATATTTCGCATAATTTCGCATTTTCACCGCCTAGATTCACATAAAAACCGGCCTAAATCCCGATGAATGGCCACCCTAGTCAGCCTCTGAGAGAAACGATTTGTCTTTTGTGTGTGTGTGTGTGTGTGTGTGTGTGTGTGTGTGTGTGTGTGTGTGTGTGTGTGTGTGTGTGTGTGTGTGTGTGTGTGTGTGTGTGTGTGTGTGTGTGTGTGTGTGTGTGTGTGTGTGTGTGTGTGCCTGCCTGTGTGGTGCGCATGCATCCAGCTTTTATTGTTTTCTGATCTATTTAATTGACTGTAACCCTGACAGGTTTAATAAAGACCCAGAGATGGATGAAAGTCAGAGTTCTGCCAAACACCAAAGACCAGAGTCTCCAACACCCAGCCTTGTGTCTATGAAGAAGAAGAAGAAGAAGAAGAGGGACCATTCTAGATGGGAACCTAACCTTGACTTCAGTGGACCTTCACACACAGAGTAAGTGAATCAAGGTACAGGTGTAATTTAATTTTAGGGTGACCATGCGTCCTCTTTTACCTGCGGACAAGTTAGAGGCTTTATCCTCCTAGCCCCTCCCCCCCTCTCTCAACAAACCCAATTGTGATGAAATATTAACTATTAATTTACGTAGTGTCTGTCCGCCGTCTGACCACATGCTGAAATCACTGATACTAAACAGTGTCACCACCATGGTAACAGCCGCATGCTGAAACAATGTCCAAATAATGTCTGTCTGACATAATGACCAAATTTGGAGATGACATCACAGCCTGGACACGGAACACCATATATGAGCATAAAATAGAGCGAGACAGACTGAGATCTCCATATAATGTATGGGCATGAAAGGGAAACAGACAGACAGAGATGGATACAAGGGGTATTGCACAACTGGACGTCAATGGTGACTGTTCTGCTAACGGGGACCGGTCTGGGTTCTCCAACATTACTTCTGAGACTCCTCAGTCCTCAGGGACATTCAATCCCTCAAATACTGTGCACACCCCCAGGCACAGGACTAGTATTTAAGGAATGAATAAATGAATATATAAATATTTGAAAGACAGTTGATGGACTTCCATTGAAACCATACCATAAAATCATACTTATCTCTACGATACCAGTTATCGGTACCCTAAGCGAGAGAATCTAGTTTTTCGTATTAGTATTATTCATTAGTGTTACTTGCCAAAATTCATTACCCCCCTCCTCCCAGTCACAATTCCCTGGAGCCGCCACTGCACTCCTACTCAGTTGAAAGCAAAGGATGCACTGAGCTGTCTGTGAGGGAATGAAAATGCAGAAGCACTTTTTCATTTTTACAATTTCACAGAAAAGTGCACGTTAACCAGAAGTCTTATTGGTGCTAGTGGAACATAGCCCTGAAACTCGGGGGTCGAAGAACGCAACACAAACACCATACTCTTTCAGATGAATGCCACGCTGTCTCACATGCGCACGCACGCACGCACGCACGCACATAACACATGTTGACTACAATATTTACAGCTATTACCTCTAGTCTACACTGATATAAGAACATTTATGTACAACTGGGCTGTGTTGCGCCACCATCAGGCCGATTTTTGAAAAACACATGGACACTGCTCCTACAGATTTTGCCCTAAAATCACGCAGAGTGGTACACAGTATCTCTAAAGTCATGTCATCAACATGGATCTGTCCCATTTCCCATATTCCCTCCTGATTGGCTATGACTGCCTTCTAAAGTTTGTGTATGCGACCTGACGGTGGCTTATCTCCCGATTAGGGAGTCTTACTGGTTGTATCATGTATGCCAGGTGATGTAATCCATGTTCATGGCAAAAAGAGCAGATCTACAAGCTTACAACACATGGCATCACAGCACTTCCTGAGCTTGTATATCGGCACTATTCATTGAAGGACAAAGTATATAGGTTTTAAGTGGTTAATTAAATAATATATAAGTTATTAAACTATCTATTATCTATATTATATTGTGTTTATCTCCACAGAGAGAGACTCAGAACCACACCTGAACAGAAGACATCCAGTCAAACCACAAGTGAACAAAGTAAGACTGGACACACTTTACACTAATTATCATTTCATATCAATTAATGAAATGTTTAATTAGCAGAAAACATCATCAGATTAATGTCCATATTGTATTTCTGTATCAATGTTACTGATGATTAACACATACATTTAGACAGAAACATTCTCTTTTTTTTTGACAAATTGTACATTTTATGGAGGGTATTTAAGAAATAGTTTTAATGGTATGCTATATTACATGTAAAGTTATAAATTAACTTTAACTTGTTTAACATGTCTTCATTGTGTTGTCATAGCAGGTGTCAGTCCGCAGGAGCATTTAAAGGTTTATAAGATCGGTTTGAACCGTCTTGATCGTGTGACATACGTCACTGAAGTGCCCTCCCTCAGCAGCATCTACACAGAGCTCTACCTCTCAGCGGGAGCGAGTGAAGGGGTTAATAACCAACATGAGGTCTGGCAGCTAGAGACAGCTTCCAAGAAGACCCTCCATGACCAACCAATCAAATGCTGTGACATCTTTAAGCCCCTCCTCCTTGGCAGAGAGACACCCAAAAGAAGAGTTCTGACCAAGGGCATCGCTGGCATTGGAAAAACCTTCTCTGTGCGTAAGTTCACTCTGGACTGGGCAAGGGGTTTGGAAAATCAAGATGTCATTCTCCTGGTTCCCTTCTCATTCCGGGAGCTGAACCTGGTCAGAGATGAGCAGCACAGTCTTCTCTCACTGATCCATCGTTTCCACCCAGAATTAAAGAAGGTCACAGCAGAGCAGCTCGCTGTCTGGAAGGTTGGCTTCATCTTTGATGGTCTGGATGAAAGCAGGTTTCCGCTGAAATTCAAGAACATTGATATTGATTCTGATGTCTTCAACAACAATGACATCGTCTCTGATGCCACAGTGACATCATCAGTGGACTTGCTGTTGACAAACCTCATCAAGGGAAATCTGCTCCCCTCAGCCCTCCTCTGGATAACTACCAGACCTGCAGCAGCCAATCAGATCCCTCCTGCATATGTTGACTTGGTGACAGAAGTACGAGGCTTCACAGACCCCCAGAAGGAGGAGTTCTTCAGGAAGAGATTCAGTGATGAGAAGCTGGCCAACAAAATCATCTCACACATGAAGACATCAAAGAGCCTCTACATCATGTGTCACATCCCAGTCTTCTGTTGGATCACCGCTACCGTTCTGGAGGACATGTTGAAGACAGACGAGACAGAAAATCTGCCCAAGACACAGACTGCGATGTACAGCCACTTCCTGTGGGTTCAGACCAAGAGGAAGTGGAAGAAGTACCATGATGTGAATCAACAGCAGCTCATGGAGGCTGACAGGGAGGTTATTCTGAAGCTGGGCAGGCTTGCATTTGAACATCTGGACAAAGGTAGCATGATGTTCTACCAAGAAGACCTGGAAGAGTGTGGTCTTGATGTGAAAGACGCCTCGCTGTACTCAGGAGTGTGCACAGAGATCTTCAAAGAAGAGACTGTTCAATCTGAGAGAAAGGTCTACAGCTTTGTTCATCTGAGCATCCAGGAGTTTCTGGCTGCAGTCTACCTGTTCCACTGTTACACACAGAGGAACAGGAAGGTACTGAAGACATTCCTGGGAGTTGATGTCAGTTCCTTGGATGACTTCCTGAAGAGAGCCTTTGAAAAATCCACGAAGAGTAAGAATGGCCACCTGGACCTCTTTCTCCGCTTCCTTCATGGCCTCTCACTGGAGTCCAACCAGAGTCTATTGGGAGGCCTATTGGGTCAGACACAGAACAGTCCAGAGAGCATCCAGAGAGCCATCGACAACCTGAAGGAGATAAAACGTGAGAATGGAAATATCTCTCCTGACAGATACATCAACATCTTCCACTGTTTGATGGAGATGAACGACCACTCACTGCATCAGGAGATCCAACACTACCTGGAGTCAGGGGACGGATCAAAGACAAGACTGTCTGAGAGCCAGTGTTCAGCTCTGGCCCACTTGCTGCTGACGTCAGAGGAGGTTCTGGATGAGTTGGACCTGGACAAATACAACACAAGAACACCTGGAGGGAAACCTAACCTGGTCCCAGCCGTGAGGAACACCAGAAAGGCTCGGTTAGTCATGCGAATAGAAAACGCATTAGAAGAGAATCAATCTACCATCACATCTAAAAGTACAATTAAAAATGATGGTTAATATAAAATATCCAATAATAGTCAGGTCTCAAATAGTGACTGGTGGTATCGTGTGAAAGTGTAAATAAAGGCTAGTCCTATTAAAGCCAGGTAAAACACACCAACAGTGAACAAGGAACATGGTGCCACACTGAACAGGAGAACCCAAGTCCTCTGTACTATCCACAATGACAACTGACCATACCAGAAATTAGTATGCAGTTGAATGTGACGTTGCCTTCCGAAACTAATTAAAAAATATAATGAATGTTAACGGTCTATATTCAATTATGTCACGGCTAGGGATGGGTATCGTTAAGATTTTAACGATTCCGATTCTGGTTCCGGTTCCGCTTATCGATCCAATTCCTTATCGATTCTCTTATCAATTCTCATTGGGGGGGGGGGGGGGGGGGGTTAGAGAAATAGTGGCCAGTGGTAGGGTTGTCACGGTTAGGACTTTCTGGAGACGATTAATCATCATTCAAAATGATCGCGATTGACGAATATATCGTCTATTTTTCCCCCTTCATTATATGTATACCGCTATGATAGTACTCCTTAAAGGAGACATCCAGACCAAAACACATATAGGGTTAAATCTGCCTTTTATCATACCCCTTCATACCTGCTTTAGTCGATTTCTTTCATAGCTGCCCCTGTTGCTAGATTTCGCGGGCTCTCTCATAACTAACACAGTGGATTGTCCTTAGGCTAGTGCGGTTATTTCTTTAGCTTCAAAGTTAGTATTTTTTGATTGGATTGTGTTTACACAACGTCCTGAGACCAACCAAACCGCTGTTTTGACCTCACAGGCACCCTTACTTGTCAAACGGCTTCTGCTCTGAGCAGCACCTGGCTGCAGACACTAGGGTCCTGTTGATGTCCACGGGAGACAGGAACATCAACAAGTGGCAGGAAGTGACCTCACAGTGTCAAGTGACTTCATGCCACTTGTGGAGGTCACGTGACGTCTCTGCCTTGCAGTCCAAGGCACTACAGTCCCTTTGAGCCGCATTGTCGCTATGTGTACATGTTATCTTTTATCTTTTAGACAACCCAACTCTACCCCCTAACCCTAAACAGAACCTCCATGGGGTAGAGCAAGAAAGAGGTGTGAGGTCACTTCCTGCCACTTGTTGATGTTCCTGTCTCCCGTGGACATCAACAGGACCCTAGTGTCTGCAGCCAGGTAGTCTTGTCTGCTCTGCACCAGAGCAGGAAGAGGAGAGGCTAGAAAGGGAGGGGAGGGAGGGGTCTGTTTGACAAGTAAGGGTGCCTGTGAGGTCAAAACAGCGGTTTGGTTGGTCTCGGGACGTTGTGTAAACACAATCCAATCAAAAAATACTAACTTTGAAGCTAAAGAAATAACCGCACTATCCTAAGGACAATCCACTGTGTTAGTTATGAGAGAGCCTGCGAAATCTAGCAACAGGGGCAGCCAAAATCTAGCAACAGGGGCAGCTATGAAAAAAATCGACTAAAGCAGGTATGAAGGGTTATGATAAAAGGCAGATTTAACCCTATATGTCTTTTGGTCTGGATGTCTCCTTTAATGAAGAAAATTAGCAATTTAATTGCTTTTTGAACATCAAGACTAAAATGTTATAGTGGCAAAGAGATTGACCCAGTTGCGCGTGGGTGTTGTGCTCTGAAAATAGCAGATCTACAAGCTCAGAACGCGGCGCGTTGACGGGCTAGACCAGCTGCTGTTGGACTGTCTGCTGCCGTTTTATTTACCAGTTCGGCATATTATTGTGGGCGGTGGATCTGTAGATTTGTTGTATTAGCAGCACGTCTGACTGGCACCTTTTTATATCAAAGTGTACAGATCGCTTCCTCCACGTTACTGGGCTGGGCTCTCCTTTAATGTTGCTGTTGGGATTAAAACCGCTCGTACTGTGGCTTTGGAAACAAACTGTCATCCTCCATGACACAAACTAGTTATCCTAGACCTAGCCTATGCTAGCGCATCCGACCAAGACTACCTGACGAGACGACACAAGGAAAACGACAACAGTGTGGCCATTGCGTGTGCATGTAGCTGTGTGTGCCAGAGACTTGCAGAGAATGTTAGAGAGGCATTTCTAAAAGAAGGCAATTTTTTCAACTTAAGATGCTGCATTCAAGTTCAGGAGCTGCGTTCAGGTATGGCACAGAAATAGGCCTGTCACGATTATGACATTTTACAAGACAATTAATTGTCACTCAAATAATTTTTTTGTCGTTGACAATCACATTTCTGTTTGGCTTTTAGGCTTTGAAGTTGCACATGGTATATGACACATAACCTAAATATACAAAGAAATGACTGACATATTTGACAACTTTATACTTAAAAAAACATTGATAGAGGAAATAGCCGATCTACAAGCTCACAACGCGTTGCGATGCGACACGTTGTGAGCTTGCAGATCTGCTATTTCCAATTTTTTTTACTTTAAAAAAAATATATATGAAAATCTTTCAACGTGGAAACGATTATGACGATTATGAAAAATAATCGCGATTATGAAAAATAATCGCGATTATGTCAAATAATTGCGATTAGACGATTATGTAATAATTGTGACAGCCCTACACGGAAAAGGCATTTGCATTTCTTTCACCGTAGTAAAAAACTGCATTCATGGTCTGGAGAGGACACTTTTTACAGATGGATAAAAGGGCAGGGGCTCAAGCCCCCTTTTATGTGTGCACGTGGCACTGTGTGCAGAGTCGCGGCATGCAACACGATTTTCAGCTTTCAGACTATAGGAAAGCTGACGCCTCATTATCAAAACTAGCGTGAAATATACAGCCAGACTTTAGAACGCTCTGCTTAGACAACAAGTTGGCTGTAGTCTAACAAAACAAGGCAGCGTGTCGCGCGTGTGATGTCATCGCGCATATGCAGGCATCGATAGCGGAATCGTTAAGGAATTTTGCTAATGAGTCCAAGGAATCGATCCACCGGGAACCGGCTCTCAACAAGAACCAGTTCTCGATACCCATCCCTAGTCATACCGGTAGCATCGATGCAGAATCGTGCATGGCCACATCAGTCCACCTTAGAATTAATACATTTAAACACCTATAGTTTTTATCTCATGGATCCAGGAGACCAGAGATCATATACCACTGGTGTAATAATGATTTCTTCCACAGGCCACTGTACAGTGAACCTATCTATCCAGTGTGGTAACTGTAGCCCTTACTGTCTCAGAGAGAAAAATACTTAAATGGGAACTGTCGCTTGAAATTCATGTCAATTAAACTAGCAAAACATAGCAAACATAGCAAAATGCCACCATTCCCAATGTGGGAGGAGCAGTGTGACAAAATCTTGGATCACCTAATAGGAAACCAAACTCATAAACGTTTAAACTTTTTCCAGGCTAAATGATCTCGAATGACATTCATGTGTTTTTTTTTTTTTTTTTTTTTTTCCAACATCAGAACGTGTTTTCAACAAAGGGATTCATGGCTCGTTAAGACACTTGACATCAAACTCCTTTTTTAGAGTGGGTCATTTTGATAGTTTTCATGTGTTAATCTCAGCATCCATTTACTTCATTTAATCTCAAATATTGTCTTCCTTTTTGGATTCTTCATTCGCCGTAAAGGATTCGGGTTAGACACATACAAAAATAATAATAATCCTTTTATTTCACACATCACATCAAGTATACAATAGAAATAATCATTTTTTGGGTGAACTTCCCCTTTATAAAGCAAGTCATTTTATGCTTCATTGTGTGTGGTTTTCACTCCAAAAAGCCGTTCTACAAGATAGATGTAGATGAGCTTGTAAATTAGCTATTTTCGGCATTAAAGGACAACTTCAGTTTTTTACAACAAAGGGTTCATATTTTAGATTGTAATTAAAGAATATAAAAGATGAGTGTTCAAATGTTTTCATTTACTTCTTTCTACTGTTTTAGAGATTTTAAAATTTTGATTTCAGTGCCTGGGGTCATGCGTACAAGTGGCTAAATATGTCTTTTTACACAGAATAAGCCCCTTTCCCAAGATGCAATGCAATCTTTCATGGGTAGATATGACTTATGGGGGCTAGAAGTGTTACTGTAAATATCAATAAAGAAATGGCTGGCTTATTGTGTCTGAAAGGACATATTTAGCCACTTGTATGCATGCCCCCATGCGTATGCATGCCCCCACGGTTTAGCACATTGAACATGATAAACCGATAGAACAGAAAGTAAATTAAAACATTTTAACACTCTACTTTTCTTTTCTCTAATTACAATCTAAAATATGAACCCTTGTTGTAAAAAGTTGTCCTTTAAGTTTAGAGCAAATCGGGTATTGTGATGTCATCACAGCGAACCAAGATACATTTTAGTCGACTAAATCAACTGTAGATTTAGTCTTATAATATTAATTCAACTAAACATTTGAGATGATATGACTTATTCAAAAGACTGATTAAAACTACATCACAAGTTGCTGTCAAAATTAACACTGCTTGGTCATTACCTAGGTTTACTGATTTTCATGAGGAATTAATACATTAGTTCATAGAACAAGTTCAGAGCACATTAAAAACTGTAGTATACAGATTATCTGTCTTTCACTTTTACATTTAGTGGTTCCTTGTTCTTATGACTTGTTAATATCTGGCCAACTAGATTTACATTCTCGTTGTTAATCAACTGTATGAACTTGATCTAATGTGTCTGATTTGACATACCGGTAATCTACATTCACAGACTTGTTGGCTGTCAACTAAATGAGCCAGACTTTGAAATTGTGGCTTCAGCTCTCAGCTCTAATCCTTCACATCTAAGAGAATTGGATCTCAGTTATAATGACGTGAAGGATTCATTCATGGAACTCATCTCTGCCGGATTAAAGAGTCCACATTGTGGACTGGAGATACTGAGGTCAGATTAATTAACCAGCATTATTTAGATTACTTCTGTTTTATTATTTATTGTTTGATTATAATAAGAGGAGTGTGCATTATGTTGACATCATGGTATCCCACACTGACTAGAATCATGATACGTCAGAGTTTGTGTTGGTTAGTCCTCACTCTGCCATCACATCACAATGATACGGTACAGTAAATACAATATGTGATCCATCATGGCTGCTAGGGAATTATCACGTCCAGTTACACAATCATTGTGTGTCAAACTGGTGTAAACACAGACTGGAAGGTTTGCTGGTACCCCAGCCCACCAGCACCAGCAGCCTGTTGTCTGTTTCATTTAGTCAAATTACATCAAGACATCTATAATGTCAGCCATCAGTCATATCCATATTTTGGAATGTATTTTGTCTATATTTTGTCCAACCGTAACTCGAATCACACTTGCAAGTGAATTCCGTTCTGTGCGAGTTACATCATGCACGACCCCGCCGTTTAGGGTGAGGTCGCTTTTTTGCCCTTAGGCGTCTTACTGGTTTATATATTATAATGTACTTTAATAAATATATGTGATTACCATCTACTACTGTATACCTGGCAACTGCCCTGCTGTCTGTCTGTCTGTCTGTCTGTCTGTCTGTCTGTCTGTCTGTCTGTCTGTCTGTCTGTCTGTCTGTCTGTCTGTCCTCTCTCAGTCAGTTTGCTGGATCATCTGTTGTTAACTTGCTGCTTCCTGTTTCCTGTCAGTTAGCTTCCTGTTGGAAGATGACCATGATTTACTTCACATTATTCCTGCCTGCCTGTTCTTTCCATCTCTTTGGTCCCTCCTCCAAAACTCTGACAATAAATCCAGATATGTAATCTTTAATTACAGACTTGCTGGCTGTCACATCACACAGACAGGATTTGACATCCTGGTCTCAGCTCTCAGATCTAATCTTTCCCATTTGAAAGAATTGGACATCAGTTTCAACTGCCTGCAGGAATCACAACTGGACCAACTCTCTGCTCTACTGAAGAGTGAAGAGTGTAGACTGCAGATCCTGAGGTAAATAAATAGTGTGTTTTCTCTCTGTGTGGATCTCTACTTGAACATCAACAGCACTTTGTTAAATATGGATTTCTCTGCAGGTTGTCAGGATGTGGGCTCACAGAGGAAGGCTGTTCTTCTCTGGCTTCAGCTCTGACCTTCAACCCCTCCCATCTGAAACAGCTGGACTTGAACTTCAGCCACTTAGGAGGCTCTGGTCTGAAGAAGCTCTCTGCTGCACTGGAGACTCTGAAGTGAGTAGACTTGGACTGTGTCCATGTTGGTTAGTGCAGTGTTTCCCTTACAATGTTGAACTGGCTGGCCAGGTGGGAGGGGGGCTTCTTTGTTTTTATTTATTTTATTATATTTCAAAATTATAATTCAATTAAAAGATATGTTTAGAGTGCGTTTCAAGTTTTGTCCCTTGGCTCACTTTATCAAAGTCAGTATGGAACTCTGTAAATAAAAAGTGCCCACCGTGTTCTAGGAGAACAGATCTTTAGTGTGAGCTGTAGGTCATTCCAAGAGGTTTGGACACTAAAACAAAACACTGTTTTTACCAGTTCAGTCTTTACTCTGGGACAATTAGAGCCAGACGATCATTTGATCCTATATTATCCATGGTTCTATTCATAGATTTATTATACAGTGGTAGTGTCATATATTCTAACATATATGTAACATACAGTGATAGTGTCCTATATTTTAACATAGATTTAATATACTGTGTGTGTGTGTGTGTGTGTGTGTGTGTGTGTGTGTGTGTGTGTGTGTGTGTGTGTGTGTGTGTGTGTGTGTGTGTGTGTGTGTGTGTGTGTGTGTGTGTGTGTGTGTGTGTGTGTGTGTGTGTGTGTGTGTGTGTGTGTGTGCGTGAGAGAGAGAGAGAGAGATATCAAAAGGAACAGAACTATGCCAGGTAGTGGAGACAGTGTGTTAGACAGTCAGACGTTGATTCATTGTTGTTCTATTTCCTACAGTGTGAATCATTCAGGAGAACACTGGATTAAACCTCAACTCCTTACAAGATGTGAGTATCTGTCTGTCTGTCTGTCTGTCTGTCTGTCTGTCTGTCTGTCTGTCTGTCTGTCTGTCTGTCTGTCTGTCTGTCTGTCTGTCTGTCTGTCTGTCTGTCTGTCTGTCTGTCTGTCTGTCTGTCTTTCCTTCACATTGACATTTTATACACTGTTTTATACTTTGTTGGCCCCTCCCTCCTTGTATTCAGAGGATATTATAAAAACCTTCACCAATGTATTTAAAGGTGTTTAGTAACACAATCCAAAACATTGAAATTCAACCCCCCTCCAGGGCAGTGGTTCCCAAACTGGGGTTCAGGACCCCCTAGAGAGACCATTTAAAACACAGTTCAATCAGTGTGTGAAGTGGCAACAGGCTTAGCTCTTATTCAGCAGATAAAAAGTGTTGAGAAGTGTGGTGTTGCTGACCACATCTATAGAGGGGAGAGGGGGAACAGCCCAGGACCTCATAATCCCCTCTACCCAGGTGAGGTGCACCCGTCCTGCTCCACTCCTCCACTCCATCCAGGAGGACCTCTGGAGGAACCAGAGGACCTCTAGGTGATCTGGACTCCTGAGGAGCAGTGTCTCCTAGTATTCAACAAACTAATAAAGATACTTTTTAATTTGACACGCTCCCACAAATATAGATTCTCACACAAAACAAGGCTTTGTGACGAGCAGGAAAAGTGGGCGTGGCTGTTCCCGCTGCCCTAGGGGAGTTTCAACCTTTTGAAATGTGTTACTAGACATCTTTACAAACACATTAGTGAGGAAATGTCTTGAGAAGGAATTTATTCCATGTTTGGACATTTTTCTGTCCTGACAACCAGTGGTGGACAAAGTATTTACTCGAGTAAATACTCAAGTATAAAAAATACAAATTACAACTACAGTACTTTTAAAATTTTGTATCAATGTATTGTTGTATTGAAATGAAGAACATTTCACCAAAACTAAATGCATTAAAACGGAACTGTCTAAATACAGTGAAAATAGCCGATCTACAACCTCACAACGTCTGTCTGTCTGTCTGTCTGTCGTGTTTGTTGCATTGCAACATGTTGTGAGCTTGAAAATCTGCTGTTTTAGAATTATGAATACTGAATAGGTTCACCAGGGTTCAAGTGGTTAATTAAACCTGCAATCAGGAACTGATTTTAATTAATAAAACGTTATTTTAATGATATTTATTTTGTATGTTAAACACTTAAACCCACGTCACTGACTGGAGTTCCTCAGGGCTCTGAAAAATATCAGATCTACAAGCTCACAAGCACAAATGGTTCCTCAAATAACCTTCTTTGAGCCATTAACCATTTAAACCCTGCGTCCCAATGTTGGACATGTCTTGATACGTGAACATTCATCGTAAATAGCAGATCTACAAGCTTACAACACATCGTGCTATGACACGTTTTGAGCTTGTAGATCGGCTATTTTGGAAACTGAGCAGACGTATAGAGCCCTGGGAGACACCGGTCGATGAAGGGTTAAAGTGGTTGATGGTTCTTTATAGCATTGGTTCTCAAAGTGTGGTCCGGGGACCCCAGGGGTCCTTTGGGGTTCCAGGGGGTCCCCAGCAAAATGTTTAATACAGCATTACACTCATTTGAACCACTTTATCCATGTTTTACACGTTGGCTATTTTACACATTTAGAGCTAGAAAACATCTGTGCTCCAAACGCCTCACTTCATGCCATGTTTGGAGCTTGTATATCTGCTATTTTAGGTTATTTTGTATAATGCTTTAGTATGATCAAGTACAGTAGGGGGCGCTAGCTTAGGAAAAATCACAAAAAGTTAGAATCTGGAGAAAAGAGTTTAGGGTTTTATAGCTCTAAATGTGTTAAATAGCCAACGTGTAAAATATGGATAAAGTGGTTCAAATGAATTAGGTCTGCAGATCTACAAGATCACAGCGCATCACTTGGTGTTGTGCTGCCAGCTTGTAGACCTTTTAGAATTGTTGAAAGAATTAGGAAAATATGATTAATTAAAGTGTGTTTGTGTGTGCGTGTGTGTGTCATGGACTCCGCTTTTCCAAGATATTATTTTGAAAATAGATGATCTATAAACTCACAACACATCGCGATGCAACGCGTTGTGAGCTCGTTTATTTTCAAATAAATGCAGTAAATGTTTAATGTGGTTACACTGATTTTGATGCTATATACATGAATGTTGATGGGGACCCCCTGGAACCCCCTCAAGGACCCCTGGGGGTCCCCAGACCCCACTCTGAGAACCACTGTATTCATGATCTATAAATCTGTACCTACATACATGTTTAAATGTTCCCTCACTATGGAAACCAAACCTTATTGATTCTCTAAACAACCCCCCCCCCCAAAAAAAAAACAAACAAACACCACACCTGATTAGTACCGCGTGTGCGTGTGCGCTTGTGTGTGTGTGCGTGCGTGTGCGCGTGTGTGTGTTTGTGTGTGTGCGTGTGTGTGTGTGCGTGCGTGCGTGCGTGCGTGTGTGTGCGCGCGTGTGTGTGTTTGTGTGTGCATATGTGTGTGTGTCACTCAGTGAGGAATGTTTTTAATGTTTACTGTGTTGTTTTCTCATCAGATTCACATCGTCTCACACTGGACACAAACACAGCAGCCACAGAAATCTCTCTGTCTGAGAACAACCTGAAGGCGACTTGGGTGGAACAGCTTCATTCATATCCTGATCATCCAGACAGGTTTGATGAACATACTCAGGTTTTGTGTACAGAGGGTCTGACTGGACGCTGTTACTGGGAGGTAGAGAGGAGTGGAAGGGTTGATATAGGAGTGACCTACAGAGGAATCAGTAGGAAAGGACGGGTCGATGACTGTGACCTTGGATTCAATAAAATGTCCTGGAAACTGTCCTGTAGTGATGGTAACCATGGTAACATATACATTGTCACACACGATAGTAAGGAGACTTTCCTTCCTGAACGTCCCTCTGACTCCAACAGAGTAGCAGTGTATCTGGACTGTCCTGGTGGGATTCTGTCCTTCTATGAAGTGTCTTCAGACTCACTGAGACACCTTTACACCGTCCAGACCATATTTACTGAACCTCTCTATGCTGGCTTTGGGTTTAAACCTGACTCCTCTGTGTCTCTGTGTGAGGACAGACTGACTGACAGACAGACAGACAGGGTGTGAGGACAGACAGACAGGATGTTGTATCATAATGTAATAATTAGGAGGGGGGGGGGGTTACAGAATCAATATGGTTTGGTTTCCATAGCGATGTGGGTCTAACACATTGTACAGATTTATATATCATGAATACAGTGGTTCTCAAAGTGGGGGTCCGGGGACCCCAATGGGTCCTTGAGGGGGTTCCAGGGGGTCCCCAGCAACATTCAAGTATATAGCGTAAAAATCTGTGTAACCACTTTAACCATTTGCTGTATAAATTGTCTCACCGCACTGTGGTACGTTGTGAGCTTGTTGATCTGCTATATTTTCAAACAATCTTGTACAAATGTAGTCTCTGGCACAAACCTCTCAGATTGACATGAAAAGTTTTGTTCTCAACCTGTGGGTCTGGACCCCCAGAGGAACCCCCATCTGGGGACCACCAGAGGGACCCCCAGGGGGTCCCCAGACGACAGTGAAGTGACAATGAAAGGACTTCTAAAAGTAATGAAACTATAAACTGGTTAAACATTGGACAAATTGTCAAATAACATAAAGGGGCAAAAATTATGAAAATAGACGATCTACAAGCTCACAACGCCTCGCAACCTGGAACTGAGTCTAACCAAATGTAATGCCTCGACTCAGCGATTATATATGGTTATTTTGGGGGGTCTCCAGTTCAAATATTATTTTGGGGGTCGCGACCAACAAGTGTGAGAACATCTGGTCTAGAACATTTAAATATGAATATTGTAAAGTTTTGTTGATAATGGAAACTCCAATGAAGTGTTTTGAAAATCCTTGTTTTTTTAACCTATAATATTTTATTATAAAATGTAAAACATTTATTTCAAAAAATGTATATTTACTAATATCTTCAAGAAAATGAAACCATTTAAATTGTGCCAAAGTTACATTAAACGCTGACACAATTGTGTTAATTAAAGACATGATAATAATGGATTGTTTTGTGAGGGTTATTCTGTGCGCACGCACGCACGCAAGCACGCACGCACGCACGCACGCACGCACGCACGCACGCACGCACGCACATATCCATTTGGTTCCATTTGTACACACTCAGATACAGGCCCATAAGGGTCCGTTTGGTTACATTTGTACACTCTCGGAGAGCTTGTAGATCTGCCAAATAATAGATCTATCTATCCATCTATCTATCTATCCCTCTATCTATCGAGAGTTTGGAAGTGCTCGTTTTCAATACCGTCCCACTGCCCACTGTTGAGTGATTTCCCAGGAGTGCTTCCAACCTCCAAATGTAGTTGTGTTCAACGGCCCAATTCCAATGTCATCCCTGCACCCTCACTGACTTAAGTGACCTAAATGGTAAATGGTGCATATAGCGCCTTTATCCAAGGCCCTTGCACAGAGATTGTGTATTACATTCACCCATTCACACACACATTCATACACCGATGGCGGAGGAAACCATGCAAGGCACCAACTTGCTCACCGGGAGCAACTAGGGGTTCAGAGTCTTGCTCAAGGACTCTTCCACACTAACTCTGGGGGAGCCCAGGATCGAACTGGGAACCCTTCAGGAACCCTCTGTGTTCTAAGACTGCAACTCTACCCCTGAGCCACTGAGCCACTGCTGCCCCCTGCTGACGTCAGCTGGTAAGTGCTTGAGGGTTCAGGCTGCAAGGACTCCAAATGGTAGAAAAGGAATGGAACAACACTTTAGATGAGTGTTTCACACTTTACATCACATTTAAAACTCTTTACTGTCCTTATTTACAGTCATTGCTTTAAAGGTTGTGATTGTTATGATTATATATTATATTTACATATAATATTTATGTTAATCTGTTCGTTTTAATTTCTGTTTATTGTAACAGTTCTCACATTGTTTTAGTCTCCGCAGTTACCACCTGTAAATAATTAAAATAAAATATATTCATGTCATATTGCAACAATGCTATGGCTGCCGTGGGAGTGTGGGATATCCCCATCTGTCCATATTTGGTCATTTGCGTCCCGGCAGGAACAACGGGTTGGCAGGAGGACGTTATCTGGATACGATATAGACAACGTTCGTATAAACGTTTTTTTGCCGATAATACGTTAATTCAGGGGTTTTCAAAGTGGGTGACGGGGCACCCTGGGGTGCCGCGACTGCAGTCCAGGGGTGCCGCGAGATAATTTGATATTTGGAATTCACTTGAAAAAATATTTAGTATAATTTTAAACTTGCAAAGTACAAAGTTATTTTCAGTCAGTTCTAACCAAAATGGCTATTATCTCAACGTTTTCCTCGCAACATAATCACTAAAATATCATTACTGTCAGGCAGAAACCTCTGTCGCTGACGCACAAAACTAGTGAAAAGAGTCGATCTACAAGCACACAACGCCTCGTGATGCGAGGTGCTGTGTGCTTGTAGATCTGCTGTTTTCACTAGTTTAGTACATTTTTTAGATGATAAATACAAAACTAACGGTTTTGGACATACAAGGTTTAAATATAAGGTGTTGGGAGTGAAAATTATAATGTAGGGGTGCCTTGGAATAAAAAAAATGACAGCAGCAGCAACACCAAACAGCAGGGGCGTCACAAGGGGGGGGGAAAGTGGGACTGAGTTACTAGGGCCCAAGGTGGCGGAAGGGCCTTAATTATTTTATACTTTAGCTCTTGAGAAATAGCATATAGAAGCTCACAGCGCGGCAACGAGTGCCAGTCTGCGAGCTTGTAGATCTGCAATGTTTTGAAAAGTCGTGATAATGTGTGGAAATCTTTGAATATATGTATTTTTTAAGCAAACTTTTCTAACTCAGATTTTCCTTCACATGAAAAGGTTTGAGCACCACTGACATAGAAACATAGGTTTTTTTTAAAAAACTTAGGATTTGAAATATTCAAAGACACATTTTCACATTTCTTCAACAATAGAAGATCTACAAGCTGCGCTGTGAGCTTGTATATCTACAATTTTTCAAGTGTTAAAGCACACAATAATGCGTTCCCAGTCTAAATGGGTTAAACCCCCTCCCCTATGAAGAACTTTCATGGGGGGCCTGCAGTGAATCCTCGTACCCAGGGCCCAGAATTTGGTGTGACACCCCTACCACACAGTGAGGTGGGAGCAGTTGCACAATCTATGTAAAGTGCCTTGGATGAAGGCGCTATACAAATGCACCATTTATAATATAAAACACTTATATTGTGTAGCAACACCAGGGAGCTAAACACCCCCGGTATACTGTACTGCATCCCTGAACACCAGGGGTAACGGAGTACATCAATGGGTTGTAATAGATTTTTATAAAACTGTTAATATATGTGCAATGTGTATCTGTCACCTTTACCTCGGTAAGTTAAAGTTACTTGACACAAAAAGACTGACTCAACAACAGCTGTCTATCCAGACAGTTGCTCCGCTCTTACTCCGACGTCATCAGTGCATATATGGAAGACTTCTGTAAGAATAGACCTGCATGTCCTTCACCTATTCTTGTCACACTGTCTTGTATAAATAAGACACTGCCCAGAGAACGGGAGGACACTAGCATGCGTGTTGTCTCAGAGCTCTTGATTTTGGTGTTAAATAAATATATTGTATTCATTGTCACTCTACCTTATGGAAATGGAATTTCTATATTATTGCGACCGTCAGGGAGCAGTTTACTATGAAAACCTCCACCGGCCGTCCGTCCGTCCGTCCGTCCGTCCGTCGGTCACACGTCACACGTCACACGTCACACCTTTGCCCTGCTCATATCTCCGCATCAGTATGACATCACACCACATGTGTACACAAACCTTTGTGTACGTTGCTGTGGCAACAGTCTGTTGTTGCTGGTCTGTTAGTGTACGTTAGCAACCACCTTAGCAACCATGGTTTTACCCTAGCAACCAACTGTTTACCTAGCAACCAACTGTTTACCATAGCAACCATGTTTTTTTACCCTAGCAACCAACTGTTTACCATAGCAACCAGATACGCAGAGCAGGGATCTCCATATATGGGCATAAACAGGTGACATCACACTGATGTCAGATACTCAGAGCAGGGATTTCTCCATAATATATGGGCATAAAAGGGATTCTGTTAGGGATCTCAATATATGGGCATGAAAGGGATTCTGTTAGGGATCTCCATATATGGGCATACAAGGGATTCTGTTAGGGATCTCCATATATGGGCATAAAAGGGATTCTGTTAGGGATCTCCATATATGGGCATAAAAGGGATTCTGTTAGGGATCTCCATATATGGGCATAAAAGGGATTCTGTTAGGGATCTCATATATGGGCATAAAGGGGATTCTGTTAGCTGTTAGTGATCTCCATATATGGGCATAAAAGGGATGCTGTTAGGGATCTCCATATATGGGCATAAAAGGGATTCTGTTAGGGATCTCCATATATGGGCATGAAAGGGATTCTGTTAGGGATCTCCATATATGGGCATAAAAGGGATTGTATCCCAGATGATGCCCTGTTAGGAGATCCACACTAACAGAATCCATACATGGTCCTACCGACAGCTGCTATAAG
This sequence comes from Nannobrachium achirus, assembly GCF_963921795.1. Taxonomy (NCBI): domain Eukaryota; kingdom Metazoa; phylum Chordata; class Actinopteri; order Myctophiformes; family Myctophidae; genus Nannobrachium; species Nannobrachium achirus. The sequence continues at coordinate 9,334,016 of NC_137830.1, forward strand.
CCAAACCTGGCGATAAGGTCTGAGTCGAAGAAATGCTTCTTTCCTGGCAAGAACTGCCCCTTTATACTGTAGGGCTCGTTTGTGTATTGTATGACATCACGCCACATCATCGGCTGAGGACTGTGTGATGTCATCATATCTCCATATATGGAGACATAAGTTGCTCATGCCCAAATATGGGCTGGTGAGGTCAGACTTAGTGTGATGCGTAGGTTATCTCCATATATGGAGATTCAACTTCAATGAGTAACCATGGCAAACTGTCAACTGCCCGTATGTCTTGATAATTGGTAAAACAAACTTTTGGCCTATTTGTGGAGATAAGCGACCAACGGTCGCTTATCTCCCGATTAGGGAGTCTTACTGGTACTATATACGATCTGAAAATGTACATAAGGGTATATGCTTCAGTGCCTAGGCCAGACTTGTTTTCCTTTTTTTCCACCAACCTTCACTAAGCTGCACTAAGCAGAGGGCTGGGTGGATTGAAGGTCTTCATTTTAACCACATGATGGCGCAAATAACCTTTATTGTGGGCCTTATCGACTGCCAACAACGTATTGGCCTCAGCCTGATGTGTTGGGGCATTCTGTGTGTTTATTATAAAAGTGTCGTAATCCAATTTTGTTGCTCATAAACCTCTACACCGCAAAGTAGACAACGCGGCACAAAAAATCCCAAGAAAATCCTATACCATTCGTATGTCTTGTTCAAATTGAAAAGGCCCTTGCTTTTGAACTGGGGACGAGCACTAATGAAGCATTACATTTTGTATAACACGGTTCTATTGTGAAAATAGCCGATCTACATCACAATTTCTGCTTATAAATATTTGACAGTTTGGCCAATGTTGTGTCATTTTAGTGGTATTAAAAAGTCCACTCTAGAAATGTACATAAATACCCTCTATACCAGGGTTCCCCAACAGGCGGCCCGCGGGCCATTTGCGGCCCGCAGGGGGCTACTGTCTGGCCCCCAACAACCCCCATAATAATGGTGGTATAAGAGCAGCAACAACACTATCGTCGTTGTTGGGTGGAAACCTTGTATCTCCAAATTTGTATGTTCTTTCGCAAAGTAATGCCCTGCTTCATCGTACAAGGCCGTCACACAAAACTAGTGAAAACAGCAGATCTACAAGCACACAATGCCTTGCGGTGCGAGGCGTTGTGTGCTTGTAGATCGTCTGTTTTCACTAGTTTAAATCATTTTTAAAATGATAAATGCAAAACTAACGGTTTTGGACAAGATTTTCACCCGACAACAACGATATCTGAACTGTCGCTGGAGTAGCGGGAACGCCAACGTCACCCCAAGCAATGCTGTGGCCCTCGGCTTGGTACCCTAGACATAATTCGGCCCTTGGGGAAAACTAATTGGGGGACCCTGCTCAATACACTTAAACTTTATGTTGGTTTGTTTACTGTTGAGTGAGAAAACAATGTTGCACATTTTCATCTGGGGACCCCCCCAAAATAATTTGGGGACGGGGGTCCCGAGTCTCCCGACCCACAGGTTGAAAACCACTGTCCTAGAGTAGCAAGACAGGCTTACATATAGACTAGTGGATCATACTATTCATTTCAGAGGGAAATTAAGCAGCAGCCAGATAGACGAGGTATAGGCTATAGCCTAGCCTACAGTAAATTGCATAACGATGCAAAGAAGACACAATACAGAATTAAATGACATTTATAGCCTACAGAGTTTTAGAGATTGTTCGTTTTTTTGGAAACAATCAGCCTTTCCAATTTGGAACAGGCTGCTTATTGTGAAATAATCCCAGTTCCATAGACGCAGTGTTATTACTTATTAGAGCTGCCTGCCTCTGCTACAATCTGTTCCCAGCAGTAGCCTCTGGATTGTTGAATTCATTATGGGTCTGCTGTTCTGATGCAACCAGGAAGCAACGGCCAGGGGCGTCACAAGGGGGGGGGGGGGGGGGGAATGGGACTGAGTTACTAGGGCCCAAGGTGGAGGGGCCTTCGTTATTTTATACTTAATAGCTATTGGAAAAATAGCAGATCTACAAGCTCACAGCGCGGCACCGAGTGCCGCGCTGTGAGCTTGTAGATCTGCTATTTTTTGAAAAGTCGTGAAAATGTGTGCAAAATCTTTGGATATATGTATTTTAGTTTGTAACTCAAATATTGCTTCTGGGGGGGGGGGGGGGGGGGTGTCACATATTTTGAGATGGGGGTCTGTGGCCAAATACAGATCATTTTGGAGGTCCTTGACATGAAAAAGTTTGAGCACCGCTGAAATAGAAACATAAAAAAAAACACATAGAAGGATTTAGAAGACGTTAATAAATCGTGTCAAAAATATTCAAAGACTTGCACAAATTTTCATGATTTTTCCAAAGCGCCAAAGGTGCCAAAGGTGCCGCGCTGTGAGCTTGTATATCTGCTATTTTTCAATAGTTAAAGCACATGAACATTCATGGGGGGCCTGCATGTGAATCCTTGTACCCAGGGCCCAGAATTTGGTGCGACACCCCTGGCAACAGCAAACCTCCTCTGAAATGTCTCCCGAGCTCAGAGTGGCTTTTTTTTCCTCTCTCTCTCTTTCTTTTAATGGCTGTTTAAGTTAAGTGCATTACAGCAGAGCCATTATTGTAGCTTTATAATTGCCTAATCAGAGGTGCAATGGTGTTAGCTTTGAATGAAATATAATAATGTAGCCTATACACATAGGGGTATACTGTACACCTGCCAGCTCAAACCCTGGCGACTGTTTTATATTATTTGTGTTTCTCAAGGCATTTATTTTTCATCAGGATATATTTATACAGTACATTATGTGGGGAGGCTTAAACATACAATATTACCAGGCACGTGCATGCACACAAACATCAAAGGGGGCTTGAGCCCCTGCTCTTCTATCCGTCGGTGAAAATGTGCCCTCTGTAGCAACTCATAATGTAAAACGGCTCATAATGTAATAAGGGCTCATAATGTAATAAGAAAAATGTAATAAAAGCTCATAATGTAATAATCAGCTCATAATGTAATAAAAAAACGAGCGCATAACGCAATAATGGATTTTTCAATAATGTAATAATGTAATAATGTGTTACATTAAGAACCTCCACATAGGAGGCTCATAATGTAATACAACTTCATAATGTAATAATGTATTTTTTATAACATTATGAGCTGATTATTACATTATGAGCTTTTATTACATTTTAACTATTACATTATGCGCTTGTTTTTTATTACATTATGAGCTGATTATTACATTATGAGTTTTTATTACATGTTTTTATTACATTATGAGCCCTTATTACATTATGAGTTGCTACACACCCTGCCAACTTTGTTGATGAAGAATGGAGCAACTATCTGCTAAACATGCAGCAAATTAATACATATGGGGATCATTTAGCTGTACAAAGAGCATCCACAATGTTCAACATACAGTTTGTGATTGTATCGACACTGGGTGTTGATGCAACATCGATAATATCCCCATGTGGTCAGTATACGACAGTCTGCCATTGCTAGTTCTGGGCCACTTTGCCGAAGGTCATGTAATGTAATGTAAGCCTTGATGGACCAGTCACACACTTGATTCAAAGAGTCCAGGAAGCAGAGGAGAGCGCACCACTTCGATCTGTCCCTCACTCTGGCCTTAAGTCTAGCCCTCACTCTGGCCCTGACTCTGTCCCTCACTCTGACCCAGGGCCGGATTTATAATAGGGCTTGACGTGCTGAAGCATAGAGCATCAACAACCACAGGGGGGCACCAGAGGATCAACTGTAAACAAAAGATATTCACATGAGCTAAGCTAAGATAAGCTAAGCTAACATTGCTGTCTGTAATGACTGGTTACAGGTTAAGGGTTTTGAAGAAATGTTAGGTGGATACTAGTATGCACAACTCTAAAAGAACTGGTGCACTATTGTGTTGGAGCGCCTCAGTGCGGCTGCAGAGTGAAGGTGCTATCTATCCCTGATTGATTGATTGATTGATTGATTGATTGATTGATTGATTGATTGAAGACTTTATTAGAAGTTTGCATAGGAAAAGGTTCATGACAGTACAGTTCAATGGTACAACTAAAAAGGTCAAAGGTCAACTAAAGGAGATCCTAGTAAGCTTTTCAGCTTATTTGCACAGGAAACCTTCATGTATCTCATATAGCAACTGAGACCACACTATTAAGTAGGGTGACCAGACATCCCGTTTTCCGTCTCCTCCTCTCTTTTTTTTTTTTTTTTTTTTTTTTTTTTGTTTTGGCCGGGACTAACACTAATATATCCCGCTTTTCAACATTCACTACAAAATTGTGTCAATAATAGTATCTATTTTCAGTGGTTGCATAGACATTTATCATGTCCTTTTCACGAAAACATGCTCACCTAACCAATCAGAAGACATGTAAAAATTCATTGCTCGTCTGAATTCAACGCCGAGGCTGTTTGTCAATCACTCACTGCCTGTTTGCAACGCTGCAGTGTATGTGCGCTTGCACGAACGTTAGAGAATTGGCATGCACGTGCGCGATAACGTGCGCATTGCTTTTAGGGTCCCGGTTTTAGGCAACAGTGGTTCGTGTCCCGGTTTGAAACAAACTAGGTCCAAGCACAGGGCGCCATGAAGGGTAAATCTTGCCCTGCTCTGGCCCTAAATCTGGCCCTCACTCTCGCTGTAAGGCCCTCACTCTGGCCCTGACCCGGTACCTCACTCTGGCCTTAAGTCTGGACAGATCGAAGTGGTGCGCTCTTTGAATCAATTGTGTGACTGGTCCATCAAGGCTTACATAATGGTCCCCATGACCTTCGGCAAAGTGGCCCAGAACTAGCAATGGCAGTAAGTAAGTAAGTAGGTCGGGAGTGGCTTATTGTCGGTATCAGCCGGTAACACGCGGGAGTCTGTCCCCGTTACAATGCGCTAGACCCCTGGGAGATGGACTGCTGAGGTGGAGCGCCACACCTACCATCAGCTCCCAGTACTTGCCGCACGACTTGCCAAGCCGTGCTACTCATACGCTGAGTTGGCGGTGCCCGGAATCGAACCCATGACCTTGCGGTACAAAGGCAAGAGCTCTACCGACTGAGCTACCCGGGCACCCGGGCACAAGCAATGGCAGACTGTCGTCATACTGACCACATGGGGATATTATCGATGCTGCATCAACACCCAGTGTCGATACAATCATGAACTGTATGTTGAACATTGTGGATTCTCTTTGTACAGCTAAATGATCCCCGGATGTATTCATTTGCTGCATGTTTAGCAGATAGTTGCTCCATTCTTCATCAACAAAGTTGGCAGGGTGTGTAGCAGCTCATAATGTAATACAAACATGTAATAAAAACTCATAATGTAATAATCAGCTCATAATGTAATAAAAAACAAGCGCATAATGTAATAATTAAAATGTAACAAAAGCTCATAATGTAATAATCAGCTCATAATGTAATAAAAATACATTATTACATTATGAAGTTTTATTACATTATGAGCCTCCTATGTGGAGGTTCTTAATGTAACACATTATTACATTATTATTACATTATTGAAAAATCCATTATTACGTTATGCGCTCGTTTTTTTTATTACATTATGAGCTGATTATTACATTATGAGTTTTTATTACATTTTTTCTTATTACATTATGAGCCCTTATTACATTATGAGCCCTTATTACATTATGAGTTGCTACACCCTCTCCAGACCATGAATGCAGTTTTTACTATGGTGAAAGAAATGCAAATGCCCCTCTTTCCATGTCATACCTGGAGGCAGCATTCAAGAGAATTACCTTGTCCAAACTCTCCTGAAGTTGAATGCAGCATCTTAGGTTGAAATCAAGAAATGTGTAGAAGTCAAGCATCGAAAATAGCCGACCTCCAAATAGCCGACCTCCAATGCGTCGCGCTGCGACACGTTGTGAGCTTGGAAGTCTGCTATTTTTCGATGTTTTCACCATAAGGCCCTTTTAGAACAGATGCAATGTGTCGCAGCGCGACACGTTGTGAGCTTGGAGGTCTGCTATTTTCAATGTTTTCACCAAAAGGCCCTTTTAGAAATGTCAGCCCCTTCCCCTCTAACATTCTCTGCACGTCCCAGAACATTACACCAATCTGGTGCTCAAACAACAACAAAGGACTCTTTTCAAGTCCACAAAGGAAACAAACACCTGCTGCTCCTGTGCTGTGTGTGAAGGAAGCTGGTTGTTCATTGCTGATAGTGTCTTTTTATGTTGTTTGTTTCAGTAGTTCTTTTCCTCTGTGTCTGTATTGTAACCGCTGTCACCATTCAGCCTGACAGAATATGGTGACAACATCTCCCCCACAGGATCAATAAAGGTCTGTCTGTCTGTCTGTCTGTCTGTCTGTCTGTCTGTCTCTGTCTCTCTAGTCTGGGCCAATGTTTCTCAATCTTTTCAAGTCGAGACCCAAAAGAGAGATCAGACCCTGCAGGTTGCACAGGATCCAAACCGGTGAAAACAGCCGATCCACAAGCTATTTTCGCTACTTCTTAAACATTTATTTTCTAATTTATGCAATTATTCAATGTATGAATGAAATTACATAATACCAATCATTGCATTTTATATTTATTCATTACAATCTTTAGGGGCTTTAGCATTTAGGGGAATGTATTTTTTTAACAATGTTTGGGAACCAATGCTCTAGGCTATACACACATACATACCAGGGTTTCCGCTAGGCATTTTTGGGGCCGGCCACCGTGGCCGGCAGGATTATAGTTTACCGGCCAATCAATTAATTTATCGGCCATATTATATTGAACGTCACACGTGTTTGCAGATGAGATACTGTATGTGCATGGTGCACATAATAATTACCCCATTTTATGTTAGCGCTGGGCTTCCTTAATTGCTCTTTATCACAGATGCAATTGCAATCTGTTCCTGAGTTAACAAAATAATATCCTTACTACTTATGTTATGTAGTAGTATAAAGAAGTGAATAGGTTAAAGTGGGCGCGCAACACAAGCGAACCGTTTGCGCGCCCTGCCACACAGTAGCCTAGACTACGTGGCCTACAAATTAATAAGTTAATTGTATTCTATATGATTTTGGCTTCACCGTCTCATGAAACCTTTATATGCAAACACACAACATTTGTTTTGTTTTGTTAATGTTATGTTGGTGCAAGGAAGGTTACTAACTTGCCTCTGTTGCTTTGACCACGATGGGTTCACATCCATGCGATCAGAAAGTCATTATAATATCCACGATTCCACAGAGTTCGGGTCCCTTTTTCATTATCGTCTACTCTCGGTCCAGCTTGGTCTAGAACCCCAGTTCTGTTCTGATTATAACACTAGCGCATTAATGTAAGGCTATCAACTTGACGGAGCTGTGAAACGTGTGCTTGTCCATAAGGCCGTGTGCGTGTCTAAAATAGCAGACATACAAGCTCACAGCGATGCGCGTTTCGACTTGTTGTGAGCTTGAAGCTCCTATATTTCCAATGCACGTAACATAGAGATGGGATTTATGGCTATTTGAAGTGAGCCGGATCTCTGGGATCCGTTCCTTTCAAAGAGCCGTTCAAAAGACTAGCGTGCTTTTCCCACCACTGTTCAGGAACGGCTCCCTACTGTGAACCGTTCATTTCAAAGAGCCGTTCAAAAGACTTGATTCGTTCGCGAAAGTCCCACCTCTAACAGCGCAGCATGAAGCAGCTCCGCTGTCGTCAGACTCACAGAAGACAGAACATGATACAAATGTAAAATTATGATAGGTTTTAATGGTTGTAGCTTTACTACTTTAGACAAATAATTATGTGAATAATAAGATTAAATGATAAAATAGCCTAAGAGGCATTTTCCCAGCCGGCCACGGTGGCCGGTGGACTTTATAATTACCGGCCAATGAAACATTTAACCGGCCAATGGCCGGTAAATACCGGCTAACGGAATCTCTGATACATACATACATACATATTATGTGACACCCACAAAAAGTTGTCACATTGTGTAGTTTGTTATTTTCGTTTTTATCCATGTGGATAATAATCATTTGACTAGACACTAGGATTTGACAGAATGCCCAAACAGCTAACTACAGTCAGTAGGGGGCAGTGTAGGCTTGTTTCACTCGTGGGGAAGCCAGTATGCATACGTGACTTCCGCCCAAGCTCCATTATCCTTTGGATCTTGTGAACGCAACAACACGTTTCTGTGTCTGATCCTTGTGTCCTGTATTTTCAGGTTAGTAATGACCTCAAAACCACTGTATTTGTAACACAAATAATTTCGGGAGTTAGATAAGACACTGGGCTTCAGGTTGATGTAAAGATGATGATGTTTTGTGACTATTTCATGCAATGTGGACTCCTGAACAGTTTATTTTTATATTATTATTTTCGGGACCAGTTTTGTAACAGTTGACAACAGAAGAGTGTCAGAATGTATGAATAATGATTTCGGTTTTGCATTTGAATGTGCCATATATGTGTTGAGTTATGGTCCAGACTAGTGTTGTTAGCATTTAGCTTCCACTAACTACTGTCTACTTTCTGTATAGCACTGTAGCAGTGCAGCTAGCCACCAGTAGGCCAGGCCAAAGTAATGCAGTGACTGTAACGCTCCCAAACAGTCTTTTTCCAGGCAGAATAACTTCAGCTCCAAACTCATATCTCACACAATGGCTTTTTATTTGCACCAATTTGTGGACAAGGTGAAAAACTGAAAACATACAAATAAACATATTTTAGCCATAATGAAATTACAAACAATACTCAAACAATGCAATGACCAATTAAACAATAAAAGGCAATGCAAATAAGATGAAAACAAATAACAATAACTTTACAAAAACAGTGAACCAACAATAAGATACAAAACAATAAACAATAAAAGTGACATACCGTGTGGCCTTCTGCACTGAATACATTTAGGAGAGTTAAGTTATCTTTACATTATTAGAGACCCCTTTGGCTCTATTAGCTCAGAGACTCTTACAAAGAGCTCCTTCCTTCTTCTGTTCTGCTCTGATCAGCTTCTCATTACCTGCACCTTACCAGGTGCACCATTATATAGCCTACCAGCCCTGATTGGCATCATGTGACCATTGTCAATGCCATACCATGGCACCAACCAGGCACCAGAGGGCCTCAATAACATATGTCACTCACATAAATACAACATTTCGGCAAAAACCCAACATTTCAGCAAAACTCACAAATCCAACAATGAAACTAAATAAATCTCCTAGCCCCCCATTGCTGGGACAGCTACAGTGACACTGCAATGATATTATACTAAATAAAATGGTATTGTACTGTAAAGAGAGAAGAGATAAATACTGTATGAAGAGAAAATATGGGAATATGATGAGAATGGTGTAATGGAAATGTGGATTTGTGAATTTTGACAGAATGATTGTTATTGTTTATATGATTATTGAAAACATAAAAAGATGAACATTGAACATACAATAGAAAAAGAAAAGTAAGAAAGAAAAGACAGAGAACAGTTTTGGGGGTTTAATAAAACCAGCATTATCCTTTGGATCTTGTGAACGCAACAACACGTTTCTGTGTCTGATCCTTGTGTCCTGTATTTTCAGGGTAATCACATAAACTGCACACCACGTACCCACGCCGGGATGTGTAACACATACATACATACATACATACTGTACATATATGTACATACATACATACATAGGCCTACATACATACACATACACATACATCCATACATACATCATCTTTAACAGTGTATATTATGTTAAAAGTGTAACCAGAAGGCCTTTTTTTGTCAAAGTTCTAACTTGGCAGGAGACACCCACCAGGTGGGTTCACACTGCCAGACAGAATCCTATTACATGCTCAGTGATGGGAGGAGTGTGCGTGCGTGCGTACATGCATCTGTCAGCCGCGTGCCGCGCCGCGTACATACCTGTGCATGCAAGTCTGTGGACACCCTGCAAAACAAGTGAGTTCACGCCTGCGTGTGTGCCGAGTGTACACGCATGTGTGTGTGCGTGTGTCCACGTGTGTCGTGCGCCCACGGTGCACGTGTGGTAATTACTTTTAGTGAAGGAGGAGGAGGGGGGGGGGGGGGGGGGAGGTGCGAGGGGGGGCAGACGGGGCTGATTAGAGCCGAAGCTGGTTGTTGTTTGGAGGCGCTTGTCAAGAAGACGTTATCTCCCCCCATCTCATCTCATCATACGCAGTCTGGCGGATTCCCTCGGTGGCTCAGCGGCGGTCCACCGCGGCCTCGGCTGCTGTCAATCGGTGGTGGCAGGGGCGTCAATTGGGTATGGCAGGGGTATGCAGCTGCCATACCCTGGGGGCCAGGGGGGGAAAATAAAAGTTACTTTTAAATATAAATCCATGAATGTCTCTTTGTCTATCTGCGCTGGTTATTATGTTGTTAAATTATAGTGAAATAACTAAATAATGCAACATGTAACAAAATGGTTGTAGATTAACTACGTTCAAAATGAATAATTCCACAGGAGGATGTAAAATAATGTAATAGAAGTCTTTGCTTTATATAAGAAAAAAAGGTAACAAGAAAAAAGGTACAGAGTTCTGTGTTAAATAAACGTTTTGTTGGCTTTATGCTGCTCTGCTGCTACTCACACTGGTCAAGGAAGTAACCACACTCCCGGTCTTTTTTACGCTACGCCTTATGGGAGTTGAAGTTAACTAGACAATTTAAGTAATAGAAAATCGGTTTCAATTCCCTTTAACCCAAACACTGTATTATGAATTCAATTCTTTTTAACTGTAAATAGCAACTTTTAACTCCGTAAATATCAATAATCAATAGCAGCTTTTTAACTCAATGCAATGTCATTAAATATAATCACAATGACATATTATAACCATAAAATAACTTATTTAACTCAGTAATTAGTTACAACATCCTCCCCCCATGAACTACTGTTCATTAAATCTCAAGACAGTACAGTAACTGAACAGGTCTCCATGCACGACCTGACAAGTCCATCTCGGCCTGTAAACAGTTCTGTGATTCTTCCCAGTTTCCAGGTTTGTCTGGGGGTATTGTCTTCTCCGATGAGCACCACGTCACCCACTTTCACTGGGGTGGGTGTCGGTGTGGCACAGCGGTGCGCTGACTTCAAGTCTAACAGGTAGTCCTTACGCCAGGCGTTCCAAAAGCTGGTTGTTAGTCTCTGCCTGTACTTCCATCTTCGAGTGATCTCTGCCTTGTTGGCAGTTGGGTGCTGGGTGTCAGCAGGGAAGGGCTTGGGTGGCAGAGAGGTCAGTCGTTTTCCCACCAGGAATAGGGCTGGGGTCAGTGGCTGTGGTTCATCCACTTCATTGCTATAAAGCATAAAGCTTTATAGAACCTTACATTTATGTCATTATGGTACATAAACAATAAATCTTTCCTCCTAACATACAGTAGTAGGCCTTGTCAGGAGGAAAACTAGAGAGAATATCAGTTTCCATTACAGGACAGATTGAAAATAACTTCATACTTGATGTTTAACCACTTGAACCCCAGCATCCCTATTCTGGGGGGGACATTCACCAAAAATAGCAGATCTACAAGATCTCATGTTGTCGATCGCAGTGAGCCCTGTGCTCTGATATAGATTATAACCAGTTTAACGTAGTTTAAATATCTTAAAACTGGCAATGAGTTACATTGTTGCTTTATAGAACCTTTCATTTATGTCATATTATCAGTTACATTGTTGCTTTATATAACCTTACATTTATGTCATATTATCAGTTACATTGTTATTTTATAGAACCAATGCTCTAATATAGATATATATAATATAGTCCTTTAAACCAGTTTAAATATATTTAAAGTGGCAGCAGGCCTACAAAAAATTGTGGGAGGGTTAAAGAAAGTTATATTTTATTTTATATTTTAATTAAGGCTGGGACTTTAACTGATTAATTGCGATTAATTAATTACAGAAAATTAACGCGATTAAAAAAATGTACGCATTTTAATCGCACTTAGTTTTTGCACCACAGAACCTTCAGTTTCGGGCATACCGATCATAGCGATGCACCAACCAAGAAGAGACAACAAACGCAAAGGGAGAAGTAGCCGATCAGAGCGCTTTGCTTGGCCCAGGATGCGAAATTTAGATTTAAAAAACTCACTTGTTGATTCACTCGTACAACAAAATGTGTTTTACTTGAAAAAAATGCTTCTCAGGTCAAATATCGACGTGCGATTAAAATGTGAGCCTGTAATTAATTAGATTAAAAGTTTTAATCGCATCCCAGCCCTAATTTTAATACTTTAAAATATCTATAAAATGTATAGATCACATCCCACCACTTTTTCACATCAACATTGGATCTGAAGTGAGTGGAAAATGACCACTAGGGGGCAGAAAAAACACAATTATGTCAGAATAGGTAAAATGGTACCAAATGGACCCATAGGTCTGTAACTCTGAGAGTGTATATGTCACGGTTTGTTAGAGAAACAGGACGGTCGAGAAACGGAGCACTCGTGGTGCCGCACGGGGCGGAACAAGCGGTCGCCCACAACAACGTCCTCCAGGCGGAGCCGCTCGATTGTCCACGACATTGCAAGCGGCGCGAAGGCCAGCGGACCTTGGTCCTGCTCTTCGCCCCCGAGCGCCGCAGGCCGCGCGAGTTACGAAGCCGTGGTGAATGCAACCACGATAAACGCTCATAGTAAGCTAATGGCTAAGCTAATGGCTAAGCTAATGGCTAAACACCGCCCAGCTAGGCTAGTAAATAAAGAAAGAGAGTCGCAAACGAGTGACGTCAGCGCCTGCACTAGTGAATGGCTGTATATGGGCTGTCGTCGCCATCTGGTGGTGATTAGTGTGTGGTGAACGACAAAACAAGCGCTCTTACTCTTACCGTCCTGAGTTACCCAAACATACTGTAACATATACATGGAACCAAATGTACTCGTACAGGTCTGTAACTCTGGTCCATTTGGTTCCATTTGTATACTTTAAGAGTTACAGTAACAGACATAATAATAAATAGACTCAATCATAAAATGTTCTGTTTGTTTGAATAGTTTTGACATGATCAACAGGGACGTGGTGTAAAAATAATAAATTAAGGGTTGCCTAACAACCAACTAGCCAATCAGGGTGTGACCAAACTGTCCCTCCGGGCAATGGGATACCTCGGTCTACACAGAGCATGTGGAGCTACTAGACTACAGTCATTTATAAATCAGTGGGAATGTGTGTGAATCTATAGATCTAAGTTGTGGAGTCCACTGATGATGCAGTGTGTGGACACTCCTTGAAACAGGTACGTTACACACATGTTTCATTCATTACAATACCAACTGTTTGTTATTGTCAACAACAACACAGGAAGAGCTTCATGAATGAGACTAGAACAGTGGTTGTCACTTTGTTTGGTCTCAGGTCACCTCTGTAAAGAACTGTTTCATCCACCACAACCCCTGGGTTACATTGTTGTTTTATAGAACCTTACTAGCCGCAGCGGGACATGGCGTTATGGAAGACGAGCGCTTCCGAAGTTCAAGACTATATTGACAGATATAACTCATAACATGTCTACGGTGGATTTTATGAAACAAACACTTTGCAGATAGTAAGAGGATAAGCCAAGCTTTCCATATCCACAATATTGGTTCGTTTGACGTTGTTTAATATAATCAGATAGCCAAAAAAAAAAAGAAAAAAAAAACGTTTTGATCCATTGGATCCCTGGAGGTTTTGCAACCCTCGATTCATCCGATTATTAAAAAAATCTAGTGTTGCAATTTGCGGCTAGAACCTTACATTTATGTCATCAGTTACATTGTTGCTTCATAGAACTGAGGGACTAAGTCACTAGGGCCCAAGGTGGAGGGGCCTTAATTATTTTTTACTTAAGCTATTGAAAAATAGCGGATCTACAAGCTCGCAGCGCAGTACTCGGTGCCTTAGCGCCATTTGTAACTCAAATTTTGCTTCTGGGGGGTCCCTGAAACTAAGTATTTTGAGATGGGTGTCCATGGCCAAATACATATCAATTTGGGGGTCCTTCAAATGAAAAGGTTTGAGCACCACTGACATAGAAACATAGGTTTAAAAAAGAAAAAGAAAAAACTTTGAAGGATTTGAAATATTCACAGACTTTTGCGCTGTGAGCTTGTATATCGGCTATTTTTCAATATGCACAAAATGTGGGAGAATCCTTGTACCCAGGGCCAAGATTTGGCATATATTATTGTACGTAAATATGTATTTTCCCTAAGATACAGTATTCCACTCATGTTACAAGGAAAACTAGAGAGAATATCTGTTTCCATTATAGGACAGATTGAAAATCACTTCATTCTTGACATTTAACCACGTGAATCCCAGCATTCCTGGCCATTCCGGGAGGAAAATCCCCCCAAATAGCCAATCTACGACGCAATCTGTTGTGAGCTTGTAGATCTGCTATTATTGGTGAAAGATAGGTGGAAAAAGAACACACAAAGTACAGGGCAACTCAGGTCTGTTGTATAAAGGGTCCACAGTGGTTAAAAGATGAATTCCAAATATTATCAGCATTCTGATGCACCCTTGAAACCAGCTGGGTTAGAGCGCTATTCACGTTATTCCTGGCCCTCTCTATGGAGGCTGCCATTTTCTTTTACAGCTTCAAAAAACATCTTTTCACTTCCTCCCAAAAAGGAAGTGACAGGGAATTGTCTGTTGCCAGATTTTGCCAAAGAAATAAGCCCAACAGAAGCAACTATGGGCTATAATACTTTACATTTACATTTGAAAATAGCAGATCGGCAAGCTCACAATGTGACACATTGTGAGCTTGTATGTTTGCTATTTAAAAAATATTGACCACATATTTTCAGATGGGGTTCTGCGACTGTAGACAAATATGTTGAAGGACAACTTTGTTTTTTTACAACAAAGGTTCATATTTTAGATTGTCATTAGAGAAAAGAAAAAGTGAATGTTAAAATGTTTTCATTTGCTTTGTTCTATTGTTTTATTGTGTTTACCGTGCTAAAATGTGGGGCATGCGTATGCATGGGGGCATGTGTACAAGTGGCTTAATATGTCTTTTTAGACACAATAAGCCACCAGTTTCTTTAATGCTATTTACAGTAACACTTCTAGCCCCCATAAGTCACATCCAACCATGAAAGGCTGCGTTGTATCTTGGGAATGGGCTTATTTAGCCACTTGTACCCATGCCCCCAAACACTGAAATAAGAATCTCTAAAACAATAGAAAGAAGTAAATGAAATAATTTTGACACTCATCTTTTATATTCTTTAATTACAATTTAATCTAAAATATGAACCCTTGTAATTTTTTAATAAAGTTGTCCTTTAATCTGGGGCCCTTGATATGAAAAGATTTGGGAACCACTGGTTTAAGAAATATTAGAAAGTAAGCCCAATAAGCAACTATACTATTAAGACACACATTGCTTATTATAAGCAGACATGACAAACCAGGCACATTTAGAGCCCAGAGCCCAGAACGCCAATACTGACACTTTAATGCAAGGACAACAGGAAACCAAATGATGTTTTAAAGGCCAGTTTTTTCAGCCTCCGCCTCTTTCAGGATATGAACAGGAAGCCGGGGGCGGGGCCAGGAATATCGTGAATAGAGACACTGGATAAAGGCAAGTCATTTGGGATCAAATACAGTAACTTATTGGGATCAGGATTTAAGCAACAAGCCAAGACAACATTAATGCAGTGTGGCAGTGTACTCTTTGTCTACTGTGCAGTGTGCATAGATATATAGATCTGACTTTCCAATCCTGATCCTGACGACCTTTGCTGCATGTCTCTCCACATTTCTCTCCCCCCCAATTCCTGTCAGACTATACTGTCAAATAAAGGCATAAAAAAGACCCCCAAATGAAATCTTAAAAAGAAAAAAATATAAATGTTTTCTTTGGATCACAACACAGTCTTTTGATACTACTCAAAATGTAACCGTCAGATTTAGTCAATTCCATTCCATTTTGACCCCAAGTCCTGGGTTAGGCAACCCAGCCAGTCTTTTCTAGTTGACCAACCTGCTTAGGCGCGCTACAGACAGTTGCGAGAGCTATCGTGTCCGTATTGTCTGAGAATGAGGGGGGAGGGGTAGTTCCAATTCATTGTCAACGAAGGTCACATGGTATTTTGTCGTTGCCGTGTCTCTTGGCCAAAAGACAGCCTTCGGTTGAGCAAGAGACACGGCAACGACATTAAACCACAAGACTTAGATAGAGAATGCATTGGACCTCCCCTCATTCTCATACGATACGGAGAAGATATCTCAAGCGTATGTGTGATTCCGGCCTTACAGGGAAGGTGTGTGTTTGTGGGGGGTGACGTCAATCACCAGACAACATTCTCAACATAGCAGAATGCACGCACACGCGCGCACGCATGCACAGACAAACATAGGCTACACACAACTGAGCTGTATTTATCATAAATATTGTGTGATTATGAACCTCATTGACATCATAACTGGTTACAGCCATGATAAGAAATGATCTTTATTTATAATAAATGAGTGATGTCTGAACCTCAGTGAGCTCATAACTACAGTCATGATAAACTTGTAGGTTGTATGAAGATGAAGCAAATCATAGTGTTTTTATTTTGATATCAGTTGTTTTGTTTTATCGATACATATCACCAAACAAACACCACCACCAGGGGTGTCACAAGGGGGGGAAAAGTGGGACTGAGTTACCAGGGCCCAAGGTGGAGGGGCCTTAATTATTTTATACTTAAAGCAGAAATAAGCAGTTTTCTGCCAGATAAGCAGGAATCATGCAATCATGTCATCAACATGGAACTGTCCCATTTAGTGCCACCTTCAGGCTGATTTTTTAAAACACATTTTTGGACACTGCTCCTACAGATTTTGCCCTGAAATCACACAAATCGGTACACAGCATGTCTACACTCATGTCATCAACATGGATCTGTCCCATATAGCGCCACCATCAGGCCGATTTATTCAAACACATTTTTGGACACTGCTCCTACACATTTTGCCCAAAAATCACGCTGCGACCTGACGGTCGCTTATATCCCGATTAGGGAGTATTACTGGTTTTATTATATTCAGGTGGCTAACAATGCTCCTTAAATAAATCTAGTCTCTGTGGCGCTTCTAGGAGCTACAGTCTACCTCCGAAACTATTATTTTATCTGTAAGAAGCTCTGTCATTAGCAGCTCATTGGTGCATGAACCAGCCGACCGGGGCCAAAAGGATTGACAGACAGGTCAACCAATCTGAACAAGAACAAGAGGCGGTCCTGATTGGTCTGTTATTTTGGATGGACACCCAGTTTAATCGACCAATGACAGAACTTCTCACAGATAAAAATAATAGTTTTGGAGGCCGATTGTAGCCCCAGGAAGTGTCACACACACATTAACATTTCTTTAGGAAGCATTGTTAGCCGCCTGAATAAAATACAATTAAAATATATTAAAAAAAAAAAAAAGCAATAGCCCTATTCACGGCCCGCCCACTCAGCATCCCCCTGGTGCTGAAGTCACGTTTTGAAGGGTAAAACCCTGCTAAAAGCCCAAATAGTTAACTAGTTCACAGCCAAATTGCCTTCCATCGCCATTTTGAGGAAGCCCAGCCAGCCAGATCGCCAAACGTCGCCTTGGGGATCATTTTCTGATTTTTTTGGTATTTTTTTGACATTTTTTGAGCTATAAATGACCATTCTAGGTTCATATAAGCTTAAGCTATAAAAATGCGCTGGAAATGACATCATCGATGACGTAACCCGGAAGTCGTTCGGCCATAACAAAGCATGGGCCTTTCCATAGCATTGAAAGCTGACGTTTTTCTTATCAAACTTTACCATATTGAGACGGATTTTCATTCGGAAAAAAATGGCAGGCTGACAGAGTGGTCACTCAGGATCAAAAACGAGTGTATATGGGGTGTGCACGACGTGCACTCGCTCCAGGATGGCTCCCGTTCGGCGGACCGGGAGCCATAATGGCGGCTCCATAGGCGGCCATTATGGTCCACAATGCTGTCCAGGCTGAGTCCAGACTGCAAGACCTAATCGTTGGGCACACTCTAGTGGTATAGTACGTGTACTACATTCTGCAATTATATTATCCCTGCTGGGATAGGCTACTGATATGCTGGGATAGGCTACTGATAACTTGGAAATTAATAATATTCCTGGCAGTATAGGCGCACAAGCATATTGTAAATGGCTGGGAGAGAGTCAGAAATCACAAATTTAATGCAATTTCCGAATAGTAAAGTATAAAATACGGCTAGCATGATCAAGAACACAAGATAGTAAAAGGCACTTCATTATAATTTACTTTACTGTTCGAAATAATGATTTGTTGGCTTTAAGTCCAGCTATTTCTGTTGTCAGCACCAGGAAGTTGCTGAGAAATTTGCTGAGTGGGCGGGCCGTGAATAGGGCTAATTGCATGATTCCTGCTTATGTCAGCAGAAAACTGCTTTTTCTGCTTTAAGCTATTCAAAAATAGCAGATAATACAAGCTCGCAGCGCGGCACCGAGTGCTGCGCTGCGAGCTTGTAGATCTGCTATTTTTGAAAAGTTGTGACAATGTGTGCAAATCTTTGAATATATGTATTTTTAAGCGAACATTTGCAACTCAAATTTTGCTTCCGGGGGGTCCTAAATATTTTGAGATGGGGGTCCATGGCCAAATACGTATCATTTTGCGGGTCCTTCACATGAAAAAGTTTGAGCACCACTGACAAAGAAACATAGTTTTTTCAAAAAAAACTTAAATGGTTTTGAAATATTCAAAGACTTGCACAAATTTTCACGATTTTTCAAAAAATATTTTTCAATAGTTAAAGCACAAAATGTGAGTGAATCCTTGTACCCTGCAGGGCCTAGAATTTGGTGCGCCACCCCTGATCGCCACGCCCCATTCTGTGTGTCCTTTATCATGCCATGCCTGAATGCACACACCATGCCCGTCAGTGCTCTAAACCAATCACAATCTCTACTGATGTTGTATTTATTGACAGGTCCTGAGAGCTTCAGGGAGGAATACGTCAGTCAGACTTCTCATCACTCCCACTACATGGCTACGCGTGCGGTTAGTTTCTACATACCTGCGCTGACACACTTCTAAGTACACAAGAACCTGCAGGTAAGACTTGATGTGCCTGGAATGGAAAATATGGAATAAACATTGACATTCAACCTGGGCTTTCTTATCTTTTACGTTATGATTCATTTTAGGGGACTTGAGTGATACATACTTATTGATAAATATGGATCACCAGCTTGGGTTTAATCAATAACTTTAATCAAAGTGTTTTATTGTCACATTCTAATAGTTCCGTCCAATAAATATTGAGATATTTAGAAAATAATTATACATCTCTACCCAGGTTGTATGTACATTATGTGTGATAAATAGCCTACCAGTTTTAATTATTCATGCATGTTGACGTACAGTAATGTATGTATATTCATAATTATCACATTCACGTTGCTTTGTGTTGCATGGCTGACTGTGGTTGAGGTCTGCTAATGATGCTATAATGATCACTTGTTGTTGTTAAAGACTAAAACAGTCTTACTAGTAGATTACATAGAGAAAAGAACAGTATTCACTGTGACAGACACGTGAATTGGGAACTAAGAGGAGGTTTTGGCCAACATCCCCCGCGTCTGTCTTTAGTGAAAGCATTACGTCCGCACGCTCTCCTAAGTGTTTGAACATAGGCTATCGCTAAGGCGATGACGCAACACAATTATTATATTTATACTATAATACATTAACACCAGGTCGGCTGCCACTCGTAGTTCTTTTAGATTGTAATTAGAGGGACTAAACATTCATAATCCATACAAAATTACATTATTAAGTTGGGTGGCATATACAGTAGACCAGGGGTCTTCAACGTTTTCAGGCCGGGGACCCCCAAACTGATGGGGAGATGGAGCAGGGACCCCCTACCACCTCGTAGGGTGGGGGGGTCAGGGCTACGACATATTTTTTATTTTAAACATGTACAAGTTACAGCGAGCAGGGTGGGCCGTACCACTACCATTTCTAAACATACTACTTATTAACTGAGAACCAATGTCAATAATATCAACAATCTGTCAATTGCATAGTAAGCATGTATTCAAGCTATTCAAAATGGATAGAATCGTGGTTTATTTTTTAACATAAATGTGGGAAAAAAAAAAAAAAAAAAAAAAAAAAACATTTTTTGAAATCTTTTTTTTTTTTTTTTTTTTTTTTAAGCAATAATTTCGCGGACCCCCTGCAGTACCTCCGCGGACCCCCTAGGGGTCGCGGACCCCCTGTTGAAGACCCCTGCAGTAGACAGTAGACCTACTTATTATTATCCTACAGAAACAACTGTTTAAGGGTGTTTTAAAATGTAAATCTAATAGAACTAAGAGTGGCAGCCGGACCTGGCTTTTATGTAATATAAGTATAAATATAATAATTGTGTTGCGTCATCGCCTTGATCTATATCTGCGTTAGCCTATGTTCTCATAGCAATCACTCCAGGTAAGGTTACTTCCCAGTTCACACGTGACTGACCAGTCAGTGTGATGATCGTTGTGTGTTTGGGGCTCTTCAGTTGAGTGGCAGCCGGAGGATTGACTGTGTGACAACAAGTTAAATGCTGTTAAATGCCGGGTTGATTGATCCACAAACTGAGGTCTCGCTCATTGTCCGATTGCCTATAAGTAGCTCTAAATCCTGTTATTACAACAATTACGGTATTAATGCAATCAGAGGGAGACTCCGGCCTCTGTGTTCGTAACAAGTGCCCCGCCCCCATCTTTCAGAATGTGGGAGCGGCACACAGAAAATACAGATTTACAAACTAACAACTTGTCGTGCCGCGAGGAGTTGGAACTTGTAGATCGTTTACTTCTGGGCTTTTCTAGATTGCTGCCCCACCAATGTAAACACTTGCCCAGGATCATTTGTCAAGAACTGACCTCTGTAATGAAGAAAATGTATGAATTTGATTCAATAGTAAATTTAAACCACATTATATATTATTCAAGGACTTATTCAGCCTCTCCCAGGGGTCATCATGCTGGCTTGTGGTGGACATACAAAATGAGTGGACAATAATAAACACATAAAGAGCTAATAGCCCTGAATTACCACAACAGGTCTGCAACTCTGAGAGTGGACAAATTTGGAACCAAATGGATCCTACGGGGTCTATTTGGTTCCATCAGTACACTCTCAGAGTTATGGGGTCCTCTTTGCAGAGAGAAAACATGCTAAGCAGAAAAGGGTTGATTGATTGAGGAGGTTCCAGGGGGTCCCCAGCAGAATTAGTCAAATATAGTTGAACCACTTTAACCCCATGTTATACTTTAAATGTTTGACAATAGCTGATGCGATGCCTTGTGAGCTTGAAGTTCTGCTATTCTGCTAGGTTGGTGGTGTACTGGTGTTGTGTTTGTAGATCTGCGATTCTGGTTGGTTGGTTGTGTACTGGTGTTGTTTGTGCTTGTAGATCACAAGGGCTTTGTTGACAGTGTGTGTAGTTTGTTCAGAATATGGGAGCGACTCAAACCTACTTAATGGCAACCTTGTCACGCACAGAAATTACAGATTAAAAAATGCACAACAAGTCGTACTTTGAGGAGTTTTAGCTATTTCCAGTGACAGGGTTCGGTACGTAACCATGTTGTTAAAGACATTTTGGTTGGGTTAGAGTTTGTTTTTATTTTTTATTTGCACACACAATAACATAATATAGCCTATACAGACAAAAAGAAAAATCCAAACTAAAGTATTTGAAATGTGCAGGAGAGGTATGAACCACTATTGGACTTATACTGTACAAAGAAACCACTAGAAAATTAATCAGTTCAACCTTTAAAACAACAAGAATATGTAAGAGAACAATAAAGAACGTTGATGATAAAATAGTTCCTTGTGTCCCGAAAAAAAAAAACATGTGAGAATCAGAAGGTATTGTTGGCCGATAGTTGTGTACCTGATTAGAGTTATGCTTGAGTCATATGTATATCTGATCTACAAGCTCACAACACGTGGCAGTGAGCAGACAGGAGGAGATCAGGTTGTACCAGATAAATAGTTTCATGAAGGAGAACAGGTTCTGTGTTGATGAGAAAGTCTTAGACCATGAGTAGGTGTGATGCAAGATATGTCAACCTGACACTGGAAACACATTAATGAAGGTATGACGGCATGTACACACACACACACACACACACACACACACACACACACACACACACACACACACACACACACACACACACACACACACACACACACACACACACACACACACAAAATCCATTGTATGGATCCCTGTTTGTAGAACCAGCCACACATGGCATTCACAGATATGGTCTTAATATTGATGACATCAGGGATCTCCATATACAGTATATGGCCATAATAGGGATTCTGTTAGTGTGGTTCCCCTGACATCACAGTGATGTCTGACATCACGCCTCTACCGACACTTTATAGGTCAAGGAAATGATAACCAAATGCACCATTTGCGGCATGATTGGTCCTTTGGGATTTATTGTTACACACGCATCAACGTGTAAACTAACAGCAGGTAGTAGGCCAATGTTATGAATTAAATTACCTTTCGATAATCAATCAATCATCTTTATTGTCACAACACAATTATTACAGGTAACAGTGAGGTGAAACTCTTGTTTATGCAGGCTTCCATTTGCAGCTCAAAGCAAGAAGAAAAAAAAAGGATAAGCAGAAGGGGATGGAAAGAAAGCCTTGTTTGTTCAAATCAGTATTTTGTAAGAAGAGAGGTCTAAAATACATAAAGTGCAATCAGTACTGTATAGTGGAAGTCAGTGTGTCATTTAAAAAGTCAATTAAAAGTGTGTCAGTAAAATGCAAATCAAGCTCGACAGGTTTTGTTCAGCAGCCTGACAGCTGCTACATAAAAACTCTGCCACAGTCTGTTGTTATGGCTCATGATACTCCGGTATCTCTTGCCGGGTCGAGGGCGCAGCAGTGGGTGGAACAGGCTGTGGCTGGGATGATGTCTGTCCCTGATGATGGTTTCAGCTTTGGCTGCGCATCACCTGTCGTGTAGAAAAAACACGAAAATTCCTAGGAATAGCAACGTTATGTTATCAACTGCTGCTTTTCAGAGAGTTTTGCTTCAGAGTTCAGACTGAAACCTTAACTGGTCATTGGTAAATAAGCCACACTGAGTGCACTCTTCAACGGCACCGCCCACTGCACTGACTGAACTGAGCACACACCCGGTGCGCATTTCCCAACACACCCATTAGTGTACATTTGAATTGAAGCGTGAATTATTTTGAATTCAACCCCTCAGGCAAAACCTTTGACTACTTTTTCTGTAAAAAATCTGAAAAAAGTGAGTAGAACATTTTTTTTTTCTTTTTTTTTATTTTTATCCCACGATTTTGTAACCCATGTTTCACCTGGTGTCAATCATCTAATGTAATCCCGGGCGCTGCTCTCCCTCTGCCAACCTGGGGAGAGCAACGGACTGACCTCATGCTACCTTCAGTGCATGAGGAGTCGTAGTGCGTGGAAGGAACAGGTTATTCCAACCAGTTGCTTTCCCCTCCCTGTGTGTGTGTGTGTGCGTGCGTGCGCGTGTGTTAACTCATCTGGTGCCGATCCCGAACTAGTTCGGCTTTATTTCAATCCAATACAATCTTTTTTTTATTAATTCACTTACCCCGAGCTGCTTGTAGAGTCGTGGGTGGTCCTGGCTCGCTAGCCGCTAGCCAGCTAGCCGTTCTACTCTGTCCGACGATATATTCCATTAAAAATGGTTTAACCCTCTAAGGCCCACGGTTGTAATATTACAACGTTTGTATTTTATCCAAAAAAAGGTTTAAATCATTTTATTTTAGCTCCCCCTACCACTTAAACACCACCATTGGATTCTATTGTTTAGTATTACAATGCCATTGGCCACAATATTTGCATATAAATACCCCCCACAGGGGCTGACATTCACACCCGCCACACCCGCTGAAATTCCAGAGTTTTGACGAACAACATCTCACTTTTTCATGGAAGCTATACCTAAAAAAAACATAAGTAAAATGCCTGTACTATTCTTTTTGGTGATCATTAGAATGTCTAGAACATGTACATATGTTATTATTTTGAAAAATATCCCCCATATGTAAATTAGAGCATGATTTATGATTTTTGATTTATGGCTATAAAATCTTACAAAAACATTTTTTTGAAAAAAACATTACATTTTCCTCTTAATAGGACTCCTACAACACCATCTGATTTTTTTCAATTTTTTATTTCAAGTATTTCTTAATGCGGGCCTTAGAGGGTTAAAATACATTTTTGAGCTCCCCAATGTTCACCCGATGTTCGGCGCCGCTTCCGATGAGTACACGAGTGTGCCGATCCCGAAGTAGTTCGGCTTTATTTAATTAAATGAATAAAATGATAAGAGGCCTTCTGAAGCCTGGCTTGATTTTTGTAGCTACTAGCCGAAAGCTAACAACGTCCCAGCCGGCCGTAATTTGCAAACGCAATCGCCAATCTCCGCCTAATCCAATGAAAGACCGCATCTTTAAAGGCTTATATCTCTTTTTTGTGTTTTAGGAAAGCAGCGCGAGGTTTATTTACGGCGAAATCGCCCAAAAATGATCTTTTAGATGACAAAATGGGAATAGCCATTCTGTTAGCATCTTCATCCGGGACATCTCCATGCTGTGCATCAACGTGAGCACGTCAGGTCCTGGAAGCTGAAGTCCTGGAAGCTAAAGCTCTCGCCTATGAGAGATGCGATGGCATTCTTTGGCCCCTAGAGGGCGCTGGCACGCAAAGAGTTAATTGTCACATCACTATCATCTGACTGGGACCCCTCAATAATGTGGCGACCCCTCAATCATGTATGGACTCCCATTCATGTAGGGACCTCCAATCATGTAGGGACCCCTAATCATGTAGGGACCCCCAATCATCTGACTGGGACCCCCCAATCACGTAGGGACCCCTCAATCAGTTGGGGACCCCCAATCATGTGTACATGTTAAAAACCAGATATGTGAGACATCAATCAATTTCCTCAGGAGAGGAAAGAACCAGTTTGATCTGGTTTAGAACACTCCTTGATCCACACACACACACACGCACGCACGCACGCACGCACGCACGCACACTCTCTCTCTCTCTCTTTCTCTCTCTCTCTCTCTCTCTCTCTCTCTCTCTCTCTCTCTCTCTCTCCAAACGAGAGAACAGTTTTTATTTCCTGTTCTTTGGGTTGTTTTCACAGTAAGAGAGAGAGAGAGAGAGAGACAAACAGATGGAGAACAAGACGCACACAGACAGAAAGACGGACATTTTGCTGTTAAAACTTGTGAAGAGAGTGAGTAGAAATGTGTTTTATTTCTATTATATCAATTATGTCAAGTTAAAGTAATAATAATAAAAATAATAATGCGAGAGGCGTTTACATTTTGAAAATGTTTGCCTCTTATATTGTTTGACAATCTGACCATTTTTGGGGTTTCCATTCTGAAACCAGGTTAGCATTCACCAGCAAACGGGAAAAAAAAAAAAAATATATAGGCCTATAAGCCTTACACTTTGTATGGCAGAGCTCACAGTTTGTTGCCACCTGCGACACCTACAGCTTGTAGATCTGCTGTATTCACGTCACATGTGTTGTCATGTGACACCATCCTACAGCTTGTAGATCTGCTGTATTCACGTCACATGTGTTGTCATGTGACACCATCCTACTGTCTAGTGGAGCTGAAATGGAGGCAGTGGCTCAGGAGGTAGAGTGACCGAATGGAGAACCACAAGGTTCCCAGTTCGATCCTGGGCTCCCCCAGAGTAAGACTCTGAACCCCTAGTTGCTCCCAGTGAGCAGGTTGGTGCCTTGCATGGTTTCTTCTGCCGTGTGTCTGTGTGTGTGTGTGTGTGTGTGTGTGTGTGTGTGTGTGTGTGTGTGTGTGTGTGTGTGTGTGTGTGTGTGTGTGTGTGTGTGTGTGTGTGTCTGTGTGTGTGAGTGAGTGTGTGAATAATGCACAATCTGTCACTTTGGATAAAAAGCTCTTTATAAATGCACCATTTACCATTTTATCATTTAAATGAAACATAATCATCACAGTGGTCTGAAACTCCTCCCCTTGGAATCACCAGCCAAGAATGTGTTTCCTTCTCACTCTCGCTCTGCCGTCTGTGTGCGTGTGTGTGTGTGTGCGTGTGTGTGTGTGTGTGTGTGTAAGTGTGTGTGTGTGTGCGTGTGCGTGTGCGTGTGTGTGTGTGTGTGTGTGTGCGTGTGTGCGTGTGTGCACGCCTGAGTGCTTGTGTTTGTGTTTGTGTGGTCACAGCTTTAAGGGGTGCCCAGATTCCGGTTGTTCAAGTCGTGAAATCGTGGCGTCAACCATCAAACAGATTGTTTGTATTTATGACAGTTTAGCTCAAAGGATATTAAAATAACAATCATGAACCGTTAGAACAACCACACTAACATAGTACTTGTCTGATTTTCCTCCATCCATCTTTCCAGATAAACTTTATTTTGCCGTGCTACTCCTCCCACAGTTTTGGTGGCAAACACTTGGGCCATGTGTCAAATCCAACGGGTTCATCAGGAATCGTGTGCTTGCATTTTGAAGAGATAATCTATCTATCTATCTATCTATCTATCTATCTATCTATCTATCTCCCTCTCTCTCTCTCTCCCTCTCTCTCTCTCTCTCTCTCTCTCTATCTATCTATCTATCTATCTATCTATCTATCTATCTATCCATCCATCCATCCATCCATCCATCCATCCATCCATCCATCCATCCATCCATCCATCCATCCATCCATCCATCCATCCATCCATCCATCCATCCATCCATCCATCCATCCATCCATCCGAATTCTACGTCCGTGTGTCTGTGTTCGCTTGTCTGCGCTGACGTCATCCGATTGGGAAAACCCTTGAAATAACAGAGTGATGTCATCAATCGGGTGATGACGTCATTGTCGAGGGACCAGTATGACATGATAAACGTAGAGGGTGATGTCATAATATTGAGGCATACAGTATATAAGGGCCATGAGAACGGACGTCTATGCCCGTAGCATAGCATATGCCAGATGGACACAAACAGGCACATTGTCCTATAATTTCCATGTTTAATTTATTTGTGAATCAACTTTCACCGTTGACTTGAATGAGAAAATGCAAAAAATTTACTTTTTCCAAATATGGAGATGGCTGACATCATAGATGTTTGACGTCATAGACCACTTGAGACACAACATATCCATATATGGGCATTCCGAGATATGGGCTTAATATTGATGACATCAGGGATCTCCATATATGGACATAAAAGGGACAGAATTAATTTGCAAGTGTGACTCGCGTCTCAGCAACCACACTTGCAATTTCCCAGAACTGCATCTTTCTAGTATTGAGACGTGTGTTATTTATATGGTCAGATTGTTGCTCTGTGTGTGCAGTGTGGTCTGGGTAGATGTTTGACTCCCTGCCCCTGGCAGGAGTAGACCTGTAAGGGTCCATTTGGTTCCATGAGTGTGTACATAGAACCAAATGGACCCTTACATAAGACAGGTAAGTCTGAGAGTGTAAAAATTGAACCAAATTGTTCCAAATGAACCTCTGATGTAATGAATGAATGAGTCCATCTGACTCTCTCTCTCTCTCTCTCTCTCTCTCTCTCTCTCTCTCTCTCTCTCTCTCTCTCTAAAGGTCTCTGCTCTACCATGAGTGGCTCAGTGGAGAGAGAGGAGTTGGACCCCTCTAAAGAAATCCTGTGTGGACAACATGAGAGGTCTGTCTGTCTGTCTGTCTGTCTGTCTGTCTGTCTGTTGAGTTTGTTGTAATCTGTAAGAATGGATTCCACATGGATTCTAATGATTGAATATATCGATTCGATTACGATTATCCAGGTAACAATTCGATTCTACGATGCATTGCGATGCATCACATTTTTCTTATTGCACAATATGTCATTTTCTCATCAGTCAATACAAGCAGTCAGAAACATCTAAATAACTATGAATTTATGGATTCGCACTTGTTATTTTTTATTTGTACCAACAATCAAAACAGAACATCATAGGTCAACAGTGCAGTAAGTTTACATTCCACAAAGACTCTTACTTTCCCATAACTCGACAAAGAACTTTATTTTGAAGTCCCACAAGTCTCAACCGGACATCAAGGGTTTACTTTGGTCTGACTGACTATGCTGACGCTGAGCTCAGCTTTGACCGTTGTCTCCGTTCATCATTCACTAAACACTGGATGTCATGGCTGTATAGTAAGGAAGGCTTATAACGGCTTGCTGCATTATTCCCCATCACGTCGGTTTAAGGCACTAGAGAACCGCAACACATGCAACAAAAGTTCACAAAACTCTGGTGGTTTTTGTTTTATACGCATCGCGGGTGGGAAGCATGCAGCCGTTCTCACACATACGCCAGCCTGTTAAATAGTTGCGACGTCTTTTTCGACTTTCGACTTGAATGAGCTAATAATCGATTATGTCACGTTGCTGAATCGATTCATAATCGCGAACGCCTGAATCACGATGCATCGCTGAATCGATTATTGTTGGCACCACTAATGTTGATCCTCTGTTTCTCTCAGGGTCCATCATCAGAGAGCAGGGTCTCCTGTACCCAGCTGTGTCTCCATGAAGAGTGACGCGTCCATGCATAAACCTATTCACTTCAAAGATGGACACCACTCTACTGATCCCAGGTCAGAATGTAAAACACACAGAAAACAACACATTATTTAGTTGTTATCAAACTCTACTGAACAGAAATCGTGGTCTGGCTCTTAATATTTTAGTGACAAAATCCTTCCATATTTGATAAATAAATTCACAGAATACATTGGCTGTGTTCTACCCAGAAGTGATTTTATACCAAATCAAATAATGTCAACTTTGATGATTGTCTTCCGAAGAACAGAATGTTGGTATCAAACATACCAATAATAGATACTAAGAACAGAATGTTGGTATCAAACATACCAATAATAGATACTAAGCAGTGGAAAACACTGCCTGGTGGAGGTTTGCGCTCTTTGGAGCGTCCCTTTTTAGTTTGATGTTTTTCCTTTTCACAGAAATGTTGAGGAACCAGAATGTAAATCATATTTATTATACAGTTATTACAATGAGAAAAGGCAATAAACCATGGTGACAAGATAATTTTATTGACAAGATAATTATAGAAACATGTTTATGATTTTCCCCAGACCAGAGTCTCCAACACCCAGCTGTGTGTCTGTGAAGAGTGACAGGTCTAAAGGAATGCCTCCAGACTTCAGTGAACCTGGACCTCCACACACACAGTATGTGAATCCATTACAATGTAAACACTATAAGACACAACACGGTGGAGATAATCTCACATGACATTCACCAAACAGCCCTGATGTGTGCATCACAGTTGTTACTCATTTTTGCCTGAAAGTCTTGAGACCATGTAGATCACGGTTGCAGGAGATTTAAATTTGGTCGTCAAAACATAATTTCTTTGTAAAAAGTAAAAAATAATTGAATAAATAATCTTTTGTATTTCTTAACATCATTATTTATGCTCCATGTGTCAAACGGTGGGATTGCTTATTATTGTCAAGGACAGAATGATTCTCTCCTTTTCCAACAGTGTTTATACAATGTAATGACAGAGGCACCACTCGGCCATTGATGAACAAGCTCCTTGCAGCCGCACTCTCTGCTCTGTCTGACTGACAGGCTGGACTGTGCAGTCAGAACAGAAGCCACTAGGAATTAGGATTATTTTTATCCAATGGTGCTGGTTGCAGTATTGTTTCTAGATAAAACCTTTTTTAGGGCATACATATACATGGGTTTTCAACCAGTGGTCTGTGGACCACTTGGTTTTTCACCTTAACACTTTGCTAGCCGAAATAGAATGGCTTGTTGATAGATTAGCTGTGAAATTTCTATTATTGTATTATGATCTGAGACATAATATTATGTTTAGTTTACTTTATAAACATGAACCCGCCACTCCTCCTTCTTGGACGGCGCCGTTGTTTTTTCTTTTTTTTTTCTCGATCCCCCAGTCATTAGCTCACCATCAATATCTGGATCTCTATTGACATAGAGTGGCGGTTTTGGCCGAGGCGTCTTCTCCCCGTGCGTTTCGCGTGCGCGATCCGTGCGCATATAATCCAAGCATATGGTCCAGGTATGACTGAACGGTCGATGTGAGCATTTTCGCTAGCTTAGCCCTTAGCACTCCAGCTATGCTAATGTTATCGTCTAAACATTAAATGGGTGGCTTCTGGGAAGCCTTAGCGGGGAAAGGACCTGACGTCACTTCCGGTTCATGTCAGAGCAGCCATGAGCTATCGATGGACGAGCGGTGACTAGGGAAGATTAGACGATCGCCGATTTTTGGATAAACATCATTTATTTCGTTTTTAATGACCCAGTATGGTAAAAGACGGCGCGACTGAGACATCCTTGCTCAGATGTCCGGTATATTCCGGTTTCAATATTAAGTGGCTCCCTGTGGCTTGGAAAGGGTCCCCTGATTTTTCATCTTAAAAAAAATGGGTCCCCTGAAAAAACCTTTGGGTAACACTGACATAGATCATCCACGCCCCATTTAACACCATAAAAGGTGACCAGAAACTCTAAGGTCAGAGTGGTTGAACCAGGTGGTCACCCTCTCATCCAGGCTGTGTCCCTCAACCTGTCCCTCCTTAGTCCTCTTCTGTCCTGTCATCTCAGTGAGACGTTTGACTGAGTGGATTCCACATGGATTCTAATGATTGAATATAAATAAAGTAAATCATGTTGATCCTCTGTTTCTCTCAGGGTCCATCAGCAGAGAGCAGGGTCTCCTGTACCCAGCTGTGTCTCCATGAAGAGTGACGCGTCCATGTATATACCTATTAACTTCAAAGATGGACACCACTCTACTGATCCCAGGTCAGAATGTAAAACACATGGAATGTATTACCCATCTGTGGTTGTGATCATTTCAACACAGACACACACACACACACACACACACACACACACACACACACACACACACTGGTAGATAGTAAACAGTGCAAAACAGAGTGTGTAGGAAACACTGCCTGGTGGAGGTTTGCGCTCTGTGGAGCGTCCCTTTCTGGTTTGATGTTTTTTCTTGTTGCAACAATGTTGAGGAACCAGAACCCAATAATGTCACTCGTATTTATTATACATTTATTATAATGAGAACTAACAATAAATCATGTTGAACAAACTAACCTTTTTATTGACGAGATAATAAACATGTTTATGATTTTCCACAGACCAGAGTCTCCAACACCCAGCTGTGTGTCTGTGAAGAGTGACAGGTCTAAAGGAATGCCTCCAGACTTCAGTGAACCTGGACCTCCACACACACAGTATGTGAATCCATTACAATGTAAACACTATAAGACACAACACAGTGGAAATAATCTGACATGACATTCACCAAACAGCCCTGATGATTTGTATCACAGTTGTTACTCATTTTTGCCAGAAAGTCTTGAGACCATGTAGATCACTGTTTCCCAAGGACTGGGCCGGTTGCGGGAGATTTAAATTGGGTCGCCAAAACATTTCTTTGCAAAAAGAAATGTAAAACACACAGAAACAACATATTATTTAGTTGTTATCAAACTCTACTGAACAGAAATCGTGGTCTGACAAAATCCTTCCATATTTGATAAATAAATTCACAGAATACATTGGCTGTGTTCTACCCGGAGGTGATTTTATAACAAATCAAATAATGTCAACTTTGATGATTGTCTTCCTAAGAACAGAATGTTGGTATCAAACATACCAATAATAGATACTAAGAAGTGGAAAACACTGCCTGGTGGAGGTTTGCGCTCTGTGGAGCGTCCCTTTCTAGTTTGATGTTTTTCCTTTTCACAGAAATGTTGAGGAACCAGAACCCAATAATGTTTCTCATATTTGATTATTATACATCTATTATAATGAGAAATAACAATACATCATGTTGAACAAACTAACCTTTTTATTAATGACAAGATAATTATAGAACCCTGTTAATGATTTTCCACAGACCAGAGTCTCCAACACCCAGCTGTGTGTCTGTGAAGAGTGACAGGTCTAAAGGAAGACCTCCAAACTTCAGTGAACCTGGACCTCCACACACACAGTATGTGAATCCATTACAATGTATTGTACACACTATAAGACAGGGGCGCAGGAGGCATTTTAAAAGTGAAGGGGACATATCTGGGAGGTATGTGCGCGCAAATAGCGCGCGCGAAAAATTTTGGGGTATCCCCCCCACTTTTGGTGATATCCCCCCCACTTTTGCCCCGAGGAGGGGGGGACATATC
The DNA here is from genome assembly GCF_963921795.1 of Nannobrachium achirus. NCBI lineage: Eukaryota > Metazoa > Chordata > Actinopteri > Myctophiformes > Myctophidae > Nannobrachium > Nannobrachium achirus. Next base: position 9,366,323 of record NC_137830.1, read on the forward strand.
CCCTCCACTTGAGCTGAATTACACAGTTGTTTTACGCAGATTTCAAGGCAGGCAGGCCACTGCCTGCCTGCTTGTCACTATCGCGTCGCATTAATTAAACTCATTCAGAACAGCTGAGCTGAGCTGCCGACTGCACTGCACTGGTGGGACTGTGCCTCTAGAGGGCAGTAATACGCCTTGAAATGAGAACTACTCAGTGTGTACAGTATAATCGATCATATTTGCGGCTTTTTCTTGGACCTGAACACTGGGGGCAGGGGCGTCACTAGCAATTCTGGGCCTCTAGGCCAGAAATCTGTATGGGCCCCCCCATGCAAGCGGAGAACCGGCCAACCGTGAACACTTTGTTACTGTTTGAATGACATGTCTCACAATGATACGGTAGCCGTGATCGCCTCAGCAATCATGTTCACCTTATTTGTCAAATTGTAACACCATTTACCATTTTTTCTCACTCTTTTAGTTTTACTATTGTAGCCTAAGCAGGCTATAAACAAAAATGTGGTGTCTGGTGTAACAATTTGACAATGCTAGCTCTTGAAACAAAGTCCAGGAATTCTAGCTTGATCTAACCATGATCACTACACATAATCATCCATTACATGCACACTCAGATACAGCTACTGTATTATTAATGCAGTATAATAAAAAGTGCAGACCACCATCATCACCAGCAAGTGAATGAGACACCAGAACTCTGACTTGAGCCCAGCCTCCCATGCAAGCCAATATAAAACAGTATAACAATAAAACACTACATTGTATTTTTAGTAGCAGCTTAAATATGTGCAGGTGTTGTGCAGAATATACAATCACTAATCAATAGCAGCAGTGCTCAAGCAAATGCACATGAGGAGTGAAGCATATAGGCTATACATAGGAAATAGAATAGGAGGAAAAATAAGCAGTATAGGACTATTCAGATTGGGTGAAGTATGAAAATGATTAGCCTACATGCAAAAATGAGTCTGCATGCAATCAGAACTTTGGCTAGTTAGCTAAGCTATGGAAAACAAGGGTTGGCTATAATGATCTGAGAATACATCTACTGTATAACAGGCTAGATCATATAAGGCTATATGAGAATGGCATAACATGACATTCTTGTGTGTACTGTGTGTATGCACATACATTGTTTTAACAGCAAAGTCAGTCAGTGCGTTTAATCTACAGCAAGATCCTGTGAACATTTTGGGAGTTCACAAAACAATAATACTGTGACTGACTGAAACAAAACTATTGTGATGCCTAGATTGTTAATTTTGTATGACATAATCATATGACTACTAGATAGATGATGGGATATTATACAATTATTGTTATTACTAGGGACATCCAGCAGTTTAGTTTCTAGTATCTCCATCTATCTCTCTGGAAGAGGTTGCACATGAACTCTGCAGCGGCCGCACTGAGGCGCTCAAACACAAACACTCTAACATTAATCCTCACACTACTTGACACTATTACCATACTTTAGATAACTAGTCATTGTTGCAACAAACCAAACCATTTTTCACTTTTCACAATTTGGGAACCTACATACATTCATAACGTGATGTGATTGTGATCAACTGATCATGTCACTAGTTTGGGAGTGCTTCCTTCCAGAACTTAGCAAACAGGTGTTTTGTTCGAAACACTTGCGTTTGTGCTTAAAACGTTATCCATGCTTATTGCTTAATGGTGTTGGATAAAGAAGGAAGAAGGAAGAGGGGAGAAGATTTTCTGTTGCATGCTTACCCACAGACATCAGCTGCTTCCTTGAGTGTAAACAGTCAAGCTCTCCTCTCAGTTTAATGAAACATGCTGCTCTATGTTACATTATGTCTTTTTTTCTCTCTCTCCCTGTCTCTGTTCAATGCGGGTTGTGTGTGGAAGAAGCCGGGGGAGGGTGGAGCGAACAGAACCTGAAAGTTGATCTTATGTTTGCAGTCTTTTTTTTTTTTTTTTCTCCCTGTCTCTGTTCAATGCATGCTGTTGTGTGCTGAAGAAGCTGCTTTACAGTCAGGACCGGGGGAGGGTGGGGCGAACAGAACCTGAGAGTTGATATTATGTTTGCAGGACCAATGAAAAGACTTTTCCATTTACTTCAGATGATCATAATTATCCTTTATAGCACACCTAAGTTTCACAACCATAACATGATGCAAGCGGACACACAAACCGCAAAGCTACTATAGGTCTCAAAACAACGTGAAAGCAGGAGAAACCATTTTAGCTTTATAAGGGGTGAGTATATAATATAGGTACCCTCAATTATTTAAATTGTATCGCTCATTGGTTTTATTCCAGCAGTAATTTTAAGTTTTTAGACACAATAAACATAATAATAATAATAATTATTATTGGGGGAAAAAGAGTTTTAATCCAGACTTTTTGACTGGGGGGGATATCCCCTCCACCCAAAAAAAGTGGAGGTGTTAATCCCCCCCGTCCCCTCCTATCTCCTGCGCGCATGCTATAAGACACAACACGATGGAGATAATCTGATGTGCCATTCACCAGCCTTAATGTGTGTGTATCACAGCTGTAACTCATGAGCACATGCAGATCATCCACACCTCATTTAACACCATAAAAGGCAGCCAGAAACTCTTAACGTCAGAGTGTTTGAACCAGGTGGTAACCACTCTCCTCCAGGCTCTGGTCTTAGTCCTCTTCTGTCCTGTTATCTCAGTGATGACCTTTTAAACTTTACGCGATTCTGCCAATAATATTCATATCATATGAGAGACACGTCCGGGTTTTTTTACCGGGCGAAACAATGAATCATGTGACGTTGATCCCCTTCCCCTATTGGCTGATACTAGGACATGACCTACTGTATGTGTATCCTTCAGAGTAGGGAGTTCATATAAGAGACGTTTCACTGGGTCTATTCCACATGGATTCTAATGATTGAATATAAATAAAGTAAATCAGGTGTTAACAATAAGGTTTCAGAGGCACTTTCCCATCTGGCAAGTAAAGGTCATGTTCTACTTGCCCAAAGGTCATGCCCACTTGCCCGTAAGGTACATCATCCATTATAAAATGTTGGTGAAAATTACCGTTAAATTAATACTTTTTTATTTTATTTTTTTCTATCTGGGGCTAAAATAAATTCATACTTACATTTTATTTATGCCAAATACCTAGCTATGAATATGACTACGAGTTCAAGTGTAGTAACAGTGAAAATAGCACATTATAGGTCAACAGTGTTCTTATTTTACATACCAGAGACCAGAAAACAGACTGCTCTGGCCATGTTCAGGTGTTTAGACAGATATCTGGTGTTTTGTTTATAGACGTTAAGGTGTTTAGACACTTGCGAGCACTTGCCCGGTCGGGAGACCTCAAAGCAAACTCCACCTGCCCTGAAAGTTTTATTTACCTGCCAGGAGCAGGTGGGCAACCCTTAGTGTCAAGTTCTGTTTTAAATCATGTTGATCCTCTCTTTCTCTCAGGGTCCATCAGCAGAGAGCAGGGTCTCCTGTACCCAGCTGTGTCTCCATGAAGAGTGACGCGTCCATGCATAAACCTATTCACTTCAAAGATGGACACCACTCTACTGATCCCAGGTCAGAATGTAAAACACACAGAAAACAACATATCATTTAGTTGTTATCAAACTCTCATAGGGGGTGAGTTTGGGGCTTGGGCTTCAACTCAACGGGTCATTTTGGGTTGGGATGCAATTTTCAGACCTGTTGAAAACTAGTCTAAAGCAGTGGTTCTAAACCTTTTCATGTCAAGGACCCCCAAATTGACATGCATTCTGCAGACCCCCACCTGAAGCCTGAGAAGATTTTTCAAGATTTATCAAGGTGTTTAAAAAATATCCGATCTACAAGCTCAAAATGGGCTGTAATGGTAACGTGTTGTGAGCTTGTAGATCGGTTATTTTCAAACAAAGTTTAAAGCTGGATTAAAGGGTTAAAACTGTTCCTTGTTTTACTGTGGGCCCCCTGGAACTTCCTAAAGGACCCCTGGGGGTCCCCAAACCACACTTTGAGAACCACTGCTCTAAAGATATGATACAGATATGTCGGTGATTTAAATCATATTACTAGTAAGAGACCCGAGGGTGGAATGCGACCTCAGGGTGACATGCGACCTCGCCCTAAAGGGCGAGGTCGTGCCAATTCTTAACTATCTGGCCAACCACAGCGTTTCTCTGATGATTCTAGTTGTTATCAACCCTAGGAGACACAGGGAGAACATGCAAACTCCACACAAAAAAAGGCCCTATCGCCAACCCCACCTACGTGTGAGCGATAGGGCCTAAACATGGAGATGTGGAGAACACTATATATGGAGATAGTCCAGTCCATCATGTCATATGGGACTACCGTCATAGACAGTAGCCATTGTTAGGCCGGAGTCAATGGCTGTCTGTCTGACTGTCTGTACAGGAAGTGATGTCACATGACATACTTTTTATGCCCATATATGAGTCATTCTGTACCACATCTCCATGTTTAGGCCACACAGGTTCGCTCCATTTCTCCATGTATAGGTCCAAATGCCCAACGTCGAGCTTGACAAGGAGGATACCGCACATTGTACCTCATCCACCCTTTCTTCTCTCTCCTTTTGGTATCTTTATCCTCCTCCTCCTTTTTTTCTTTTTTATTCTTCTCTTTTTCTTCACAGCCGCCCCCATATTTACTTTATAAAATATATATTAAATTCTAAGAACGTTTCGAGTACCAGTTTGATACAAGAGCGAATAAGCGCTACACTTCTGGAATCCTGTGCGTCGACTTAAAGTCGGATCCAGGCCTAATAACTTTATCTAGCCTCCCCGTTGCCACCTCCTTGTTACATTTTCTTTTCTGAGACACATACCTCATCCACCCTTTCTTCTCTCTCCTTTTGGTATCTTTATCCTCCTCCTCCTTTTTTTTCTTTTTTATTCTTCTCTTTTTTTGTCTTTCTTAGTCTTGTGTATCCTTCTCTTTTGGCTACTGTCTATGACGGTAGTCCCATATGACATGATGGACTGGACTATCTCCATATATAGTGTTATCCACATTTTGTGTAGCCGCCCCGTACAGGAAGTGATGTCACAACTCGCTGACATCACACTGACATCACTCCCATACGGAAGGAAGGTCACTCAAGCGACACGGTTTTTCAGAGTATATGCGACCTTCGGTCGCAATTATGCAATTGTAGAATTGAAAAAACTTAATGAATAAATTATTTTCTCACACTTAAGAACTAAAAAGAGTGCTCTCCAGTGTGCGTAGATTTTTTTTTAACATAAGAACAAATCACAGCTAAGAAAACATTGGTGTATGCCAAATCTTCTTAAAAAAAACTTCTTAAGAGGGTCTAAGAAGAACGTTCGTAAGTTGGTGAATCGGGCCCAATACAACTATTACCATTGGTCTACAATGATATATAAATCAACATTTGTGTACAACTGGGCTGTGTTTTTGTATCATGTTTGCCAGGTCATGTAATACATGTTCCAGGGGTTGACAGTAAGGTCTCAGAGGCACTTGCCCGTCGGGCAAGTACAGGTCATGTACTACTTGCCCTCAGGTCTTGGCCACTTTAACTGAGTACATTTACTTAAGTACTGTACAATACGTTTACTTAAAAGCTTGCATGTAGATCTGCTATTTTCAAACATTTTGTACTTTTACTTTTGGTACTTTAAGTATTTATTGATGCCAATACTTTTATACCTTTACTCAAGTAAATCTTGAATTCAGTAGTTTTACTTGTAACAGAGTATTTCTATATCGCAGTATTGAACCCGTGATTACTTTTTACCCCCTGTGTCTGTAGCCTTTTTCCTCAGCGTTTTGCCATAGCAAAACGTGTGTGTGTAGCACGTAAACCACTCCATAGAGTGGCTGTGCGTGTCTGTAGCCTTTTTCCTCAGCGTTTTGTCATAGCAAAATGTGTGTACGTAGCATCATGTTTGTCTAGGACGTCATATGTTGTATGTCTGTAGCCTTTTTCCTCAGCGTTTTGCCATAGCAAATCGTGTGTGTGTATAGCCTGTACATCCTAGACTCAAATCCTAGCCTGAAGATGTTATGCAAGCACGACCACCGCTCACATCACATTGCGTGTGATTTTTTTTTACTTGCCCCGGGCAGTCGGGTAACCGCTAGTGTCAATCCCTGTGTTCATCTATACAATATTTTCAAAACCCATGGGAAAAAGAGCAGATCTACAAGCTCACAACACATGGCATCACAGCACTTCCTGAGCTTGTATATATTGGCGCTATTCAATGAAAGACAAAGTATATATGTTTTAAGTGGTTAATCAAATATTATAAGTTATTAAACTATCTATTATTTATATTATATTGTGTTCATCTCCACAGAGAGAGACTCAGAACCACACCTGAACAGAAGACATCCAGTCAAACCACAAGTGAACAAAGTAAGACGGGACACATTTTACACTAATTAACATTTCATATCAATTCATGTAATGTTTAGCAGAAAACATCATCAGACTAAATGTCCACATTGTATTCCTGTATCAATGTCCAAATACTGATGATTAACATATACATTTAGACAGAAACAAATGATCCAATGATATTTATATCCGTTTTTGAAGCGGTGAAAGCCGCTTCCAAGGAGTGGCTTTGTGTGTCCCGTGCATTCAGAATTGAGGATTGGTCAAGCTTCACATGACAATTTGGCCCTCCATAAAATCATTCATTAATTCAGAATTCATAAAAATATAGAACTAAAGGACATAGAAAGTATAGATCTACAACACAGAATGTATAGATCTAGAACACAGATTTCATAGCTCTAGAACACATAGAATAAAAATTCACCGCTTCACTTCGAACCAAGGTTTGATTTTTTCTTTCTTTTTCCCTATGTTTGACGAATTGTAGCTATATTACATGTAAAGTTATAAATTAACTTTATTGTCTTCTCATAGCAGATGTGAGTCCGCAGGAGCATTTAAAGGTTTATAAGATCGGTTTGAACCGTCTTGATCGTGTGACATACGTCACTGAAGTGCCTTCCCTCAGCAGCATCTACACAGAGCTCTACCTCTCAGCGGGAGAGAGTGAAGGGGTTAATAACCAACATGAGGTCTGGCAGCTAGAGACAGCTTCCAAGAAGGCCCTCCATGACCAACCAATCAAATGCTGTGACATCTTTAAGCCCCTCCTCCTTGGCAGAGATAAACCCAACAGAAGAGTTCTGACCAAGGGCATCGCTGGCATTGGAAAAACCTTCTCTGTGCGCAAGTTCACTCTGGACTGGGCAAAAGGTTTGGAAAATCAAGATGTCATTCTCCTGGTTCCCTTCTCATTCCGGGAGCTGAACCTGGTCAAAGATGAGCAGCACAGTCTTCTCTCACTGATTCATCGTTTCCACCCAGAATTAAAGATGGTCACAGCAGAGCAGCTCGCTGTCTGGAAGGTTGGCTTCATCTTTGATGGTCTGGATGAAAGCAGGTTTCCGCTGAAATTCGAGAACATTGACATTGATTCTGATGTCTTCAACAACAATGACATTGTTTCTGATGCCACAGTGACATCATCAGTGGACTTGCTGTTGACAAACCTCATCAAGGGGAATCTGCTCCCCTCAGCCCTCCTCTGGATAACTACCAGACCTGCAGCAGCCAATCAGATCCCTCCTGCATATGTTGACTTGGTGACAGAAGTACGAGGGTTCACAGACCCCCAGAAGGAGGAGTTCTTCAGGAAGAGATTCAGTGATGAGAAGCTGGCCAACAAAATCATCTCACATGTGAAGACATCAAAGAGCCTCCACATCATGTGTCACATCCCAGTCTTCTGTTGGATCACCGCTACCGTTCTGGAGGACATGTTGAAGACAGAAGAGACAGAAAAGCTGCCCAAGACCCAGACTGCGATGTACAGCCACTTCCTGTGGGTCCAGACCAAGAGGAAGAATCTGAAGTATGACGAGACACACAAGTTAAAGAATAAAGACAAGAAAAAGAAACCAAACAAGAGACAGAGAAAGAGGCAACACCAGAGAAAGAATCAACAGCAGCTCATGGAGGCGGACAGGGAGGCTCTTCTGAAGCTGGGCAGGCTGGCGTTTGAACATCTGGACAAAGGTAGCATGATGTTCTACCAAGAGGACCTGGAAGATTGTGGTCTTGATGTGAAAGACGCCTCGCTGTACTCAGGAGTGTGCACAGAGATCTTCAAAGAAGAGACTGTTCAATCTGAGAGAAAGGTCTACAGCTTTGTTCATCTGAGCATCCAGGAGTTTCTGGCTGCAGTCTACCTGTTCCACTGTTTCACACAGAGGAACATGAAGGTACTGAAAACATTCCTGGGAGTTGATGTCAGTACCTTGGATGACTTCCTGAAGAGAGCCTTTGAAAAGTCCTCGGAGAGTAAGAATGGACACCTGGACCTCTTTCTCCGCTTCCTTCATGGCCTCTCACTGGAGTCCAACCAGATTCTTTTAGGAGGCCTTCTGGATCAGACAGACCACAGTCCAGAGACCATCCAGAGAGCCATCGACAACCTGAAGAAGATGAATGATCAAAGGTTCTCTCCTGACAGATGTATCAACATCCTGCACTGTTTGATGGAGATGAACGACCACTCACTGCATCAGGAGATCCAACAGTACCTGGAGTCAGGGGACAGTTCAAAGACAAAACTGTCTCACTCCCAGTGTTCAGCTCTGGCCCACCTGCTGCTGACGTCAGAGGAGGTTCTGGATGAGTTGGACCTGCACAAATACAGAACAACAGGAGAGTGGGGGAAATCCAGACTGGTCCCAGCTGTGAGGAACACCAGAAAGGCTCGGTTAGTAGTCATGTTCATAGAAAACCTATTAGAAGAGAATCAATCTACCATCACACATAACACCATAAGTAGAAATGATGGTGGATGTAAAATGTCCAATAATAATCCGGTCTCCAATAGTGACTGGTGTGTAGGTGCAAATAAAGCATATTCCTGTTAACTATTTCACTGCCTATGACGGGTGCTCGTCACGCGTCGCTCACTGCCACTGCCACACACACTAATAGGTTTTCTATGAACATGACTACTCCTGATTTGAGCCATGGAACAGCTGGTGGGTGTCTGCGGGCTGTGAGTTGCCATAGCAACGACCGTGCATGTAGCCTGAAGTCATGTCACACACACACACACACACACACACACACACACACACACACACACACACACACACACACACACACACACACACGGAAGGAAGGAACGTTTCCTTTTCCTTTTTGAGGCCCTGCATCTACTTCTATCTGCTATGTGTTGATTTTGGGTGAAAGCAAGCCACATTCCACTGGCTCTATCTTTGCCCTTTTCTTTTGACACTAAAAGACCTGCAGGCGTCTTTTTAAAAGAACTGAGCGGATGGATATAATGGAGGGATGTTATTCTATAAAATCTCAAAGGTTAGTGTTTTGCTGGCGTTGAACAGACAAGACGATTAGCTAAGCTTTGGCAGTAAAAGAGAAAGATTAATACATTTTAATTGCCCTCTATAACTAAAATAATAAATACCTTAATATTGTATATAGTTTGGCCCTCTATAACTAGATTTTAATTATAATCTCTGCCACGGCGGCTTCATTACAGCAGTTATCTGTGCGCTCGTGGACGTCGGGAAAAAAAACAGACTTACAAGCTCTCAACGCACTGCATCATGGCGGGTCGACAGCTTATACATCTGTTCTTTTCGGCACATTTATAGAGATCTAGTGGTCCGGGGACCACCAGATCTAGAGTCTCATCGGGACAGCACCTGTATCAATACCACTACCCTGGCTATCAGTGTGATAATCAGAACATCATTATAAAGTCATTGTACACGTTCAGTGCAGTGCACATCTTATACCCATGTCTACAGTCTGCACAGAGTCTGTGCAGAACACGCACACACGCATGCACGCAATTAAAAAGTACACGCTCACTTGTGCGGAGCAATTAATGAGGATTAAAGACGTCAATCAAACGTGTGTGTGTGTGTGTGTGTGTGTGTGTGTGTGTGTGTGTGTGTGTGTGTGTGTGTGTGTGTGTGTGTGTGTGTGTGTGTGTGTGTGTGTGTGTGTGTGTGTGTGTGTGTGTGTGTGTGTGGCGCAAAATGTGCCTCGAAAGCGAAGGGACGCATGTGTGCCGCATGGCTTTTTGTTTACATATGCGTGCGTGCATGCATGCGTTAGTTCTGCTCCAGGGGCACTCCGGGGCACACGTTGCGCTGCATCAAAGCGTCTGGACGCATCGCGTCTTTACACGATGGTTCAGCGAAGGTACGCGTGACATGTCATGTAAAAAAATAAAAAAAAAATAAAAAAAAAAGTCTGTAAATTTACAGTGATTCTTATATCAATGGTTTCATTGTAGCCTATTCATTTTAAGCTCTAACTCATTCATGAACACAAGGGTCGATTTGGTTTCATCTTATGTTCTAAATAAAATAAAGGTTAACGTCAGTCTTGCCTGACTTTCATGAGGGCAGAGGTATAGGCCTACCTTTTTTTTTTTTTTCCCGGTGATATGCACGGCAGCACGTCATTACTTTCTTTCTGACAGTGGATTTCAACCAGTGGTCCGGGGCCCCCCAGGACCCCACCCCCCCCCCCCCCCCCTCTCTCTCTCTCTCTATATCCGTCTGTCTGTCTGTCTGTCTGTCTGTCTGTCTCTCTGTCTGTCTGTCTGTATATATAAAGATATTGGCGAAGCATACGTTGTGCCATTGACCGTTAAAATGTTTAATTGGCCGGTAATTATAAAGTCCACCGGACACTGTGACCGGCTGGGAAAATGTCTCCCTTATAGGCTATTTTATCATTTGGCTCCCTTGAGGCTATTTTATCAGATTTAAGCCTATTATTCTTATTATTATTTGGTTAAAGTAGTAGGCTACAACCATTAAAACAACATCATCATTTTTGTATCATGATCTGTCAGCATGGTTTATATCCCGAAGGGTGAGCTTGCTGCGGGCTGCTTCTTCTGTGCTGTGCGCTGTTAAAATCAGCCTATTCGTCGTACGATGGTGACGCGCGTTGAAAATATCAGAGCTACAAGCTCACAACTCGTCGCAATTCGCCACGCTATGAGCTTGTATATCTGCTATAGATACGCAACACGGCCATACGGCGAAGCACTCGTCAAGCTTCATAGCTGCAGCTCCAGCGCTTGTCCCAAATCAGCGCTGTTTTGTTCGCTGGAGACCCTGGAGTCGGGGTTTACTGTTACAGAACCATGCGGATTCCGTGGCTATAATCGTGGATAATCTATGGATTCCGTGACACCATACGTAGATTAATTCGTAGGCTATTGTGTGGCGGCGGTGGCGCACAGGCAGTTCACTTGCACCCACTTTATTCACTTATTTTTTGGCAAGCAATAGTTCTGCATAAGTAGATAGATATTATTTAGTTAACTATAAAAACAGGAACAGAATGCATCTGTGATATAAAGAGGAAAGAAGCCCAACCCTTATGGGCTATGGCTCGGCGAGCCCAGACTTATTTAGCTGCCTCTCTGTCTGTCTGTCTGTCTGTCTGTCTGTCTGTCTGTCTGTCCGGACTTTTACATCTAACACAAGGGTCTTCAACAGGGGGTCCGGGACCCCTCGGGGGTCCTCAGAGTTACTACAGGGGGTCCTCCAAATCTTTGTGTGATAGAAACCTTTTTTTTCCCCCTGAGAACTTTAGCCAAAAATAGCAGATCTACAAGCTCACAACGCCTCGCGCTGCGAGGCGTTGTGAGCTTGTAGATCGGCTATTTTAGGCAAAGGGGTTTAGTGTAGGGAAAAGAGCAGACTAAGTACAGAGTGAAACTAAGCTCAAGATGTTGACGGTTCAAGTGGTTAAATATCTGAAACACAAATTGACATGAATCCAAAATACACTGATGATTGTGCTGTCAAACAATGAAACTATGGAATCTATGAACAGGTTGTGGGGGTCCCTGCTTCATCTCTCTCTCAACTAAGGGGTCCCTGCTTCATCTCTCTCTCAACTAAGGGGTCCCTGCTTCATCTCTCTCAACTAAGGGGTCCCTGCTTCATCTCTCTCTCAACTAAGGGGTCCTTGGCCTGAAAACGTTGAAGACCCCTGATCTAACATAACATATATTACTTATAGCTTATATTGCAGTACTGATACTTTTACTTAAGTAAAGAATGAGAGTACTTTTACCATATAGTGCTCAAATTAACTTCTCATCATGGTGCATCTGTTCAATATAGGAAATTGGCCATTCCATCTTCAAAGCGACGTGTTGCCTATTAATAGCCTAATTCTGTGCAGCAGTGCACTGTCTTTAGGCCGGCTCTGGACGGTCATGGATAGATAGATATTTTAAAACAATCAGTCTCTTCTTATTATTATTATCGCTGTCTGGGGGGGGAGAGAGGGGGGTGAGGGGGGTGGGAAGAACCTGAACTCTCTGTCGTTCTGTCCCCGTCCACCTCCGTATTGCCCGCGCACCCATCACAGCGTTCGGCAAAGTAACTAAGTAGATTTACTTATACTGTACTCAAGTACAATTTTGCTCCACTACAATTGTCTGAAAACTTAATTTGAAGATATGATTAGGCGTATTATATTATAAAACATATCCACTTTAGCCCTACATTTTTGAAACTCCTGAAATAAAACAGATATAGGCCTATAATAGAGCTAATGGACCCGTTAGGGTTCATTTGGTTCCATTACACATGCAGTGTCAGCGTTACACTTGTTGTATAGGCCAATTTATGCGCGTGGCATTTGCAACTCCAATAAAACAAGCTATCAGCACTATATCATGGCGTGCTGATAGCTTACGCATCTGTTATTTTGGACAGACGGCAACGCATCAAGCCGACATTTCATTGAATTCATAGGCTATTTATTTTTGTTCGATATGATTACAGTATATTGAGTCTACAGCAGTGGGTCTCAACCAGTGGTCCGGGGACCACCAGTGCTGTGTTGGTCCTTGAGGGGTTAGGGTTTCCATGCAGGTGATCTCCAGTTAAAATATGGAGAGTAACCAAACGGAACTATATAGACCCTTAACTCTTGAGAGCGTAAAATGAAACCAAATGGACCCTGCCTGCCTTGGTTTTGTCCTGCGCCGTTGGTTCGTTCTGGGCGAGCGGTTGTTTTTTGTGCAACTAAAATACTCCTGTGCACATTACATTGGCGTATAGGAAAAAATAAATAAAGCCAAGGAGAACTATTAGTTCACAGCCAAATCGCCAAACGTCGCCATTTTGAGGAGGCCCAGCCAGCCAGATCGCCAAACGTCGCCTTCCTGATGATTTTCTGATTTTTTTGGTATTTTTTTGACATTTTTAGAGCCATAAATGACCATTCTAGCTTCATTTAAGCTTCAGCAATGATAATGCGATGGAAATGATGTCATCGATGACGTAACCCGGAAGTCATTTGCATATAGCATAGCATATGCAAATTTTAGCATTGAAAGCCAACGTTTTTCTTATCAAACTTTACCATATGTAGACGGATTTTCATTCGGAAAAAAATGAGAGGCTGACAGAGTGGTCACCCAGCATCATGGTCGAGTGTTTGAAATAAACTGATTGCGCCCGTGAGGGCGTGCACGATGCTGTTTGTTTGGGCGCTCCGGCCGGCCGTCAGTTCCATTATAAACACAGGCTGCAGGTCATTCTCATTCAGTCTAATGAGTCAGCCTGATCACTTAGTCGTTGGCGCACTCTTGTGGTATACAAATAGACTGCAGTTTACAATTATATTCTGCATCATTGAACGTTGTATTGTAGGACTGAAAAAATAATAATAATCCTGGCAGTATAGGCGCACAAGCATATTGTAAATGGCTGGGAGAGAGTTAACGGCGAAACACAGGCCCACGAACAAAATATTTATAGACATAGGCCAAAAAACAAACAAAAAAAAACATACGTTTACATTGCCAAAGCAAGTGTCACAAATACAAAATAAAAAACAATTGAAAATGGTGGGTACAGAGGGTACAGCATTGTGTAAACAGAGCTATGTCGCATTGTGACATTTTATATATATATATATATATATATATACACACACACACAGGGTATAAAGCTTTTGGAATAAATAACATCATTATCTTTTCTCAAAATGCATTTAAAGGTATCAGCTCTGTTTCATACTGTATGTGCAGTAGGTCTAGATGTTTCATACTGTATGTGCAGTAGGTCTAGATGTCAATCCATGGTTTATAGTCCTTAGGGTGGTTGTGTTTCTAGCCTTCTTTTGTCACAACATTTATTTAACATACATAAATGTAGGCTCCAGCCTGCTTGAATAGGCCTATTGCTACCCAACCAACAACAACCTCGATGACCAAGCCGTGAACAAACCTAAGTGCCTGGGGATATCACCTTTGATGTAGTCAATGTTTGTTTGACACAGCAGGAGCTAATTTGGGTGACTGTTCTCGTTTTTCCTAGAAAGCATTGGCCTGCTCACCCCCTGTCAGTCACTACCTGAACTATACAAAGACAATCTTTCAATAGGACTTTAGCAGTTTATTGAGATGTTAGAGAGGCTCTTTATATTATATAGCGAATATATTTGTTTAATTTCGCCGTTTTAAAGCACCATGCTGGCGAGGAGGCTGCGCAAAAAAAAAAAAGGAAAAAAAAGAACATTAAAGCAATGGACCATATCTGGATGGAACCGACGTCTCTCTCTCTCGTCTCTCTCTCGTCTCTCACACCGCCTCATGCTGCTAGGCATTGTGAGCTTGTAAATCGGCTATTTCATACATGAATCCAAAATACACTGATGATTGTGCTGTCAAGCAATGAAACTGTATGGAATCTATGAAGGTTGTGGGGATCCCTGCTTCATCTCTCTCGCCTGTGACACCACGCAAAGCGTTTCGGGGTATTCCGAGTTTTTGCACGATCTGATCATCTGCTTCAAATACCACCAGTGGTCCTTGAGGTGGTCCACAATCCCCAGCTTATTAATGATGGAGTTGGACAGTTGGTAACCAAATGGACCTCGGCGCTTGCCGAGATCTCTCTCTCTCTCTCTCTCTCTCTCTCTCTCTCTCTCTCTCTCTCGGCCCCCGCTCTCACTGGGCGCAGTGGGGCAAAGTAACTGAGTAGATTTACTTATACTGTACTCAAGTAAAATGTTGAGGTATTTGAAGATATGATTAGGCCTATTATATTATAAAACATCCATTGATCCACTTTAGCCCTACATTTTATGCCTATATGCCTATATTTGAAAATAGACAACTAAAGGAAAGAGAGAGAGGGGGAGAGATATAGAGAAAAAGATAGAGGGAGGGATTGAGTGGAAGGTTGGTCTACTCAACGAATGTGTTGTGAGCTTGTTAATCGGAGAGACAGACAGACAGACAGACAGACAGACAGACAGACAGACAGCCAGCCAGCCAGCCAGCCAGCCAGCCACCCACCCACCCACCAGTACGGAAACTCCCGAAATAAAACAGATATATAGAGCTAATAGGCTATATTATCAAAGTGTTCGTTTTGATTGCCGTTGGAAGTTGGAACTAACGCCCGTCCTGCGACAGTCATGAACAGCGTGACACCAGATAGATAGATAGATAGGTAGATAGATAGATCATTATTATTATTATTATTACCCTTATTACTATTATACTACTAAGGCAAGGGGGTGCCTCTCCGCTGAGCGCATGCATTGCTCGTGCCCCGGCATATAACGGCAGCAGCTGCGTGGCGGTGCGTGCAAAGCAGACAGACAGACAGACAGACAGACCTGGCTCTATTGCGTAGATGGGCAAAGGCGTTGTAGTTATAGAGCAGACCGGAGCACGGAGGAGCTTGGAACATGGTACAAAAAAAAAAAACAAGACCGACCGAACGGAATGGCAGAGAATCTATGCAGATTAGCAGTAGGCCTAAATGGTTCGAGTTTTAGTTTGCGCCGAAACTAGAACGACTGTACCGACGCAGCACCGACGGCGCCACCGACCCCATGCAGGATGCATGGGGCAGCGCCAGGCCGCTGCTCAGAGCTGAAGTTAACAACTAAACAAAACAAACAAATAACGAAATAAAGGTCTAAACACAACATAACTGAACAGAACTAAACAAATAATAAATAAAGCAATTTAACTGACAACTTAACCAGAAGGCAGCCATTCCGAAGGGCTCAACTTAGGAACACCAAACAAAACAGCTAAATAAATAAATAAATACAAATAAATTAACGAAATATGTATAGTCTCAATCAGTCAAGGATTAAAACATTTGGTTAAAATGCAAATATAAAAAAGGGCAAAACAAATAAAATAACCAGCATCTGTTATTTTAGTCCATAAACACAACACACTTCTACTTAATAGGTCTATATTAGTCCCAACCAGCAGGGCGCGAGGCCGTGACTCATGCATGTGCTGATCTGACAGTTACATTTCAACATCACATCATCGCCCAAATAATAATAAATAATATATTCGGAATGGCGGGGTGTTTCCAGAAAATGAAACGAAATCTATTTGGTTTCACTTCATGCTCTCTAGATTTAAAAGATCCATTTGGTTAACAACTCTCCATAATTTAGCTGTGGACCACTTGGACCACCAGGACCACCAACTCACCAAAGGACCACCGGTGGTCCTTGAGGGTCTGTATTTTATCCCAATTCAAATACCGGTAGGCCTATATAAAGCAAATTTGCTACATCAGCCCTAAGGAGCACAGAGAGCAGCCCACAGTGGAGACAGTGACAGACCAACGCATGCTCGCATGAACGTCTGGATGTTTGTTTTATTTGATATACACGTGTACACACACACACGCAGGTCTAGCGCTGAGAATCAAATGTGTGGCACACATCTCACACGTGCGTTCCAGAGCAGAGCGACAAGTCAATCACGCCAGTTTATGGCTGCTGTTCTGCTCATGAGCGCATGCCTGAGCGGATGAAAAAAACCGACCAAAAGATTTATGCGTGTGTTAACACGTGCGTTCGCCACAAACGCCTAATTAAACGCGTCCCTGTGTACCCCGCCTGGCCACTTAAATGAAGACACACAGATACGCATGCCAGCGACGCCTACGTGTAAGCTATTGAATGCCATTGCAAAACTACAGGAGACGTCCATGCGTTCAGTACAACACAGATAAAATCGCATGCCTGCACGTGAGCGTACCAACGTCCACGTGGCACGTTTTGCGCTCGATAGTGTGTGTGTGTGTGTGTGTGTGTGTGTGTGTGTGTGTGTGTGTGTGTGTGTGTGTGTGTGTGTGTGTGTGTGTGTGTGTGTGTGCGCGTGTGCAGAGCCTCTGGCTCTGACATCAGTGGCATGAAGTCTGGGCTAACTGGCTACTTCTATTTCCAGTACAATTTAAAAATAAACGTGTTCAATGATCGATAGTATACAGTATAAGAAGGCTCTTGTTTTGAAATACGCTTCTGTGCACCGTTTAGAGAGGAAATGGCTTTCAATGGACGCCCCATTTGATGGTCGTCCATCTCTCTCTCCCTGTGCGTCATGAACTTGTGGTGAAAACCATGCAGGCATAAGGAATATACAAACAAAACACCAAGACAAGACAACGTAGGCTATAAAGGCATTAAACTGCGTCCTCTCATCCTCTTGGGTCACAGGCTAAAAAGTTTTAGAACCATGCTTGCTGTAGACAGTGGTGTTAACCAGTGGTTCTCAGTGGTTCCCTTTTCAGGCTGTGACCCCCAACATAATCATATTTTAACTGGGGACCCCCCACCCTGACGAGCACTAAGAGTTGAGGCATTACATGTTACACGTTCGATTGTGAAAATAGTAGATCTACGTGAGGCGTCGTGAGCATGTAGATCTACTATTTTCACAATTCCTGCCACTGATGTTTGACAATTTGGCCAATGTTTAATTTGTCATTTTAGAGGTATTAAAGGGTCCTTAAATTGACACTTTAGAAATTTGTAGATACAGTACCTTCTATAATCTTAAACTTTATGCTGTTTTATTTACTGTTGAGTGAGAAAACAACGTTGCACATTAACTTAATCATTTGGGGACCCCCTGGGGGTCGGGGTCCCGACCCACAGGTTGAGAACCACTGGTGTAAAGTAACTAAGTAGATTACTCAAGTACTGTACTTTCGAGGTATTTGTAGGCTATTGTGTCCTATTTCCAATACATTTACTTCTACTCCACAGTGGAGTAAACCCTATTATATTTAACGGTTCTGCTGCCGTGTAGAACCGATTTTAACTGTTTTTATTTTATTTATTTTTTACTTTAAAAATGAATAATTGTGTGTGTGTGTGTGTGTGTGTGTGTGTGTGTGTGTGTGTGTGTGTGTGTGTGTGTGTGTGTGTGTGTGTGTGTGTCTGTGTGTGTGTGTGTGTGTGTGTGTGCGTGTGCGTGCGTGTCTTTGTGCACGCATCAATTAACGAGTATACTCGTTAATGGCAGTGTTAAATTAATTATTTCCATGGACTTTAAATCATTGTTTTATTTAATGACCTTCCGGCCCTGGCATTTGAACTTTGTGCCCTAAAAACTTTTGACAACACCAAAGGTCAAGTGGTCTTGACCTTATAGAATGACATAACTCCTATGAACATAGAAAAACATTTAAAGATGCACACATAACAAACGTTCACATTTTGTTCACATTAGGTGCCCTTGGTTTAATTGTAAATGCTTTTGGCGCTGCATTGAGTACACAACCCTCACCATGTGATTCAAACATGAACTTGATCTAATCTGTGTTGATAATCTCTGTTTTACATATTCTACATTTACAGACTTGTTGGCTGTCATCTCGAAACGCCAGATTATGAAATTGTGGCTTCAGCTCTCAGCTCCAATCCTTCACATCTAATAGAATTGGATCTCAGTTATAACGACGTGGAGGATTCATTCATGGAACTCATCTCTGCTGGATTAAAGAGTCCACATTGTGAACTGGAGATACTGAGGTCAGATTAATTAACCAGCATTATTTAGATTACTTCTGTTTTATTATTTATTGTTTGATTATAATAAGATTATAATAAGTGGAGTAGAATCATGGTACGGTTAGAGTTTGTGTTGATTAGTCCTCACTCTGGCATCACATCACAATGATACGGTACAGTAAATACAATATGTGATCCATCATGGCTGCTAGGGAATTATCACGTCCAGTTACACAATCATTGAGTGTCAAACTGGTGTAAACACAGACTGGAAGGTTCGCTGGTACCCCAGCCCACCAGCACCAGCAGTCTGTTTGACACACAACGTGACACGTTGTGAGCTTGTCGATCTGCTATTTTTGGTGAAGAGTTGGCTGTAGATGGAAAAATAACTCGTCTATAGTGCAAATCAGGTGATCACATAGTGAAGTGATATTAATGTTGTGATATTGCTGAATTCCAAATATCAAATAATTCTGAGGCACCCCAGGGTGCCCCGTCACCCACTTTGAAAACCCCTGGTCTATAACATAAGACATCTATGATGTCAGACGTCATACAGTTAGCTTCCTGTTGGAAAATTACCATGATTTATTTCACATTATTCATGCCTGCCTGTTTTTTTCATCTCTCTGGTCCCTCCTCCAAAACTCTGATAATCAATCCAGATATGTAATCTTTAATTACAGACTTGCTGGCTGTAACATCACACAGACAGGATTTGACATCCTGGTCTCAGCTCTCAGATCTAATCTTTCCCATTTGAAAGAACTGGACATCAGTTTCAACTGCCTGCAGGAATCACAACTGGACCAACTCTCTGCTCTACTGAAGAGTGAAGAGTGTAGACTGCAGATCCTGAGGTAAATAAATAGTGTTGTTTTCTCTCTGTGTGGATCTACTTGAACATCAACAGTTTGTTAAAATATGGATTTCTCTGCAGGTTGTCAGGATGTGGGCTCACAGAGGAAGGCTGTTCTTCTCTGGCTTCAGCTCTGACCTTCAACCCCTCCCATCTGAAACAGCTGGACTTGAACTTCAGCCACTTAGGAGGCTCTGGTCTGAAGAAGCTCTCTGCTGCACTGGAGACTCTGAAGTGAGTAGACTTGGACTGTGTCCATGTTGGTTAGTGCAGTGTTTCCCTTACAATGTTGAACTGGCTGGCCAGGTGGGAGGGGGGCTTCTTTGTTTTTATTTATTTTATTTTATTTCAAAATTATAATTCAATTAAAAGATATGTTTAGAGTGCGTTTCAAGTTTTGTCCCTTGGCTCACTTTATCAAAGTCAGTATGGAACTCTAACCCTAACCCTAACCCTAACCCGTGTTCTAGGAGAACAGATCTTTAGTGTGAGCTGTAGGTCATTCCAAGAGGTTTGGACACTAAAACAAAACACTGTTTTTACCAGTTCAGTATTTACTCTGGGACAATTAGTGCCAGACGATCATTTGATCCTATATGATCCACGGTTCTCTTCATAGATTTAATATACAGTGATAGTGTCCTATGTTCTAACATATATTTATTATACATAATGATAGTTTGTCAAATATGGAGGCGACTTGATCTGTATCCCGAAACATTTGTCTACCGTTGTTTGTGGTCAATCATTTCTAGGTGTGTGTGTGTGTGTGTGTGTGTGTGTGTGTGTGTGTGTGTGTGTGTGTGTGTGTGTGTGTGTGTGTGTGTGTGTGTGTGTGTGTGTGTGTGTGTGAGATATCAAAAGGAACAGAACTATGTCAGGTAGTGGAGACAGTGTGTTAGACAGTCAGACATTAATTCATTGTTGTTCTATTTCCTACAGTGTGAATCATTCAGGAGAACACTGGATTAAACCTCAACTCCTTACAAGATGTGAGTATCTGTCTGTCTGTCTGTCTGTCTGTCTGTCTGTCTGTCTGTCTGTCTGTCTGTCTGTCTGTCTGTCTGTCTGTCTGTCTGTCTGTCTGTCTGTCTGTCTGTCCGTCACCGTCACATTGACATTTTATACACTATTTAATAGTTTTGGCCCCTGTCCCTGTATTCAGAGGATATTATACAAACCTTCAGCAATGTGTTTTAAAGGTGTTTAGTAACACAATCCAAAACATTGAAATTCAACCCCCCTCCAGGGCAGTGGTTCCCAAACTGGGGTTCGGGACCCCTGGAGAGACCATTGAAAACACAGTTCAATCAGTGTGTGAAGTGGCAACAGGCTTAGCTCTTATTCAGCAGATAAAAAGTGTTGAGAAGTGTGGTGTTGCTGACCACATCCATAGAGGGGAGAGGGGGAACAGCCCAGGACCTCATGCTCCCCTCTTCAGGTGAGGTGCACCCTAGTCCTGCTCCACTCCTCCACTCCATCCAGGAGGACCTCTGGAGGAACCAGAGGACCTCCAGGTGATCTGGACTCCTGAGGAGCAGTGTCTCCTAGTATTCAACAAACTAATAAAGATACTTTTTAATTTGACACGCTCCCACAAATATAGATTCTCACACAAAACAAGGCTTTGTGACGAGCAGGAAAAGTGGGCGTGGCTGTTCCCGCTGCCCTAGGGGAGTTTCAACCTTTTGAAATGTGTTACTAGACATCTTTACAAAGACATTAGTGAGGAAATGTCTTGAGAAGGAATTTATTCCATGTTTGGATTTTTTTCTGTCTTGACAACCAGTGGTGGACAAAGTATTTACTTGAGTAAATACTCAAGTATAAAAAAGTACAAATTACAACTACAGTACTTTTTAAATTTTGTATCAATGTATTGTTGTGTTGAAATGAAGAACATTTCACCCAAAATAAATGCATTAAACAGAACTGTCTAAATACAGTGAAAATAGCCGATCTACAACCTCACAACATAATGTCTGTCTGTCGTGTTTGTTGCATTGCAACATGTTGTGAGCTTGAAGATCTGCTGTTTTAGAATTATGAATACAGAATAAGTTCACTAGGGTTCAAGTGGTTAATTAGACCTGCAATCAGGAACTGATTTTAATTAATAAAACGTTATTTTAATGATATGTATTTTGTATGTTAAACACATAAACCCACGTCACTGACTGGAGTTCCTCAGGGCTCTGAAAAATATCAGATCTACAAGCTCACAAGCACAAATGGTTCCTCAAAGAACCTTCTTTGAACCATTAACCATTTAAACCCTGCGTCCCAATGTTGGACATGTCTTAATACGTGAACATTCATCGTAAATAGCAGATCTACAAGCTTACAACACATCGTGCTACGACACGTTTTGAGCTTGTAGATCGGCTATTTTGGAAACTGAGCAGACCAAGTATAGAGCCCTGGGAGACACCGGTCGATGAAGGGTTAAAGTGGTTGATGGTTCTTTATAGCATTGGTTCTCAAAGTGTGGTCCGAGGACCCCCAGGGGTCCTTAGGGGGTTCCAGGGTAGCCTGATTTCAGACTCTACGCTGGAGCTTGAGTCTGAAGTTGTCCCTATTCTATTTGATTACAAAGGGGAGGGGATTTGAAATTTGAAATTCCCAATCACAAGAGATCTGGTGGGAGGGGTTGTGTTTGACTTGTGTAAACAAAACATTCCCCCCTCCCCCTCCCCTCTACGACAGGCACCAAACAGGTCATTGTCTTTGATGTTTCATTGATTAGAGAGAATCACTAACGAGCTATTCGACACTTGTATGGCTCAATCGATAGCCGCTTTCCAATCCGAGGGATTCACACTTTGAAGTGCGCATTTCAAGGGCTATGACGTCACTGGTCACAGATCTACAAGCTCACAATGTGTCGCAACGCAACGCATTGTGAGCTTGTAGATTGCTATTTGGCGCGGCCCAGTGACGTCATAGCCCTTCAAATGCGCACTTCAAAGTGCGAACCCCTCGGATTGGAAAGCGGCTGATGACTGCAGTTCGGAGCCCTTTTGAAGTTCAAAGGGAGCAATTAAGAACTCTGGTGAGCCACGCAGCCACCCCTCCCTCCACTGTTTGTTGATTTTCAAAAATTAGACCCACCCCTCCCCCGTCTTGCATTGATTTAATTGGTCGGTTTGCAAGACACCGACAGAAAGACGCACGTCATATGACACCTCCAGACCAAGAGAAGCAGTTCACTCAGAGAGTGGGCGGGTCTATTGGCTGGAGCCAGGCAAGTTCCAGGGGGTCCCCAGCAAAATATTTAATACAGCATTACAGTCATTTGAACCACTTTATCCATGTTTTACACGTTGGCTATTTAACACATTTAGAGCTAGAAAACATCTGTGCTCCAAACGCGTCACTTCACGCCATGTTTGGAGCTTGTAGATCTGCTACTTTAGGTACTTTTGTGTAATGTTGTAGTATGATTAAGTACAGTAGGGGGCGCTAACTTCACAACAAAAAAATCACAACAAGTTAGAATCTGGAGAAAAGAGTTTTCTGACATTCCTTGTTTCTAAATATAAAGATCTAATCTAAAACTAGACCAGGTCACCTGGTTCTGCCAGACCCGCAATGAAAATCAGAATGCAAGGAAGGGGGGGGGGGGGGGGGGGGTGGGTGGATCAATCTTAGTCTGGCCTCTCTCCTTTGACCTGTCCGGCAAGCGTGACGCTGGCAGGAGTGCAAGACTCCAGCTGGTATAGCTCGTGGGATCCTTAAGGCACGCAATCCTCCCCACCACGATAAGGTGTTGATCCATGGGGAAGGGGGGGGGGGTGATAGACAGACAGAGGACAGAGACAGGACAGTGACAGTCAGACAGACAGAGGACTTGCCAGCTGAAAACTGGTCTACAAACCCGGAGGCTCCTTCTTTCCCAAGGGCCTGCAGTAAGTAGATCCAAAATTCATTGGCATCTTCCTGTGCTCCTGCATACTTTATCCCTACACACTGACCCACCACCTTCCTCAGCACTGCCAGAGACACAGTCCCCCCCCCTGTAGTCTGAAGGACTCTTTTAAATTCATTAGTGACAGGCTTGTTTACCAGATCTGAATCATGCAACTTAAGGAAGTATTCCTTAGTGGATGTGAAAGCCATTAGAGCCTGCACAGGGCTATTGACGAAACAAAGGTTGCGCTCATCAGGAGAGCCTGTATTGTTAACAAATTTAAGGGGAACTCTGACAGAGTTGGGGCGGAACATTTTCAACACTTAATAGCAAGAGCTTGTAGATCGGCTGTTTTCACTAGTATGGCACTGAACTAACACATGAACACACAGGATTGTATAGGCTGAGCAGCTGGAAATGTTTCTGAGCTTGTAGATGGGCTGAGGAATTTATAGTGTCAGCAGCTCGTCAGCCAACTCAACTCAGCTGGTCCTGTACAGGTGACGGCACTCAAGGCAATCAGCCGAGCAAGGGAAGGGAGGGGCAGATGAGCAGTCAGAGGCAAACACAGGCACACTGAGGAAAAGAGGGACCGACCGACCGACCAACAGACCGACAGACCGACAAAGCCTTTTGTAGGCCGACCCCCTGGGTCTGGCAATGACACAGATGTTTTATAGCTCTAAATGTGTTAAATAGCCAACATGTAAAATATGGATAAAGTGGTTCAAATGAGTGTGATGCTGTATTAACACATTAGGTCTGCAGATCTACAAGATCACAGAGCATCACTTGGTGCCATGCTGCCAGCTTGTAGACCTGCTATTTTTGAAAGAATTATGAAAATATGATTAATTGATTTTTGGAAAGTGTGTTTGTGTGTGTGTGCGTGTGTGTGTCATGGACTCCCATCTGAAAAGCGTTTGTGGCAGAGACTCCGCTTTTCCAAGATATTTTTTTAAAATAGATGATCTACAAGCTCACAACACATCGCGATGCACAACACATTCTCACCTCTAAAGCGTCATACAACCGACGCGTTGTGAAGTACTGTACTGCGTCGGACGATAGACGCTTTGAGATCGCCTACTGTTTCAAGGGTTGGACGCATTGGGTATGGCCAAGAAAAAAAAAAGTAGTTCCCGAAGCGAGATTCGATACCGCTGTGCTACCCCCCATATTGATTCTATAAACAACCCCCCCCCCCCCAAAAAAAAACACCACACCTGTTCCTGATTATTACTGTGTGCGTGCGCGCGCGTGTGTGTGTGCGTGCGTGCGTGCGCGTGTTCTCGTGTGTGTGTGTGTGTGTGTGTACGTGTGTGTGTGTGCGTGTGCGTGTGTGTGTGCGTGTGTGCGCGCGTGTGTGTGTGTGTGTCACTCAGTGAGGAATGTTTTTAATGTCTACTGTGTTGTTTTCTCATCAGATTCACATCGTCTCACACTGGACACAAACACAGCAGCCAGAGAACTCTCTCTGTCTGAGAACAACCGGAAGGCGACTCGGGTGGAACAGCATCATTCATATCCTGATCATCCTCACAGGTTTGATGGAAAGGTCCAGGTTCTGTGTACAGAGGGTCTGACTGGACGCTGTTACTGGGAGGTAGAGAGGAGTGGAGTGGTTCATATAGGAGTGACCTACAGAGGAATCAGTAGGAAAGGACAGGGTGAGGACTGTAACCTTGGATTCAGTAAAATGTCCTGGACTCTGGACTGTAAAGATGGTAACCATGGTAACAGATACACTGTCGCACACAATAGTAAGGACACTTTCCTTCCTGTTCGTCCCTCTGACTCCAACAGAGTAGCAGTGTATCTGGACTGTCCTGGTGGGATTCTGTCCTTCTATGAAGTGTCTTCAGACTCACTGAGACACCTTTACACCGTCCAGACCACATTCACTGAACCTCTCTATGCTGCCTTTGGGTTTATGCCTGACTCCTCTGTGTCTCTGTATGAGGACAGACTGATAGACAGGGTGTGAGGACAGACAGACAGACAGACAGACAGACAGACAGACAGACAGACAGACAGACAGACAGACAGACAGACAGACAGACAGACAGGGTGTTGTTTCATAATGTAATAATTAGGATCAGGTGTAGTGGGGGGGGGGGGGGGTTTACATAATCAACATGGTTTGGTTTCCATAGCGATGGGGGGGGGGGGTGGCTAACACATTTAAACATGAATATTGTACAGATGTATAGATCATGAATACAGTGATTCTAAAAGTGGGGTCCGGGGACACCCAGGGGTCCTTGAGGGTGTTCCAGGTGGTCCCCAGAAACATTCATGTAAATAGCATCAAAATCTGTGTAACCACTTTAAACATTTACTGTATGAACAGACTATTGGAAAACAGCGGATCTACAAGCTCACAACGCGCAACACTGTGGCATGTTGTGAGCTTGGACATCTGCTATTTTCAAACAAGGAATCTTGTAAAAATTGAGTCTCTGGCACAAACCTCTCAGATTGACATGAAAAGGTTTGTTCTCAACCTGTGGGTCTGGACCCCCAGAGGGACCCCCATCTGGGGACCACCAGAGGGACCCCCAGGGGGTCCCCAGATGACAGTGAAGTGACAATGAAAACACTTTTAAAAGTAATCAAACTATAAACTGGTCAAACATTGGACAAATTGTCAAATAACATAAAGGGGCAAATATTATGAAAATAGACGATCTACAAGCTCGCAACGCCTCGCAACGTGGAACTGAGTCTAACCAAATGTAATGTGTCAACTCCTACAATTTACAATTTGTCAGGGTGGGGGTCCCCAGTTCAAACCTGATTATATATGATTATTCTGGGGGGTCCCCAGTTCAAACCTGATTATATATGGTTATTTTGGGGGGTCCCCAGTTCAAATATTATTTTGAGGGTCGCGACCAGCAAGTGTGAGAACATCTGGTCTAGAACATTTACACATGAATATTGTAAAGTTGTGTTGATAATGGAAACTCCAATGAAGTGTTCTGAAAATCCTTGTTTTTTTAACTATAACATTTTATTTTAAAATGTAAAACATTTATTTCAAACCTTTCATGTATATTTACTAATATCTTCAAGAAGACGCTGACACAATTGTGTTAATTAAAGAGATAATAATAATGGATTTTTTTGTGAGGGTTATTCTGTGCGCACGCACGCACGCACGCACGCACGCACGCACACACACATCCATTTGGTTCCATTTGTACACACTCAGATACAGGCCCATAAGGGTCCGTTTGGTTTCATTTGTACACTCTCAGTGAGCTTGTAGATCTGCCAATTAATAGATTGATCTATCCATCCATCTATCTATCCCTCTATCTATCTATCGAGCGTTTGGAAGTGCTCGTTTTCAATACCGTCCCACTGCCCACTGTTGAGTGATTTCCCAGGAGTGCTTCCAACCTCCAAATGTAGTTGTGTTCAACGGCCCAATTCCAATGTCATCCCTGCACCCTCACTGACTTAAGTGACCGAAATGGTAAATGGTGCATTTATATAGTGCCTTTATCCAAGGCACAGAGATTGTGCATTACATTCACCCATTCACACACACATTCATACAATGGCGAAGGAAACCATGCAAGGCACCAACTTGCTCACCAGGAGCAACTAGGGGTTCAGAGTCTTGCTCAAGGACTCACTCCACACTAACACTTGATGAGTCCGGGATCGAACTGGGAACCCTTCAGGAACCGTCTGTGTTCTAAGACTGCCCCCTGCTGACGTCAGCTGGTAAGTGCTTGAGGGTTCAGGCTGCAAGGACTCCAAATGGTAGAAAAGGAATGGAACAACACTTTAGATGAGTGTTTCACACTTTATATCACATTTAAAACTCTTTGCTGTCCTTATTTACAGTCATTGCTTTAAAGGTTGTGATTGTTATGATTATATATTATATTTACATATAATATATATGTTAATCTGTTTGTTTTAATTTCTGTTTATTGTAACAGTTCTCACATTGTTTTAGTCTCCGCAGTTACCACCTGTAAATAATTAAAATAAAATATATTTGTCATATTGCAACAATGGCTGCAACAATGGCTGCCGTAGGAGTGTGGGATATCCCCATCTGTCCATATTTGGTCATTGCGTCATATGGAATCCCATGGGTTGGCAGGAGGACGTTATCTGGATATGATATATAGACAACGTTCGTATAGAAACGTTTTTTTTTTTGCAGATAATATGTTAATATACAAACGTTTTCATCTAGCGCAATTTAGTGAGGAGCCAACGTTTTCATGTGGCGACTGAGTTGATACAGTACATACATTCATCTCAAAATGTGCGCAAACATTTGAAAAGCAAACATCTTAATCTTAAAGGTGATACACCATGAAATTTCACTTTAACTATTTTAAAACCTTTTTTTGGGGTCCCACTAGCACCTTCTATCCTCACAAAGTCATTTCTGTGTCTTTCTCTGATTTTGAGAAGGTGAAGGTTAAAAGTATCCCACGGGTTCTCAAAACAGGCTATCCAGATTTGCTGCCGATGATGACGTCACCTTTGGCAGTTCTGGCCAAAGGTGGTACTGCAGCTGAAAATGCTCTGAGAGCCATTCACAAATGAGAGAGGCTCTCTATTCAGGAGTGGTAATTTAGCCTCAAACATTTTGAAATACGTTTTTGGGACATAAACAATATGACATAAATACTTTTATTAAATGCATGGTGTATCACTTTTAACGTAAGTTTGCTTTTCTCACAGCTGTCAGTAGACAGGACAGCAGCAGCAACACCAAACAGCAGGGGCGTCACAAGGGGGGGGGGGGGGGAGTGGGACTGAGTTACTAGGGCCCAAGGTGGAGGAGGGGCCTTAATTATTTTATACTTTGGCTCTTGAGAAATAGCATATATAGCAGCTCACAGCGTGGCAACGAGTGCCAGGCTGCGAGCTTGCCGATCTGCAATTTTTTGAAAAGTCATGATAATGTGTGCAAATCTTTGAATATGTGTATTTTTCATTCTGGGGGGGTCCGTGGCCAAATACATATCATTTTGGGGGTCCTTCACATGAAAAGGTTTGAGCACCACTGACATAGAAACATATTTTTTTTCAAAAAACCTTAGGATTTGAAATATTCAAAGACACATTTTCACGATTCTTCAAAAATAGAAGATCTACAAGCTGCGCTGTGAGCTTGTATATCTACAAATTTTCAAGAGTTAAAGCACACAATAATGCGTTCCCATTCTAAATCTGTTAAACCCCCTCCCCTATGAAGAACATTAATGGGGGGCCTGCAGTGAATCCTTGTACCCAGGACCCAGAATTTGGTACGACACCCCTGCCAAACAGTGAGGTGGGAGCAGTTGCACAATCTATGTAAAGTGCCTTGGATGAAGGCGCTATACAAATGCACCATTTATAATATAAAACACTTATATTGTGTGGTAACACCAGGGAGTACGGTAACGGAGTGTGTGGTAACGGAATACATCAAATGTATGCTTCAGTAACTAGGCTGGACTTGTTTTCCTTTTTTCCACCAACCTTCACTAGGCTGCACTAAGCAGAGGGCTGGGTGGATTGAAGTGTTGTTCATTCTTAATTTTAACCACATGATTGCGACAAATAACCTTTATTGTTGGCCGTATTGACTGCCAACAATGTATTGGCCTCAGCCTGATGTGTTGGGGCATTCTGTGTGTTTATTATCAAGTGTCGTAATCCAGTTTCATTGCTCACAAACCTCTACACTGCAAAGTAGACAACGCAGCACGTAATTTCCCAAGAAAACCCTATACCATTAGTATGTCTTGTTCAAATTGAAAAGGCCCATGCTTTTGAACTGGGGCCCTCCCCAACCTGACTAAGAGTTGAGGCATTACATTTTGTATAACAGGAACAGGGGCGTCACAAGGGGTAGGAAAGTGGGACTGAGTTACTAGGGCCCAAGGTGGTGGAGGGGCCTTAATTATTTTATACTTTAGCTACTGAAAAATAGCAGATATACAAGCTCACAGCGCGGCACCGAGTGCCGCGCTGCGAGCTTGTAGATCTGCTATTTTTGAAAAGTCGTGAAAATGTGTGCAAATCTTAGAAGATATGTATTTGTTAAGTGAACATTTGTAACTCAAATTTTGCTTCTGGGGGGTCCTTGGAACTCAATATTTTGAGATGGTGTTCCGTGGCCAAATACATACCATTTTGGGGGTCCTTCACATGAAAAGGTTTGAGCTCCACTGACATAGAAACATAGGTTTTTAAAAAACCTCAGAAGGATTTGAAATATTCAAAGATTTTCATGATTTTTCAAAAATAGCAGATCTACAAGCTCGCAGCGCGGCACTCGGTGCCGAGCTGTGAGCTTGTATATCTGCTATTTTTCAATAGTTAAAGCACAGGGGCCCCGCAGTGAATCCTTGTACCCAGGGGCCCAGAATTTGGTGTGACGCCCCTGAACAGGAAAATAGCAGATCTACATCACAACTTCTGCTTAAAATATTTGACAGTTGGCCAATGTTGTGTCATTTTAGTGGTATTAAAAAGTCCATAAATATAGTCACTTTAGAAATGTGCATATACTGTATATATATACTCTACACTTAAACTTTATGTTGGTTTGTTTACTGAGAAAACAATGTTGCACATTTTCATCTGGCGACCCCCCCAAAATAATTTGGGGACGGGGGTCCCGAACCTACAGGTTGAAAACCACTGTCCTAGAGTAGCAAGACAGGCTTACATATAGACTAGTGGATCATACTATTAATTTCAGAGGGAAATTAAGCAGCAGCCAGATAGATGAGGTATAGGCTATAGCCGTAGCCTACAGTAAATTGCATAACGAGGTCAAAGAAGACACAATACAGAATTAAATGACATTTATAGCCTACAGAGTTTTAGAGATTGTTCCTTTTTGGAAACAATCAGCCTTTCCAATGTGGAACAGGCTGCTTATTGTGAAATAATCCCAGTTCCATAGACGCAGTGTTATTACTTATTAGAGCTGCCTGCCTCTGCTACAATCTGTTCCCAGCAGTAGCCTCTGGATTGTTGAATTCATTATGGGTCTGCTGTTCTGATGCAACCAGGAAGCAACGGCCAGGGGCGTCACAAGGGGGGGGGGGGGAAGTGGGACTGAGTTACTAGGGCCCAAGGTGGAGGGGCCTTCGTTATTTTATACTTAATAGCTATTGGAAAAATAGCAGATCTACAAGCTCACAGCGCGGCACCGAGTGCCGCGCTGCGAGCTTGTAGATCTGCAATTTTTTGAAAAGTCGTGAAAATGTGTGCAAAATCTTTGGATATATGTATTTTATATGCAAACGTTTGTAACTCAAATTTTGGTTCTGGGGGGGGGGGGGGGTCCCTGGAACAACATATTTTGAGATGGGGGTCTGTGGCCAAATACAGATCATTTTGGGGGTCCTTGACATGAAAAAGTTTGAGCATCACTGACATAAAAACATTGTTTTTTTTTAACAGAAGGATTTAGAAGACATTTATAGAATCGTGTCAAAAAGACTTGCACACATTTTCATGATAAAAAAAATAGCAGATCTACAAACTTGCAGCGCGGCACTCGGTGCCGCACTGTGAGCTTGTATATCTGCTATTTTTCAATAGTTAAAGCACATGAACATTCATGGGGGGGCCCGCATGTGAATCCTTGTACCCAGGGCCCAGAATTTGGTGCGACACCCCTGGCAACGGCAAAACCTCCTCTGAAATGTCTCCCGAGCTCAGAGTGGCTTTTTTTCCTCTCTCTTTCTTTTAATGGCTGTTTAAGTGAAGTGCATTACAGCAGGGCCATTATTGTAGCTTTATAATTGCCTAATCAGAGGTTCAATGGTGTTAGCTTTGAATGAAATATAATAATGTAGCCTATACACATAGGGGTATACTGTACAACTGCCAGCTCAAACCCTGGCGACTGTTTTATAGTATTTGTGTTTCTCAAGGCATTTATTTTTCATCGGGATATATTTATACAGTACATTATGTGGGGAGGCTTATACATACAATATTACCAGGCACGTGCGTGCACACATACATCAAAGGGGGCTTGAGCCCCGGCTCTTTTATCCGTCGGTAAAAATGTGCCCTCTATATGTATATAAAAAAGAGTATATGTGCACACATACTCTTTTCAAGTCCACAAAGGAAACAAACACCTGCTGCTCCTGTGCTGTGTGTGAAGGATGCTGGTTGTTCATTGTTGATAGTGTCTTTTTATGTTGTTTGTTCAGTAGTTCTTTTCCTCTGTGTCTGTATTGTTATTGGTGACAACAAGGTCTGTCTGTCTGTCTGCCTGTCTGCCTGTCTGTCTGTCTGTCTGTCTGTCTGTCTGTCTGTCTGTCTGTCTGTCTGTCTGTGTCTCCTGCAGAAAAGCAATGTCAGTGGAAAGATTTTTAAGATGTGAAAATACTTTTGCACGTTTAACCTGTCCCCCTAAACCTCGAACATTCCAGGTAACTATCTGGAAGACCAGGAACCACCATTGTATATATTTATAGAATATACAACCATTAGAGTAATATATGTTTTAGACAGAGTAAGACCTGTTTTAACTGTAGGAACATACCACCTTAATAAACCTATGAATGTAAAAATAGTACGCAGAAAATAAAATAGAAAAGGGAAAAACATAAAAAGTGCATTCAATCTCCTCCCCCGAGGAGATTGAATGATTAAATATGAGCTCTGGTTAGAGCCAGACCTAAAAGAGTCCAGCTGTAGACTATACTGTAACCAGAGTGCATGTCCTGAAGTGCGCGTTTGTGCGCGCAGACGCACGCCAGTCACTCAGCGTCCGTACGGGGTGTGTGTGTGTGTGTGTGTGTGTGTGTGTGTGTGTGTGTGTGTGTGTGTGTGTGTGTGTGTGTGTGTGTGTGTGTGTGTGTGTGTGTGTGTGTGTGTGTGTGTGTGTGTGTGTGTGTGTGTGTGCGCGCGCGTGCGTGCGTGCGTGCGTGCGTGTGTGCACGCGCTTAACATGATCGCATAGTCAATGAGCAAGGAAGGATGACATACCTTATGCCTTTTGTGAATTAGAGAGTCCGGTTAATGGGGATGCTGACTGGATATGATGGAACTGGGACCGTTTGTGTAATTCAGACTTCAGACAGAATGCCCATATTCAGATGCAGATATTTTGCGACCATGTCAAGCGCGTGTTTGTGCATGCGGGAGAGGGGTAAAGAGAGAGAAAAAAAAAAGAGAAAGACAGAAAAAGAGAGAGAGAGAAAGAGAGAGAAAGAAGAGAGAGAAGAAGAGACCGTACGAATCTACTGTAGGCCTATGTGTAGGTGCGCGTTTTTCTGTGCGTAAAGCTGTGCTCCAGGGAAGGTCAAGTTTATTTCTCCTCAGCAGGAAAGTGTAGATCGTAGAATTTCTGGGCTTCTTTCGGGCAATCGAAGACAATCCTCTGTCCCTCGTAGACCACCCGCAGGCTGCCGTTGTCTTGTGGGACCATCTTTACATTTTTTTTTTCCAAAAGGAGTGTTTCACATCGGCAAACGCAGCGCGCTTTTTGGCGACGGAGGTTGGCACATCGGGGAACAATAGAATATTATGCCCACGGAACTTGTGTTGCTCTCTTCTGCGTATCAGGGCACGCTCTTTATCCTGCAGGTAATGAAACCTGGCGATGAAGACCCGTGGCTTAGACCCTTCCTTGCGCGGGGGGCCTATGCGGTGCGCGGCATCCAGGGTGGGGGGGGCTGGTGAAGCAATCCCCAAGGGCTTCTACGAAGAAGTCGGCCATGAACTTGACCGGGTCTGTGTCCTTTTCTAATCCCGTAGGGATTCCAACCACTCGCAGGTTAAAACGGCCATTTCTTTGCTCGATTTGGAGTAGTTTCAGCTTGAGATCAACGTTGTCACACTGTAGACGAGAGGTAGTTAGCTCCAGCTCTGTGATGTGATCGCTTTGATCAGACAATGTGGTCTCCATTTCCGACAGTTTAACGGCATGGGTGGCCGCTGTCGCTTTGATCTCCTCCAAAGTGGCCGATATCGGTTTCAGTTGCTCAGCCATTGCTTTTTTAATAGTAATAGTTAAAGTGTCACACAGTTTTTCCAGTAGAAGAGTGCGGAGTTTCTCCAAGTCAGGCGGTAGCTGATTTTGTCTGGTATTGCGGCCCGGCCCCGCACCAACCCCAGTCATGTCGCCTACAAACACAGGTAGCCTACACAGGTAGCCTACACAGGTAGCCTACAGAGGTAGCCTACAGAGTCACACACTTAGAGCTGTTATGCCCTTTTCTTTAAATCCCAGACGTTGTGTATTTCTTTTTGTTGTAAATTGACGTTGCAGTCTTTGCCCAAGTATGCCCTGGTTAGTCCATTTAATATTAAAATTTAAATAAAACTCTGGAGCGTCTCGTGCTGCGTCCGCACTCACATGCTGAACCCATTGCACTTTCTCCCGGGACCCAGACACATTTTGAGCTTGTAGATCTGCTATTTTTGAATTGGAATCCTGGACTTTTTTTGTTGTTATTTTTACATTTGAATCCTGAAAATTTGCATTTTTATTTAATTTCAAATGCATTTATATGTTTTTAACTTTATGAACTTAAATACAAATACATTGGACAGTGAACATAAAAAAAGACTAGTACTAGTCATTAAGCTACAGTACTAGTATAGACTGAAGTAATTAAAGCGGGTCATGTTTGTATGTTCAGAATTGTAACGGCTGAAATCAATAATATATCAGCATTCCGATATTAACCTGCGGGCCGCATTAAGTGAAGGTGGGGGCCGCATGTGGGCTCCTGGCCGCCAGTTGCCCACGCATCTGGAATCTCTGGAACAGGGAACAGCATCCATATTGGAAGAAATGGGCCTCTTCCTTACTTTCTTCACAGGTCTTATACCAATTATTCTACTTATTAAGGCTCTGTTCCAGTTTATCTTTTTTCCAGGGCATCCAGGTGTGGGCAGATCTAAGTGTAACCATGGCAGATTTACAACATAGTAATAACCTCGACAACGCCACTTTGGGAGTTTCGCCCAAAGAATAAAGTGCTAATACAACCACATTGAATAGCAACACAGGTTCGTTTGTAAAGTAAAGGGAACAGAGACGTGTTTCTCAAGAAATCAAAATATAGGTTTATTCCAAGCCTTTATCAAACAGTAGTTTAAAGTTAGATCGATCAAATGCAGAGGTAACAATAAAATATCAGCTTTATTTATCACAGGTCAGATGGTTAAAAGTTACTATTTACTACTAAGAGTTAAGACTATGGGAGAGTAGAGAGAAATAGAGGGGATTAGTATGGTGAGGGTTCAAACTATTTCACTACAAACACACACTATAAAAACACACTTACACACTGGGTGGGTTAGGTGCACACTAAACACAGCAAAAGCATGCAGTGGACAGAAGGGTGGGCAACGAGCCCTCCGCACAGTTCTCCCCCCACAGTCACCTCCAACTCAATCTGAGTAAATAAGGAAACAACAATTAATATATAGCAGTTGGGTTATCAATGAAAATAAAGTACAATGCAACAGAAACCAACTATAAAGAAAAGGGGCAAAGGCAGCAAAAACGGAGCTTATTCCTATAGGATCAAACAAAGATACAATTAGCTCCCATGTATTTATAATTACACATTAAACACAACATATGGGCTCCTATTTTACCTCAGCAGTTAAGGTCATGTGTACAGGTATAGAGGACGTCTGACTCATGGCAGTTCACACAGTATACAGGACAGGAACACCAAGGGCACCATGGCTGAAGCCTACAAATATAAAATAGTATTAAAACCACAATAGTGAGGCAGAACATATATAACAGCCACATTATTCCACATACCTCAAATTAGACAAGGTTTGGCCCTAGCACCTGGACTACAGAGCTGGCTTTTAATCCTCAGTGAGGCATGGAACAGGAGGCCCCTGAGAAACAGGACCATTAAAGGTAAATACACTCATTTACATAAATAGGGTTAAAGCCACCACACCACCATTTCCTACCTGTCTCAGACAAGCCAGCGCCTCTACAGAGAGCCAAGAAGGAATGAGTACCTGAGCACCAGGCTTTATAGGGGAGGGGTAGACGAGTGACTACTCACACCTGTGTGATTTGGGCGTGGACACAGACAGAGCCCTGACTAGAGGCAGGTCTCCCTGTTACATAAGCATGGGATTCTCCCTCTCATCTGACTTCACTCTCAACTCCGCTGGAAGGACCGAGGGTCGATGGAAGAATCAGGGGTAAAGACGTATTTGTCACTTTATTCAAACTGCTAAATGTTGATAGTGCAAACACAACAATACAAGACGTGGCTGATACTCACAACTGGTAAATGAATACCGTACAAAGCCTATCCCTATACCTCCTCCTGATCTTTCTATTGTAAATAACATTTATTTTTCAATTGTGTTTTTTACAGTTTTTCTGATGATATATCCTGCATAGTACTGTGTTCTATCACTCTGTCATTACATTTTATGAGTTAAAAAAACATCTCAATTGAAACAAGCCATATGGGCTTTCTTGGGCCTATCGTTTTAGTTGACCATGTACCTGTGAACTGCACTGTGATGAAACTGTACCCTTTCCTATGCAAATTATAATAATTTCTTCAATAAATCAAAACGATACAATGTAAGATTATTTATGAAAAATGATATTACTGGATATGAGAGATTAAGTTAAGTACAGGTAGAGCGGCAGTATGACAAAGCCCTTAGCAGCAGTGAGTGTAGTGTTTATTTTGACAGTGTGGCGTCTCCGCCACTAGTGGGTGCCCCTGAGCAGGTGGGAATTTGTACGGGGCCAGCAGACAGTGATGGCAGTAGTCAGCACCTTGGTGAGCAGAGCCATAGAAAGGTAGACGCCTCCTCTGGCTCTGAGATGTTGGTAAAAAAGGCATTTTTTTTATAGATTTCTTCTGCGTGTGTCACAAACGGAAGTTCGGTAGACCAACACTAATAATATAAAAAAGGCTCTACTCTCTCTTTCCCAAAAGCTACCAAAAGCTCCCAATTTGGATTGAATTAAAGTCCCGGAAAAGACACTCTATGATTGGCCAGTAGTCACTTTGAGTGGCACTGTGCCTTTCACACTTCCGCCTAGCGGACGAGGTAGGCCTATCTAGCGTTTTATATCTTGTTGCGTTGTCGGTGAGTGCCAGTGCCTAGAGGCAGAGTCATTGATGGGAGCCATGTCCCCAGGTTCATTCTCAATCACTTTGATTCACCAGCACCTGGCCACCACCTCCTCCCTGGCAAACAGCTGCACGGAGTCAGGTAATCACAATGTTTGGCCTTTAGGCACTGAACCAGGCATCATGTGCACACATAGACATCAAAGGGGGCTCGAGTCCCTGCCTTTTTACCTGTCTGTAAAAAGTGCCGTCTCCAGATCATGAATGCAATTTTTACTATGGTGAAAGAAATGCAAATGCCCCTCTTTCCATGCCATACCTGAAGGCGGCATTCAAGTCATTGAATGAACTCTTGAACCGTAGATCGGAAAATTAAAATTCTTTTTTCCCTGGATTCCTTGGGTCAAGACGCATCTCCCCATATAGGCCACGCCCATTTGCGCCAGGATAGATTTTCCGCCATCTTGAATTTTCTCCAAAACACACTTTTTGCTCCTTTTCCTACATATTTTCTTCAAATGTCAGGTAATCACAATGTTTGGCCTTTAGGCACTGAACCAGGCATCATGTGCACACATAGACATCAAAGGGGGCTCGAGTCCCTGCCTTTTTACCTGTCTGTAAAAAGTGCCGTCTCCAGATCATGAATGCAATTTTTACTATGGTGAAAGAAATGCAAATGCCCCTCTTTCCATGCCATACCTGAAGGCGGCATTCA
Organism: Nannobrachium achirus; assembly: GCF_963921795.1. Taxonomy (NCBI): domain Eukaryota; kingdom Metazoa; phylum Chordata; class Actinopteri; order Myctophiformes; family Myctophidae; genus Nannobrachium; species Nannobrachium achirus. The sequence continues at coordinate 9,403,771 of NC_137830.1, forward strand.
AGTCATGTCCAAACTCTCCTAAACTTGATTGTAGCATCTTAATGAAAGAATTGCCCTTTCTGTGTAGAAAGTATGCTTATACTGTAATTATGCCTAAATGGTAAATGGTAAATGGTGCATTTATATAGCGCTTTTAATCCAAAGCGCTTTACATAGATTGTGCATTACATTCACCCATTCACACACACATTCATACACCGGTGGCGGAGGAAGCCATGCAAGGCACCAACCTACTCACCGGAGGCAATTAGGGGTTCAGAGTCTTGCCCAAGGACCCTTCGACATTAACTCAGGGGGAGCCCGGATTCGAACTGGGAGCCCTTCGGGATTTATACCCTTCGTGCTCTAATACCAGTTTCTCTACCCCTGAGCTATGCCGCCCCCATGCCTAGTTCAGTGTGGTACATAACACCGAAAATAGCTGACCTCCAAGATCACAACCGTCTATTTTTGATATTTCCACCAAAGGCCCTTTAAGAAATGTAAGCCCCTGCCTCTCTAACATTCTCTGCACGTCCCTGCACTGAACTCTTGCCTCACTGTGTAGCTGGCTCTCCTCCAGGACAGAACTCTCACCATGGGGCGGTAAGTGATTTGACTTCACTGTGTTCTCCTCTGTAGCATGATTTCATTTTATCACTACTCTAATAGCAATGTTTCTATTGTAGGCAAATGACCAGGGCAACTGAACTTGGAAAACTCAATGTCATGTGTATGGAAACGCCAGAGCATGTGGATTATTGTTGTTTATTTGAAAGCCTCTCATGAGAAGAACCTTATTGTCCTGTTTTCAGGGGAACTGACCCCTTGATTAAGCAACACATATTGTGTTTTAAACCTTGACATTTTGACTGTGTTTGCTTTAAATTCAATTTAGTTGTGGTCATATTTTAGTCCCTGAAATGTTTTACTCTAGGGTTTTACTTTTAGTCTAGTTTTAGTACACTAATGGCATCGTAATGGCTGATTTGACACTTTGCATGCTGAAAATAGCCGATCTACAAGCTCACAATCGAGCTTGTAGAACGTCAACATCCGGGTGCACCCAAATATAAAATGACTTGTCTTTTATTTCTACTGGATCTCTTCTCCCATTTTAGTCTAGTTTTTGGAGCTGTGTGCAGCTCCCTATACGTGGCTGTGTGGGTCTGTGTGTGTGTGTGTGTGTGTAGCCTGATGTAGCCTGACTTCGGCGCGTAACTAGTGCCGCACCATTTACGCCACTCGCGCAATATATACATCAAAATGTGCGGCTCGGCCGGGAATGGTGTTCTATTTATTATCTTTCGTTCCGATCCGCCTTACCATGCCGACATAATCGGCAAATAACGACGCTTAATTGTCCCCATTGACTTATAGTGGGACAATGCAAGAAATCACTTTCAAGTATTTTTCTCTCGTAAACCATAGGAGCTACAGTTTCAAACCTCGGAGAGGAGATTCATAATGATTTTAAGAATGAATCGAAAAATAATTACATCACTCATATAACGGCCCACTTTACGTTTTGCCCCGTAACTCTTGAACCGTAGATCGGAAAATTAAAATTCTTTTTTCCCTGGATTCCTTGGGTCAAGACGCATCTCCCCATATAGGCCACGCCCATTTGCGCCAGGATAGATTTTCCGCCATCTTGAATTTTCTCCAAAACACACTTTTTGCTCCTTTTCCTACATATTTTCTTCAAATGTCACAAAAATCGGTACACATGATCCACACACACACACACACACACACACACACACACACACACACACACACACACACACACACACACACACACACACAGCTCCACTTCACACGGGTGTGATTTTTATTTGTTGACCTTATTGTCAATATATTTATAGCTTCAGTCATCATAGCTTATTCTTTTAGTTTTTATTTCGTTTTCATCGAATAACATTTTAACTCATAGTTTTAGTCGACAAAGTCAACACTTCGAGGCACTATATATCTCTAGCAGCAGCAACGTATGTGCAAAGAAGCAGATAAGAACACAAACATACAAAAAAAACACACTTGTCTATTTCACTTGTCTTTGTACACGTGCAGGTATCCCCCACTGAGCATTGCTCAGGCTATTAGACGTCTAAAATATATCTAAACAGCCTGGCTAAAACCATGTTATAATTGGTCTGAAGTGGAAGCTTTTTAGACAGCTATAGGCTTAGATTAGATGTTGTTTAGTTGTTTTGTTAAGTGTACTGTATAGAGTAGACTGGGAGCGCTTCGCTGTTCCCCTTTTCCACTGCAGCTTTAACGCCACACCACACCACACCACACTACACCACACCACACCACACCACACCACACCACACCGCACCACATCAAAATATCTACATTTTCCATTACACGAAAGTACCCCTATCGGTAAGAAACAAGTTGACCCTTTTAACTGTGATTATAATACAATATCAATTTGTATTACAACTATCCTAAATTATAATGCATAATGGATTAACTGTGATTATAATACACTATAAAGTATTAATGTATTACTATGATAATTATAATCTATCTATAAATGCGAGAAGTCTCTGCGTGTCTGTGTGTCTGTCTGTAATCCGCGTATCTCGAGAACCGTTCGTCCCACCGGCTTCAGATTCGGCACGCGCGTTCCCCGCCGCGGCACGGAGTGCAGTGCCGGGCCTCGACCCGACGCGCGGTTTTCCCGAACCGGCGCGAAACGTTCGGAATCTCCTTATGAGGGGTTGATTGTTGACATCAGGCTGTTCCGGAGGAAATCGGCGCAAGCGCTGACTCATTGTGACATCACTCATAAAAGGCTCTGACATCACGTACGTCACATGAGTCAACAAAAAATCTCTGAATATCTCCATATATAGCATATATGGGCATAAAATGGACGCAGAATCACAAAGATCTCCATATACGGGCATAAAGGGACACAGACAGACGGATACAGAGATCTCCATAAATGGGCATAAAATGGACGCAAATGGCATATATGGGCATAAAATTCACGCAGAATCACAAAGATCTCCATATACGGGCATAAAGGGACACAGACAGACAGATTCAGAGATCTCCATATATGGGCGTGAAATGGACGCAAATAGACAGATATCTCCATATATGGGCATATATGGGCATAAAATGGACCCAGAACTATATCTGCAGTGATCTCCATATATGGACATAAAATGGACGCTGACAGACAGACAGATAACAGATATCTCCATATATGGGCATAAATGGACACAGGCAAACAGATGGTCAAAACGGGTCCTATGACAACAGGTATAATGGGGTTTGCATTAAAGGGCGGGGCATTCATTCCCTATTTACATCGTTCCCGAGTTGGCCAGGTCGCCGACTAGACGCTGGGCCGCCCGAAGGGCGGCCCAGCTTCTAGTACTCTATAATTAGGGTTGGATATCGTCAGCGATACTTTTAATGGTATCGATCACATGACGTCGATACTATCGAGTATCGGTTCAGGTAAAAATGAACGATACCTCGTTTCGATACTCTTGAACACACCCCTGGCCGGTCGCATCTGTAACAATTGGGCTACTGAGAGTTTAATGACTGCTTTAGTAGGCTACACTCATTAGCCTACTGTGAAAATAGCCGACAATAGCCTATAATGTTTATTATTATGATGATTCTCCAATGTCTATACTAAAATGGCTGAATAACTGGCTTATTAACCTATTGTGGTGTGTAAAATAGCCCATATAAAGAGGCAAATAATAATTATAATAATAATAATAAATAAAAAGTAAAAAGGTATCGTATCGATTCCCAGGTATCGAAAAAAGTATCGTATCGATTCAAAGGTGAACGATACCCATCCCTATCTATAATAGATTATGATAGTGGTTATAACACAATATAATCTATTATCATGTATTACAACTATATCCTGGTGGTTTAAATGAAAAGTCAGTGAGTGATCAGTCATTATGAAGTGTTTGGCCCTGTTTGGCCTAGCTCAGACCTACTCTAGATTGGATACTTTTTAGTACCACGTTTAGTACCACTTTCACACAACTCTACCCAGGTCCTTGTAGTGGAAAACCTGGCACAAGTGGGCGGTGTGGTGTGGTGTGGAGTGGTGTGGTGTTGGGCCAGTGGGGGCTTATGTGTCATCTTTTTAACACCCAAACCCAACCCTTACGCTAACCCTCCCGCTAACCCTCCCGACGCTCCGTTGCCGAAATGATGGTCGTTTCGAAAGAGCGAGATTTCACAGAGTAGACCATCTATATACAGTATGGTGGTGACACTCATGTTTCTTCATAATACCTATGAATCGACATCGACTGAAGGTGTTTCTCCAGAGTGGAGGCGCTGATGGTGGGTCTTCAGGTTACTCAGCACGTTGAACTTCCGGTCACACCGATCACACAGGAAAGTCTTTTCGTGTTGCTCAGCACGCTGAAGCTCTTCTCGCAGAGATTGCAGCGGTATGGTCTCTCCTCGGTGTGAACACGCTGGTGCTTCTTTAGGTTGCTTGCATATATTGAAAATAACGTAATTCTTGACTAACTACTTGAACCCCAGCAATTGAGTGAGAGTGACCACAAGGGGGCAGCAAGCCCCATTTGTGTCAGAGAACCATGTATTTTCTACTGCTTCTGTCCACTACTGATCACATAAGGGCCTTTTACACGGTTCTTTCACACGCCTATGGGATGAACTCGAGGTGAGCTTTTCCACCGAGAACCGGAGTTGGTTCCGAACCATAAAAGTTGATTCCGAACAGGAACCACAACATCATTGGTTCCTCTGGTTCAATCATGGTTCAATCTGGTGGAAACGCAAGCCGCAAGAACTAACCAAGGTTCCAAGAAAGTTGAACTGCACTGGTTCTTGAACCAAGGTTCTTAGAGTCCATAGAGTAGTGGTTAGGGACAGAATGGTCTTCATTGGTGTGGTCAGTGTGTTGTCTGGAGCTATCAGTGCATTCATGACAACAGAAAGGTCTTTATTGGTGTTTAGGAGATCAAAGGTTGTTTGTGTTCAGACTTCAGAGACCAAGCAAGTCCATGTGGTTTTGAAAGGGTTAACTTATCCGTGCAGATTATCTGTGCATGTCAGCGCCATTCTGTGTTGACAAGGTGAAGTTGAGGGTTGTGCGTGTCAGTACATGTGGAAGTGCTGTGGTGAATTGAAGGAGAACTTTGAATATGAGCCCTCCCCCAGCTCTCTTTTTCTCTCGGTCTTTCTCAAGCTCATGCTGTCATGCTTCAACTGTGTGTGTGTGTGTGTGTGTGTGTGTGTGTGTGTGTGTGTGTGTGTGTGTGTGTGTGTGTGTGTGTGTGTGTGTGTGTGTGTGTGTGTGTGTGTGTGTGTGTGTGTGTGTGTGTGTGTGTGTGTGTGTGTGTGTGTGTGTGTGTGTGCGCACACTGGTGTAGTCAGCGTGGAGGCGGATATAGGCGGCCGCCTCCCCAAGTGTGATCTGATCATGCCTAAATTAGAAGAAAAAAAAAGAAAAAAAACAGTCCAACTCTCGACAAAAGTTGCTCGATCCGTTCTTTGTCCATTCACAGGAAGGCGGCCGCTCATAGTGTGTTGGAATGTTGGATACGATTATGTCCACAATTACATGCTGTACAATTCCATTCTTTTAAACTGAGAGGGAGACAGTGTCTGTCTGTCTGTCTGTCTGTCTGTCTGTCTGTCTGTCTGTCTGTCTGTCTGTCTGTCTGTCTGTCTGTCTGTCTGTCTCTCATAATAACCCTTCCCTTCTCATCAGTCGTCAGAGATTGAGGCGGAGAGAGAAAAGTTTTTTTTTTGCCATGTGACACCTTCTGTCTGTCTCTCATAATAACCCTTCCCTTCTCATCAGTCGTCAGAGATTGAGGCGGAGAGAGAAAAGTTTTTTTTTTGCCATGTGACACCATTGGAGAGAGAGAGAGAGAGAGAGAGAGAGAGAGAGAGAGAGAGAAGACAGACAGACAGACAGAAGGTGGACATTTTGCTGTTAGGAGAGGAGACGAGAGGAGAAGAGAGGGGATGGGACGGATGTTGGACAGAGGAAGAGGGGGATGGGAGGAGATGAGGGGAGAGGAGGAGGAGGTGTTGTGATGATGTTATCATCAAACTATGTACTGTACCGCACACACACACACACACACACACACACACACACACACACACACACACACACACACACACACCGCTTTAGAGTCAGTCTCAGCTCAGCACAGTTTACTGTAAGTCACTTGACAACTTCTGTGAAATAGGAGAAAAACAGTTCTCTCAGTAGAGGAGGGACTTCAACAGTATCAGAAACATGAGTTTCAGAGGAGGGACCAGAACTACTTCTACCAGATGGAAGAAACAGCGTAGAAACTGAACCATTTTGAGACCACGATGAATCCATCTCATTCTGGAGTCACTATGAACTCCCTTTGACACAACACAGCTAAAGGATTAGAGCTTGCAGGTAAGAGTCTGTATTATACTGCAACCACATGTATGTATAGTATGTAGACATTATAAACTCTACATGTATGTATTGTATGTAGACATTATAAACTCTACATGTATGTATTGTATGTAGACAATATAAACTCGTCTAAGACGTCTAAAAAACTTTCAAACCTAGACGTATTTTAGACGTATATTAGACGTACGTCTAATGGACCGAAAAGTTTTAATGTAGCTACATGTATGCATTCTGTGTGTGTGTGTGTGTGTGTGTGTGTGTGTGTGTGTGTGTGTGTGTGTGTGTGTGTGTGTGTGTGTGTGTGTGTGTGTGTGTGTGTGTGTGTGTGTGTGTGTGTGTGTGTGTGTGTGTGTGTGTGTGTGTTATTCTCACATGCATAATTTGGCAACTTTTGGGGTGTTGTTTCTGAACATCAGGAAATGCTTAGCTGGAATAATAAGTACACGTCCTGTTCCCAGCCTAGCTGGGGGAAGGGAATTTAATAGTAGCTGCGCACTTCCTTTCTGGCTCAGGGATTGAAGGCCTTTTTACAACTAGTGGTTCTGCTCCACTCAGAGTTACAGTCCTGTAAGGGTCCATTTAGATCTCTTTGGTTTGTCTAAACATTTTGTGTGTGTGTGTGTGTGTGTGTGTGTGTGTGTGTGTGTGTGTGTGTGTGTGTGTGTGTGTGTGTGTGTGTGTGTGTGTGTGTGTGTGTGTGTGTGTGTGTGTGTGTGTGTGTGTGTGCGCGTGTGTGCGTGTGCGTGCGTGCGTGCGTATCCTGTCTGTCTCTCTCTCTCTCTCTCTGGTGGTGACATCATCAATGTGTCAGAGAGAAACCTTGTATCAACATATTTCATCTTCTAAAGTAGTTCTTTAGCGGTGCTAAGCGTCTAATCAACGTCTAGAAATGAACGTTTTTTAGACGTCTAAGCTTAGACTAAACATTGATTAGATCATACATGGGCAACTGGCGGCCCGGGGGCCACATACGGCCGCCACCTTCACTTAATGCGGCCCACTGGTTAATACCAGAATACCGATATATTATTGATTTCAGCTTTTACAATTACAACCATGATCTGCTTTAATTGCATCAGTCTATATTAGTAGCTTAATAACTAGTATAGTAGTATTAAAATGTATTTTTTTATGCCCATTGTTTTTGTATTTAGGTTAACATGAGTATATAACTAAATGCATTTGAAATTAAATCAAAATGTTACATTTCAGGATTCCATTTAAAAGACAACAAATAATTCAGGATTCCAATTCAAAAGAAGCAAAAATAGCCGATGCTTGTAGATCTGCTATTTGTTTTGAGCTTGTAGATCTGCTATTTTTGCTTCTTTTGTATGCGATACTATTAGAATGTCAAAGTAGGACGTAGCAATATGCATTGTGGCCCTCTGGAGTGAAGGTGGAAATATAGTGGCCCTCGCCATCATCAAAGTTGCCCACCCCTGCTTCACGCTCTGACATCACTGTGAATCCATATATGGCCAAGACAGATGGCCAAGACAGCCCATACCTGTGTGGCTGTTTCTACAGACAGGGATCTCCATGTATACAGTACAAGGGATTGTATGTATGATTTCAGATATCATAGAACGTCATAGGACTTTTACATAATGAATAACTGAGTAAGCATGTTTGGGCTCTCACAGCATATCTCCATATACATACATGGATCTCCATATATGGGTACCACGGGTCTCCATATATGGATAACTGGCCCTATATACATCACTGGCCAGATGGCCAAAACATGGCGTGACCTCGCTTGTTGCCCTGAGGCGTCTTACTAATTATTTTTTACCAGTAAGACTCCCTAATCGGTAGGGATAAGTGACTGCCACGTCGCATAAAAGTGTGTGTGTGTGCACATGCGTGTGCGTGTGTGTGTGCGCGTGTAACGACCCGTAAAATGTGGTCTAGGCCAGGTCAATACATATTATCACACCAAAACCAGTTTGCAAAAATAGATAGAATTTATTTACAAAATGTGAGGTTTTAGGCGTGGTACAAAACTTCTCTTTTCTTTATATAAATGTATCAAAAGGGCATAGCGAAAATATATATATATAGAGTAAGTTGTTAGTACTCATATCTATAATAAATATATATATATATATACATTACTATGAGTCTTCAATAACATGAATTAGAAGAGGAGGAGTAAGTAAGAATGAGCTTGTTTACAGCGAGCGGCCAACGGCAGAAAGCCGCGGCACAAACAATAATACACAGGTTTGGCAGTAACACAAACAGTTTAAATTGAGTGTCACCATTTTATAGCAGCAGTGTTGGGCGGGGACGTCACTCCTGGTCATCATTCTCCACTCATCCGAGTCCTCTCCGTCTCCCCACTCTCTGCTGTCGCTGCCTGGATTGGTGGGCCCCTGAACCCGCCTCCCCTCCACCCACCACGTCAGGGAACACAGTAGATGGATGGCAGCCAGCAGTCCTCGATACTTCATTAATCCCCATTATATTAATACGAATAACAATAATAATAATAAAAGATATTTGTGTCTTTATTCTCTCTTGTTAGAACTAGTTTGGCAGGAACCAAAGTGGGAAAAAAATCTCTCTCTCTCTCTCTTCAGGTTCAAATTAAATCAAATCAAGCTTTATTTATATAGCACGTTTACAAACAGTCAAGCTGAACCAAAGTGTTGTACAGGTAAAAACACAAACAATATAAGCAGAGGAAAAAAAGCAAAGCATAGCAATTCATCAAATAAAACAGTTCAAACCAAAAACAGCAAAGCTAGGGGAACAACAGCAGGCAGCTAATACAAAGATATGCTGAATTTAAGCAATTAGGTGCCATTAAACGCTAAAGAAAAAAGCTAGGTTTTTAATAGTGTTTTAAAAGTCCCAATCGACTGTGCCAATCTAATGTAGATGGGCAGGCTATTCCAAAGCCCAGGGACTGTGGCTGTGAAGGAACGGTCACCCCTACTCCTTTTTAAATTTGTTGGTGGGAACTTCCAACTGATGCTTGTCAGCCGACCTCAAAGCCCTGGCTGGGGTGTAAGGTTCGACAAGTTCTGATAGGTAGGCTGGAGCCAGCCCATTTAATGAATTATAAATAAATAAGTACATTTTAAAATTGATTCTAAAGTGTCAGGTGAGGTTAGTGATGGAATTTGGATCATATTCCATATTGATGAACAGTTTTCCCCAATCATAATAAAATACTCCACACAAGAAATGAGACCACACAGCGTAAATCCGTTTTGTGTTGAAGTTTAGTCAGAGTTCAAATTGTAGGTACTGTACAAGTACAGTAGAGAGCATTGCCACCCATAGTATCTCTGAGTACAAAGCATAATGATTCACAGATATATGGAGTTTACAGAATACATTAGTCACATTCTGATTGGACAATTAAACATAACATGGATGGGATGTTGTTGTGACTGAGTCTCGTGGACTCAGAAGCCAAGGATGTAGAATGTTTTGGCTTTTCATTATCCCGTGTCCTGGACACTTTGACATTTCGCTGGTCAATCTTTCTGTCCCTGGAGTGGGGCAGATTCTCGTCTCGTGCATTAGTTATCAGATCAAAACATCATGGCATTGACACTGAAAATGGTATCTATACCATGTTAAACAACAATAACATATTTTACTATCAATTCCCTCCTGAGATAGCATTTGAAGTGTTAAATGTCAAGGCAGCATAAACAACAAGGGAAGAAAACATGGGTTCAACTTTTTAAAGGTATTTGAAACAGAACATAATAATTGAACAATTTAAGTCAAAACATTTCGATAGCTTTAAGTTTTTTTAAAGAGGAGAGTCAAAAGAACTGTATATTTCCAAAGGTATTTAAGTCTTTTAAAGGTATTTAAATCAGAATACAACCAAAGGTAAAAATATTTTGATAATGAAAGATAAAGGACTGTATAATTTGGAATCATTAGGGGGAGTGCGTCAAAGGGCAGTCAAATAGGCCTGTTTAATTTGGAGCCTGTAACGTTTATTTAACATGAGTTAGAATATTTTTATGAGAGAGGAGAAAATCACACGTTCCTTAAAATATATTGATAGGAAAAGGAAACCTTTGATCCATCAATAACAAACATTGTCCTGTCGCACCATGACAAACTTTATCACTAAATTTAGAATCTTTCCAAAGTTTCTTCACAGCCTCACCTGGGTTGATGGTGGGGTGCACTACAGAGAGTGCATTTAATGAAAGAGAATATATATATATATATATATATATATTTTTGACGTTTTTAATTTGTTTGGTGAAGTCGCTTCACCTGAGATTGACGAATGTAGAATTTTGAAAATTTGATTAGTGTGGTGGAGCGTCATGGTCCATTCCTTGCTTGACCTATGACCTTCGCGATATGTCCCAGCCAGGGTGGACCTTTTTTGACTCCACAACAGTAAGGTATAGGACCTCTGTCCTCATCATTTCAGTAAGGTTTTATACACTTAATATGACAGTATTTAACATTTCCAGGACGAGGCTATGAGATCTTATCAAAAGAAGAGAGTTGCATTTTGGGACAAGACAACTGTAAATATTAACAAAAATGATATAGGAACCCTAGGAACTCAGGTGACTTGGATCCTCGTACTCACGAAAAATGATCCTTCCTCACAGATCATGGGAAGAGATATGGACCGTCTATCAAATAGATAAGTCTGAAAAATAGAATAAACATCAGAATTACATGGAAGTTAAGACCATTGTGTGTATTTAGGTATAGACATGTTTGATTTGTTTTAGATATACATCACCAAGGGACACCATTTGTGTCAAATTGTATTAAGTTTGTTCTGTTAGGGGTAAACAGATTTAAACATGGTTAAGCAAAGTGAAATATATATATATTCTGAAATAAAATGAGATGAAAACAAAATGAAATATGTAAATATGAAATCAGAAAATGAAATATGAATTCAGAAAATAAAATATGAATTCAGAAAATGAAATATGAATTCAGAAAATGAAATTCTCCAAACACATTCCCTCCCGTTTGCCACAGTCAAAAATATTGGGTGTGACAAAAATTGTTTTGTTTGGAGGATGATGGTACCGAGGTACAGTAGGGTACCGAGGTACAGTAAAGGACAATGACTCTGCTCACTGTCAGAGTTAGAGTGAGCTTCCAGGCCTGTGAGGGGGGAAGTGTACCATACAATAGTTAGCGAGGCCTGTTTAAAGCCTCTCTAACCAGAAAATGAATGAAACTTTAAAGAAATAACAATAAGAAAAATGAAATAGAAACACATAACATAATCATAATGTCATTATTATTATTATTATTTTTTGTTTTAATGTGTAATCCCGTATAAGCCCAGTAGGGTTGTAATAATTGTGGAATTTGACTGGGAAGGTTTGAATGGAGCCCAGCCATCTAAATTGTTTTTGGAACCGTCTCAGCCTGCTTTTACTCAAGTAAAGAGGATAAAGTATTACCAAAAATAAACCAACATGAGAAATTAAAGGTTGAGTAAAGCAGGGCTAGGCCTCTTCCATCCTTAACCCATACTGCAGTTTATGTGTTAAGAATGGTAAAAGTAAATGTTTTTGGTTCATGTCCATAAGATGTGGTTTAAAAGAACAGGATTACTAAATAATAAATCTCACACACACAGACCCTCTGACCTTGAAGGCCTGTCTTCTAGCAGACTATCAGTTGTTTTAGAAAGGAATGAAAGCAAGTCAGTTGTTTACACGTTCTCTGCAAGAGGAACGGTTTTCACGACAAAACAGTAGGACAGGAGAAAATGGGTTATAATAAAATAAACAGTCATGAAATTAAACTGGCTAAAATAAAATTGAAATAAAACCGTCAGTCCGTCAAGTTGAGTGTCAGTCAAGTTGGTTAGCGAGTTAGTGGAGTTCCTTCCACGATACCTGTCTATCCAGGTCGAGTCCGTCCTGTCCCCTAAAATGAAATCAATAAAGTAAAAATAATCCCTACCACATTGGTGAAAAAGAATTAATACATTAGGGAGAAAAAAAAATATTAAGACGTTAGGGGCATCATATATAAACATTCAAATAAACCCAAGCGTTGGTTGTTATCAGTACGAGTGTAGTCATACCAAGAGTGAATGAGATCCCTTTTTATAGAGAGAGAGAGAGACAGTCATATGTGTAAATAATTCCTAGTTTTGCAAACCAGGCAAGTGAGTTAGAACACAAACAAAACAAAAGGAAGTGAGACCCCTTTTTCGAGAGAGAGCGAGGTCACACACAGAATAAAAATGCAGAGAACCTACTTGTTGTGGCCTCTCAAAATAAAATCAGCCTGAAAATAACACATAGGCCGTGCCAGCCTATAAGCAGCGTAAGCAGCTCAGAGTCAAAATGCTGAGAAGCGACTTGTGGCTTCTCAAAATAAGATCCCCTCATAGTTTTTTTCAAAATAAAACAATAATAAACCAAAATGTAAGCATCGGGCAAGCGAGCGCGGGCAAGCGTGAGCGCGAGCGAGCCAGCAGCATAAGCGAGATAAGCACAGAACACATGAATCATGTTGCTCCGCTCACTTCACCTTGGTGAGGTTTTTTTCTTTTCCTTCTTTCATAATAGACAGGCCAAAATGTAACCACGGGAGGAAAATGGGATTAGAGAGGATTAGACAGACAATATATATCATACATTTAACACTAATAAAAGGGTTTGTCAGTCAGAACTTGATTTCTTTTTTTTTTTTCAGAAGTCGTACTTAGTCAACAGTAAACAAAATATAGTACCATTATCTCGGGGTGTCCCCAGGGTCAAAAGAGTGTTTGTTCTTTTCGGGACATTGTAATCCATGAAAGTCACGTAGCAGATCGACAAGCTCACAACGCGTCCCATCGCGTTGTGAGTGGAAGGCAGTGCCAGCCAGGTTCGGCTGGGGGGGCCTTGTCAAGCCCGTCAGCATCTGAAAACACTGTTTGCGTTCTCGGTTCCTTCCTACTGAGGTTTGAGTGGTATCCAGCAACACATCCAGTGGCAATAATGTCTCCGCAGCTTCATATCCATTGAAATGTTCCAGGAAAGGTTTTAGGTATTGCTGGTAAATGGGAGTTCCCGATGATCTTCCAGAGTGATGTGAGGTCCGGGTTAAAAAAAAAGGTTCTGGGTTTAGATTGTAACATCTCATCCGTGTGTGTCCAGGATTTACACGATAAAAACACTGCTTCTCGGAGCAGGGGGCTTTTTTAGCTTGAATGGTCATGTTTCTTAAAAATGTTCTTGGGAGCGCTGAGATAAAAAGCTCCTGTATTCAACATCTCAGAGTCGCCTGAGACGGAAATAAAAATAAATAAATAAAATAAGATAAGACTGAGACGAAAACGAAGACGTGTAAGCGTAAAGCATGAAGATTTCCGTCAGAACGTTCTGTTCTGGAACATAAAGGAAATCTACCAATTAAAATAACCACGCTATTTCTTATGTGATTAAGTAGCTGGAAACAGCTATTATTGATAAAATAACCACGCGATTTGTTATGTGGTTAAGTGGCTGGGTTATGCACTGGCCAAGAGATTCTCCCTTCAGAACAATTGCTTTTGTTCTGGGTACACTAAACGAAATCTTGTAAAGATTTCCTTCAGGACAGAAATAACTTTCGTCCTGGCAACACTAAACTGGAGTCTCGTGCTAAATAACACCAACTAATAATATGGACAAGCATGAATCTGTGACCAACAGTCTGCTATGTCCTCAGAACAGGAAACCGCAGTCCCTATTCTGTTACTCAAACGTGCAACGAAAAGCGATAAAACAATAGACTACAAAACATTAAACAATCAAAACGCAGCTTGGGCTAGAGGTAGCAATTCTCTAACTTAGCCGGTACAAATCTTTAAGTACTTGACCCATCTGTGATTTTCAGTCCAAAAAGGCATGAATAAAATCAAAACTTACACTGTGTGCTTTATACACACTTCTCAAGTCCCATGGTAATTTCTCTGCGCGCAGGAGAAAAAAAACATGTGGGAGAGAGTCATCATATCCGAATTCCTTTCTCCATATGGGCAAAAATGGTGCAATTGTGGGGCACCTAGAAACAACCTGTTTCATTTCCTCATTGTCTATCTTAGCCATTAAAGCTGTTATCAGTTCATTCTCCAAGCTTTGAAGAGACGCTTCAAACTCAAAGGTGTTGTTCCGTTTGTAAAAAGGTTGTTTAGATTTCGGCAGGTGTTTTCTGCCTCCCTGTGCATTCCCCATTTTGCAGCTGGTCGGGTAGGTGGAGGATGAAATAAAAGCTAGTTTGCTTGCAGGGGAAACGTCTGATAATATCCTTGGCTGGTTGTTACTAGCAGAGATGAACGAAGTGGGATTCCAAAACAAACTGTCCAGCTGTATCGAATCCATAAACGTCAAATCAGTAGAAATCCGTAACTGGTTCTAGCAGCGGAGAAGACAAAATGAGTCCAACAATGTTGAGTCCCCAATATCTCCTCGGAGCTAATCCGGCAATCGAATGGACCATTTGATGGAATTTGGATCATATTCCATATTGATGAACAGTTTTCCCCAATCATAATAAAATACTCCACACAAGAAATGAGACCACACAGCGTAAATCCGTTTTGTGTTGAAGTTTAGTCAGAGTTCAAATTGTAGGTACTGTACAAGTACAGTAGAGAGCATTGCCACCCATAGTATCTCTGAGTACAAAGCATAATGATTCACAGATATATGGAGTTTACAGAATACATTAGTCACATTCTGATTGGACAATTAAACATAACATGGATGGGATGTTGTTGTGACTGAGTCTCGTGGACTCAGAAGCCAAGGATGTAGAATGTTTTGGCTTTTCATTATCCCGTGTCCTGGACACTTTGACATTTCGCTGGTCAATCTTTCTGTCCCTGGAGTGGGGCAGATTCTCGTCTCGTGCATTAGTTATCAGATCAAAACATCATGGCATTGACACTGAAAATGGTATCTATACCATGTTAAACAACAATAACATATTTTACTATCAGTTAGGTACACACATCTCTCTCTCTCTCTCTCTCTCTCTCTCTCTCTCTCTCTCTCTCTCTCACTCTCTCTCTCTCTCTCTCTCTGAAAAACTGAAATGACTCAGTTCTCAACTGTCAGAGGAACAGCACAGTGTGGGTTGTGTTTTAGGGTGGATTGTCCCTTCAAATCTGTTTGAAAAAAATCAGCCTGATGGGACAGATCCATGTTGATGATATGAGTGTAGACATACTGTGTACCGATTTGCGTGATTTTATGGAAACCTTTGTAGGAGTAGTGTCCAAAAATGTGTTTTGCAAGCATGGGCGTCACAGTGGCGCTAGAAGAAAACCATGTGAAAATCGATGGGTGATGGGGGATTTGACACGGATCGGGGCAACAGTTGCGGAGATATGAGCAGGGCAAAAGTGTGACGTGTGACGTGTGACAGACAGACTCCGATTCCGGATGGAGACCCAAATGCATTTGGGTCTCCATCTGGAATCAATGGGCTACAAAGAGTCCCCTCAAATTATTGGCTTCAGAATGCGACAAAAACAAAAAAAAATATTATTGAACTCAAGTCTCCATGGGCTGAGTTATTAATAGAAAAAAATGTCTTTTTGGGGGTGAACTACTCCTTTAAGCTCAGATGTATACTTCATGGTACCACTGTGTCACATACTGAAATGAGCAGATCTACAAGATCACAGAACATCACTGACACCCCACAAGGTAAGCTTGTAGATTTGCCGTTTCCGGTCCAGGAAACCGTTATGCAACAGAGTGCCTGGAACGACCTTTCTCTCTCTCTCTCTCTCTCTCTCTATCTCTCTCTCTCTCTGTGTGTCTCTGTCACTCTCTCCCCCTCCTCTCTCTCTCCAAACAACTCCTCCCTCCTCATCGAGGCATGCAGAGAGAGAAAAGTTTCTGTTCTTTGTTCTTTGGGTTTTTTCACAGTAAGGAGAGAGAGAGAGAGAGAGAGAGAGAGAGATAGAGAGAGAGAGAGAGACAGACAGACAGACAGACAGACAGACAGACAGACAGACAGACAGACAGACAGACAGACAGAGAACAGGATGCACACAGACAGAAGACCGACATTTTGCTGTTAAAACTTGTGAGGAGAGTGAGTAGGAATGTATTTAATTTCTATAATAAAACCACACTAATAGGTGCCAAGTTAAACATAATAACAATTGGCTTAAAAGTAATATCATGATAATGCAAGGCGTTATTATGACATTTTGAAAATGTTTGCCTCTTATATTATTTGACAATATGACCAATGTTTGATCAGTTTTTATGGCATAGTTTGTTAATTACTTTTGATGCAGTGAAGGTCTTTTTAAAAAGGTCTTACAAGTTAAATTGTCACATGTGACATCATCCTACAGCTTGTAGATCTGCTGCATTCACATCACGTGTTGCCATGTGACACCATCCTACAGCTTGTAGATCTGCTGTATTCACGTCACATGTGTTGCCATGTGACACCATCCTACAGCTTGTAGATCTGCTGTATTCACGTCACATGTGTTGTCATGTGACATCATCCTACAGCGGAGCTGAAATGGTGGCAGTGGCTCAGGAGAGACTGGGTGGAGAACCGGAAGAGTCCTTGAGCAAGACTCTGAAGTCTGAACCCCTAGTTGTGTGTGCGTGTGCGTGCGCGTGCACGTGCGTGCACATCTGAGTGCATGTGTGTGTGCCTGTGTGTTTGTGTGGTCACAGCTTTAAGGGCTTCACAGATTCCGGTTGTTCAAGTCGTGATATCGTGGCGTTTGAGAATATTTAAATGACACTAGGTTTCAGCCGGAATATTTATCAACGCTGAGATCAAATGTACGCTAGGATTGTCAGTATAAGATGTGTTGATAAATAAATCTCATTTCAACTTTAACCTACACCAATATTTATGGAAAAAAATACTCTTTTTTACACTGCATTGATAAATGAGGACCATGTGTTTGTGTTTCATAGCAGGCACTGTGTGTCAGCACTGTAGATAATGAACACATCCCTGAATAGTCAACCATCAAACTGATTGTTTGCATTTATGACAGTTTAGCTCAAAGGATATTAAAATAACACAATCATGAGCCGTTAGAGCAACCACACTAACATAGTACTTGTCTGATTTTCTGATCTTTACAGATAAACTTTGCCGCTCTACTCCTCCCACAGTTTTGGTAGCAAACATTTGGGCCATGTGTCAAATCCAACAGGTTCATCAGGAATCGTGTGCTTGCATTTTGCTAAGAGATAGTTATATAGTTTATATTAATATTTATATTAATTTATTCGTGAATTAATTTTCTCCATTGACTGAGAAAATGCAAAAAAATAACTTTTTCCAAATATGGAGATGACTGACATCATAGATGTTTGGCGTTATATAGCCACATGGGACTGACACAGCATATCCATATATATGGGCATTCCAAGATATGCGTTCAATATTGATAACATCAGGGATCTCCATATATGGACATAAAAGGGACGGAATTAATTTGCGAGTGTGACTCGCGTCTCAGCAACCACACTTGCAATGTCCCAGAATTTCATCTTTCTAGTATTGAGACGTGTGTTATGGTCAGATTGTTGCTCTGTGTGTGCAGTGTGGTCTGGGTAGGTGTTTGACTCCCTGCCCTGGCCAGGAGTAGACCTGTAAGGGTCCATTTGGTTCCATGAGTGTGTAAATAGAATAGGAACCAAATGGACACTTACAGGTCTGTAACTCTGAGAGTGTACAAATGGAAACAAATTGTTTAAAATGGGAGCGGCTGTAGCTCAGGAGGTAGAGCGGGTTGGCCAATGATCCATGGGTCAGAGGTTCAAATCCCGGCTCCTCCTGTCTACATGTCCAAGTGTCTTTGGGCAAGACACTGAACCCCGAATTGCTCCTGGTGAGCAGGTTGGTGCCTTGCATGGTTTCCACCGCCAACGGTGTATGAATGTTGTGTGAATGGTTGAATGTAAAGCGCTTTGGATAAAAGCGCTATATAAATGCACCATTTACCATTTAAATGAACCTCTAGTGTAATGAATGAGTCCAACTGACTCGCTCTATCTCTCTCTCTCTCTCTTTAAAGGTCTCTGCTCTACCATGAGTGGCTCAGAGGAGAGAGAGGAGTTGGACCCTGGAGAACATGAGAGGTCTGTCTGTCTGTCTTTCTGATCTATTTCATTGACTGTAACCCTGACAGGTTTAATAAAGACCTAGAGATGATCTATTTCATTGACTGTAACCCTGACAGGTTTAATAAAGACCTAGAGATGATCTATTTCATTGACTGTAACCCTGACAGGTTTAATAAAGATCTAGAGATGATCTATTTCATTGACTGTACTGACAGGTTTAATAAGGACCTAGCGATGAGTGAGTGTGTGAAGAGAGAGGAGGAGGGAGCTGACAAACATCTCATCCAGTCTCCAACATCTCCTCCTCAACCTGGACCTCCTCACACTAAGTATGTCTCTACAATGTTCATCTATAGATTATAAGTTATGTGTACAGTTTGATATGTCTCTCCAACGTTTATCTATAGATTATAAGTTACTATGTGTGCAGTTTGTGAATGAAGTGCTACAAATCACTATGTGCTGTTCAGTAGTGAAACTGCACTATACTGACTGTTTTTGTTGCTGCAACGTCCAGGAGTTGAAACTCAATTTATTTTTACCCTGCTATACTTTCATACAGGGGTCATCAATTTGATGGACAAATGTATCCGTACATTGTACATTATGAGTCCACTAGTTCTCAAATGTTTTATTTGCATGGACCCCCTTCACTCAGAGAATCTTGAACAAACTGACCTTTTCATTCACATGATAATGTATAAACATCTATTATGATTCCAGAAGTGTTCGCCACAGAGCAGAGTCTACAACACCCAGCTGTGTGTCTATGAAGAGTGACTGGTCTATGGGACATCCTCCTGTCTTCAGTGAACCTGGACCTCCACACACACAGTATGTCAATCCATTACAAACAGTCCTGTTTTACCAGTCAGGCCAATGAACTGAAGCGGCGGATGAGGAGCTGCTTGTCCGGTGCGCAACACCGACACACAACAAAGTATAAACTAACTTTGTTGACACAAGTTGATGAGCTAACAAAAAGGGAGGTGTCAAGTTGTTGACTGACAGACCAGGAATCCAATCAGGTGCTCTGGGCAGACAGAGGGGGAGTTGTCAAGGTGTTGACTGACAGACCGGTCATCCAATTCAACTCAAAGGAGCTTTATTTATTTATTGTCAAAGCAAGTGTCAAAATATAAAAACAACTGTTGAAAAAGGGGCACATATGCATTTGGAAGGGGTACAGCATTGTGTAAACAGATCTAGAGCTATATCAGCGTTATGTACATGTTATGTATACAGTATATACAGGGTATAAAGCTTTTTGGAAAAAAATCTTTTGCAGTCACTTTGGGATAAAAAGCTGCATTTTATTATCAAAATGATTTTAAAGGTGATATTCCACTTTCAAAAATAACTTTTGGTCATTTTATCATCTAATCAGGCTTTTATGAACACCCTGAACAGTTTTTAATTTGCTTGACCCTCAATATTTAGATATTTGATGTAAATGTTATCAGGCCCGCAAGGCCCAGGCCCTCTCCCCCATACACTCATTGTAACTTCAAACTCCATTTTAACCATGATAGATTAATTAAAAACACCTCTCCGCCGCTGTGGCGACCCCAAAGGTCGTCGGCTCGGGCACCTTAGCCTAGCTAAATCATTAGAGCAAGCCCTGGGCTACATCTGTGCTAAATTTGCCGCTTTTAGACTGATTTGCACGAAATTAGCATTTGCTCCCCTTAAGGCCCGCACTATGTGGCAAAAATGGCATTTCAACAAAAATGTCCACCACAAGCCAGCATGGAGATGAGCCCTGCTTTCATAATGTGATGCAACAATAAAGAATCTTGAACAAACTGACATTTTCATTCATTCACATATATTTATATAATTTATAAACATTTATTATTATAATTATAATTCCAGAAGTGTTGACCACAGAGCAGAGTCTCCAACAGCCAGCTGTGTGTCTATGAAGAGTGACTGGTCTATGGGACATCCTCCTGTCTTCAGTGAACCTGGACCTCCACACACCCAGTATGTCGATCCATTACATTATACACAACTAGAACATGGCACATGTGTTGTACAGTGTGCACATTGTTAAAACATAAAACAGAGTATTACATTACAGTCTATAGGTAATGTCCAAGCATTACCTATAGACTGAAAGTTACGATATGTGCAGTTTATGAATAATAATTCAACCTACGGTCACTGTGACCCATACTATAAGCTCCACTTATTTTCCATTTATTTTTTGATAAACAAACCACTTAAATCCTGGGATTTCTTTAGAGTTGTTAGTAGTTAACAGTGGTAGCATGGCTCCCCCTAATGGCCAGTGGAGGAACATGAATCTGACTGACCATGCTGTTGCTATTCACCATATTCACCTGGCGGCCATGTTTGAAATTTGCAGTGAAACCGGGTGGCAACTGGGGTGGCATTTCATTAACTTAATGGCAACATGGCCACCATGTTAATATGGTCTATGGTGTGTTGGGCTCAGTGTTGCTGCTTGGACCCCAGTGTTGCTGCTTGTCTTTCTATTATTGTATTCAATAGTTCACTGTTGTTGCAATGTTGAGGAGCTGAAACCCATGGAATTTGACTCTCTTATGTTTGAATAATGGGACGTTACTTAGAAAATGTAATAAAGTGTTCACTACAGAGCAGAGTCTCCAACAGCCAGCTGTGTGTCTATGAAACTGGTCTAAAGGAGGACTATTTAACTTCACTACACTGAGAAAAATTTCTCTTCCCATTTACAAAAAAAAAATCTATGCAACCAATTGCATCACGGAATTATGTAAATTATACTAGAACATGTCTTGTATCAAATACTTAATTTGTTTAAGTAGTCAACTTATCTTCTCCCGTAAAATCTACGGCAGTAGATCTAAGGCAGTAAAATCTATTAGAATTATACAGTAAATTCTACAATGTTTGTCACAGTAAAATATACAAGTAATTTTAAGTAAAGTCTGCATTCATAAACTCTACAAGGATTGTCCAGTAAAATCTACAAGTATAATACAATTCATTAATTTAATAAATAATAATATACATTTTAAAGAATATCTTATTTTTTAAATTGTAACTATGCCATTTCTGAAAATACTGTAAATGCTTATATTGTCCTATGAACACCACCAGCATGAGTCAGGTTTAATAACATTTATTCCTCATTGAATCTTCAGGACAGCTACAGTGCAGCGCTTCATTTCATATTACACAACAAAAAATTGTACATTTCATATTACACAACTAAAAATAGTACATTTAAGTGAAAATAGATGTTGAAATGTTGGAACTACGGTGTGCACATGCCTGATGGGCCTACTCGTTGGAACTCAGTTACCAGAAGCCGTTGAAGTTCACATTCGAGGTCTTCCAGAAGATATTTCTGGAGCTGGATACAAAGAAGACTCCAAGGTGTATGATTTAAGTCCCAAATTAAAGGACTAGGCCAGCCCTCAGGGCTGGTTCCAAATATATTTAAGTGTTCTAAAGGTCAGTAGGGCCTAATTTTTTCATGGAGGCTAGATCCAACATTTCAACATCTATTTTCGCTTCAATGTAACAACTGTTTACAATGTGATTGCCCCTGCTCCTTCAAAACCTGTGGTGCCCTCAAGTCACACTTGTCAAGGAAACATTCAACAAGTCAACTACCAAAGGCATTTATTTCAAGTGTGAATATTGCAGTTCTACTCTTTCCAACGAGAAGGATTATTTCCAACATCTTGGAGTTCATCTTGAAAAAAAAGGAAACTGTGCGCTGTGTCTTCAAAGACTGTCATTATGAGACAAATGTTAAAGGAACCTTTGCATCACATAGGTTTAGAAATCACACAGCACATTCTTCAATTGACTTCCGTGCTGTAATTGTACACAAGTATCAGTCAAATATTACAGATAACATTGAAGAAGCACAATCTTGTGACACATGAAGTGAAGTATTAAAAGAAGAGGCTAGCCCTCAGGGCTTGCCACATCAGGGACGAAGAGGACCTCTGTTCCTTCGATGCCGATACCCGCCCAAGGCTTTGTCTCGACCATCGGTGCCCCGGCTGACAAGATTTTCAGAACCATTTTAGCGATGGCCTCCTGGACCTCGACAGCATCGTTGTCATCAAATACCTGTGAAATAGAGACAACAGTGAGAATGTGCTAATATAAAGGAGCACTTGTCATCAGTTATCACTGTAATGGCATTTAAAGCACACTTAAACTTGGTAGAGGTTTAGAGGTTTTGGTTTTGAGTTAAGTTGCCCCAATGTATCTTGAGACGTGTTGTGAGATTGTAGAGCGACTATTTTCACTTATTTCAAATGTCTTTAAATAATAAAAAGTGACAAGAGCCAGGCCTGGGAGGTGAGCGAGCGTTGGCTTGTGCCTGGTGTCTGGATCTATCATGGTTAGCCAATAAGAGCTACATGCGACACTTCAGCCTAACCATAGGGCTCAGAAATCAAAAGAAAAAAAGTCATTTTGGGAGTGAACTACTCCTTTAACCCATTTAGGCTTAGAATTATTTAATGCTTTAACTATTGAAAAATAGCAGATCTACAAGCTCGCATGACGCCCAGTTTATGGTCAGGATGTCGTGTGCTGGTCAGTCAGACCTCAAAAGTAAGGGGAAAAAATAAATGTAAAAATGGGATATATTGGATAGATGTATAATATTGGATTTCTGACTGACAGGCCTTTACTTTGGCTTTACGTTACTTTAATGGTTGTGTTGGTGTACGCTAGGCTTCTACCTGTCTCTGGGAGACTGACTGGGTGGGGTGGTGTCCTGTCTCTGGGGACCACAGGGAGGGTGGTGGCATCAGCAATCTGTGTGAATAGAGTAAAATCATACATACTTCGTTAAACAACATGACATTTGGGCAAAGAGTTTTGAACACAGTAATGGTTCTCAAAGAGGATTCCCACTGAGGACTTTGTGGGTTCCTTTAGGGGGTCTAAATTGTTCCATACAAGTCTGTAACTCTGACAGTGTTCAAATGGAACCAAATGAACCCTAAAAGGTCCCTTTGGTTATATGCAACTTCAAAGCCTAAAAGCCAAACAGATGTAATTTCGTGACAGCCCTACATTAAAGTCAAACGGTTGTGTTAGTGTGTGCTAGGCCTCTGTACCTGTCACACGGGCCCACGGAGACCGACTGGCTTGGGTGGCGTGTCCTTTCTCTGCGGGGTCCGCGGGGACCGATTGGGTGGGCGTCAGCAATCTGGGTGAATAGAGTAAAATCATACATACTTCATTAAACCTCATGACTGGCCATTCTGCGCAAAGAGTTGAGCACAAGGGTGAGAAAAGGGTGCACTAAACTAGGCAGGCTTCAAATGAAAAGGTTTGAGCACCACCAACATAGTATAGTCTCTCAAGAACAGAGTAACTGAGCTCCATTTATGTTAAAAGGACCTTTTCTTTGACGATGGCTGGCCAGATTGCTGAAATAGAAACATAGGTTTTTCAAAAAAACCTTAGAAAGATTCAAAAGACACATGGAATCGTGTCAAAATTCTAATTTTTACAATTTTTCAAAAATAGCAGATCTACAAGCTCGCAGTGTGGCACTCGGTGCCGCGCTGTGAGCTTGTATATCTGCTATTTTACAATAGTTAAAGCATAAAATAATGATACACAATAGAGACCCATGTTGAGCAACACAGGTGTTTCAATTTGTCTGAATAGCATAGAACTCGTGTTCTAAAATCTATGCCAATATCTATACCTGTGTTGGTCCTCAACATGGCCTGTGTATAGGACTACAAATGCAACCCATGAATTAGTACATTTGAAGCCCATTGCCTACAAATATGCATGCCTCCCACACAGAGGTAAATCTAACTAAAATTCTGGGGTGTATTGTTCTAATAACGTGGGTCACACTATAATCCATGGGGTTTACTGTGTGTTTCTGTACAGTGGTTGTGTGATTATTATGGGATGCTGACATTATGTGCAGAGCACAGGCTAGACAAGGAAGTATATTGTTACAGGTCTGAGAGACTGAAGTTAGCGGTGCATGTTCTGACTGTCCAGTCCTTGCCACACACAACAGTTTATCTAGATATCATACACGTCCCAAATCTTTGGTTAAACTCACAGACCATTACATTCCACGAAGAAATCGTTTTTAAGACACGAAAAACACACCCACGCTGCGTGACATTATTGTCACACTTACATAACACAATGCATGGGATTTAGGCGCAAAAACTACAAACTAATTAACTTCCCTCGTCAAAAACAATTCAACGTTATACCCACAGCAAAACAATGGCATTTTGTCGACACTCGCGATGCTCTGTTTTAATTAAACAGTCACATTCCCCTGGATTCCCATCAGTTCTAAGTCAGCTGCTAGGCACCAGCCGAGGCAGCTCGCCGGGGCGGCCGGCCGCCCCCCGAGGGGAGCGGGTCCGCGGCGAGTACCGTATACAGCTGAGGAGATCCGCGAATAGGGCCCGCCGACCGACGGCCTTCCCCGGGCAGGTTGTGCCGGCCGTGGCGGCGGCTCGCGGTGGCGGCGGTGCCCCGAAAGGCACCGACCGCCGCCACGAGACCACCACGCGACCGACCGCCTGCCCGGTTCCGAACCGCCGGCGACGGGGAGGCGCCGCCGGGGCGACCGCTCCTCCAGCCGCGGCCCGTGAAAATATTTGACTCGACTATACAAGCTACTGCCAGAACATGCCACCGCTGTTTTAAGAAAAAACAATCCTATAATGAATCCCCAAGCTGTGGAATAAACTCCCTGTCGCACTTAGAACAACGGACTCACTCGCTAGCTTGTTTATTATTTTATTTTTCTTTACAGATTATATTGTTTTTCTAGATAGATATTCATTTGCATTTGTTATATTGCTGTTGATGTACTGACATTTGTTTATTATTGTGATATTTTATCTGCTTATTGTAAATCGCTTTGGATTAAAAGCGTCTGCTAAATGCCTAAACTGTAAACTGTAAACTGTAACCTGGACCTCCACACACACAGTATGTCAATCCTCTTCTGTAATAGAATGTGGGTCTCCTAATTTGGGCACTGTAGTGATGTCAATCAGTGATGTCAGTCATGTCCAAATTTGGTCACTTGTTTCATCATGTCAGACAGACATTATGTGGGTGCGGTCAGACGGCAGACGAACAGGCGGACATTCGGTACACTATGTGTACAGTTTGTGAATGAAGTGCTACAAATCACTATGTGCTGTTCAGTGGTGAAGCTGCACTATTACAGACTGACTGTCTGCATGTTTTGTTAGTTCAACGTCCCAAGACCTTTCACTCTGTTATACTAAACTAATAAACTGACATTTTCATTCACATGCTAACCGTATAAACATTTATTATGATTCCAGAAGTGTTGACCACAGAGCAGAGTCTCCAACACCCAGCTGTGTGTCTATGAAGAGTGAGTGGTCTATGGGACATCCTCCTGTCTTCAGTGAACCTGGACCTCCACACACACAGTATGTCAATTCATTACAAACGCCAGTCCTGTTTTACCAGTCAGGCCAATGAACTGAAGCGGCGGATGAGGAGCTGCTTGTCCGGTGCGCAACACCGACACACAACAAAGTATAAACCAACTTTTTTGACACCAGTTGATGAGCTAACAAAGAAGGAGGTGTCAAGTTGTTGACTGACAGACCAGTAATCCAATCAGGTGCTCTGGGCAGACAGAGGGGGAGGTGTCAAGGTGTTGACTGACAGACTGGTCATCCAATTCAACTAGGGTTGCCACCTTTCAGAAATTGAAATAAGGAACACCTCTTCCGGGCACGCGGTGCGTGCGTTCCGTGCGTGTGGCACAGCCGCCGGCCGGCGAAAAAATGCAGTCCCAAACCCATGAAATGCATAGAATAGTTATAACTATAACACACAACATGGTATAACCTATATTGTTTTGCAGTTTGAAGTGGTCAATTGTTTCTAAAATATGAATAAGTTAATTTTGTATGAAATAAAGCAATGTATGAATGATTTGAACCTGGCTCTTGTATTGGGTCACTTGGTGGTCAGTAAAGAGAAGGTAGTCAAGAAACCATTAAGTCATATACTTAAAGTTTAAAGTGCTTTATTAGCAACGAAGATTATTATTTTTTTTTACTTTAGGCTGAATAGGCTTCACTAGCCTGAACCTGAGCATAGCCTAGTTTAAAGTGCTTTATTAGCAATGAACATTGAACATTTTTACTTTAGGCTGAATAGGCTTCACTAGCCTAAACCTGAGCAACCTTACAGAAATAAGAGCCCAAAATACTTATAATAGTCAGATTTGGCAACACTGCATGGTATTTCATCCAACCTAGCCCAACATGGCTTATATTATCAGACCTGGCAACTGCATGTTGTTATTTTTCTCCACACACTGTAGGCTAGGTTGCTTGGCAAGCAACCTTCACTGACGCTGTCAAGCCACGGGTTTGTTTCTTCCCACTCGCGTATGTGCCTTTGTAGGCGTATGTCCTTTTTTTGAGGCGGTGGAGTATTGTCTTCAGAAGACATTTTTAAAGCGCGCGGTGTGCCACTGACTGTAACTAGGCAACGGTGATTGACAGCGACATGCAGTGCATATGCAGACAGGGGCCGGGCTAGCGGAGAGGAGAGGAGAGGAGACAGCGACTGCGAGCCGCCTCACAGGCGGTCCTTCGTGCCTCTCCCTCCTTTTGCTGTCTTTTCCTGTGTTTTATTTCATTCATTATTGTTAAATTCTGTGTTGAGGTTTGTGTGACAGACCTTTATGGGGCATTTGGTTAAGTACGGAACAAACCGCGTTCCGTATTGGTTCAATACGGAACGCATCTTTTAATTGTCCAATACGGAACGATTCCGTATTATACGGAACGGGTGGCAACCCTAAATTCAACTCAAAGGAGCTTTATTGGCATGAGAAAACATTAACATTGTCAAAGCAAGTGTCAAAATATAAAAACAACTGTTGAAAAGGGGCACATATGCATTTGGAAGGGGTTCAGCATTGTGTAAACAGATCTAGAGCTATATCAGCGTTATGTACATGTTATGTATATATATAGTATATACAGGGTATAAAGCTTTTTGGAAAGAATCTTTTGCAGTCACTTTGGGATAAAAAGCTGCATTTTATTATCAAAATGATTTTAAAGGGGTAGTCCACTTTCAAAAAAAACTTTTGGTCATTTTATCATCTAATCGCAGGCTTTTATGAACACCCTGAACAGTTTTTAATTTGCTTGACCCTCAATATTTAGATATTTGATGTAAATGTTATCAGGCCCGCTAGGCCCAGGCCCTCTCCCCATACACACTCATTGTAACTTCAAACTCCATTTTAACGCTTCCAGTGCCAGCCCCTAGATGGCGCCATTGAATGCCAGACTTTCTCCCATAGGGGACTGCATTAGCATCCGGGGGCTCACGTTGCAGTGACGCGCGTGCTCACGTTCGTGCACGTCATGGAAAGGTCCCGGATGATAATGCTAACAGAATAGCTATTCCCATTTTGTCATTTTAAAGATAATTTTTCGGCGATTTCGCCGTAAATAAACCTCGCGCCACATCCCTAAAACACAATCCAGAGATATGGCCCTTCAAAGATGTGGTGTTTCATTGGATTCGGCGGCGATTCGCGGCTACGTTCGCGGCTCACGGCCGGCATGGCTTCCCCAGGATTTGGAACACTGGATTTTAAATTAAGGCTCAGGCTTCAGAAGGCCTCGGATCATTTTATTCATTTCATTAAAAAAGCCGAACTAATTCGGGATCGGCACACTGGACTACGTTCCGGAAGCGGCGCTGAACATTCGGTGAACATTGGAGGTCTCAAAAATGTATTTTAAACCATTTTTAATGGAATATATCGTCGGACCATGTAAAATGGCTAGCTGGCTAGCGTAGGACGAGCCAGGACCACCCACGGCTCTACAAGCAGCTCAGGGTAAGTCAATTAATAAAAAAAAAAATTGTATTGGATTGAAATAAAGCCGAACTAGTTCGGGATCGGCACTCAACAAGTTAATCATGATAGATTAATTAAAAACACCTCTACGCCGCTGTGGCGACTCCGAAGGTCGTCGGCTCGGGCGCCCTAGCCTAGCTAAATCATTAGAGCAAGCCCTGGGCTACATCTGTGCAAAATTTCCCGCTTTTAGACTGATTTGCACGAATTTAGCATTTGCTCCCCTTAAGGCCCGCACTATGTGGCAAAAATGGCATTTCAACAAAAATGTCCACCACAAGCCAGCATGGAGATGAGCCCTGCTTTCATAATGTGATGCAACAATAAAGAATCTTGAACAAACTGACATTTTCATTCATTCACATATATTTATATAATTTATAAACATTTATTATTATAATTATAATTCCAGAAGTGTTGACCACAGAGCAGAGTCTCCAACAGCCAGCTGTGTGTCTATGAAGAGTGACTGGTCTATGGGACATCCTCCTGTCTTCAGTGAACCTGGACCTCCACACACCCAGTATGTCGATCCATTACATTATACACAACTAGAACATGGCACATGTGTTGTACAGTGTGCACATTGTTAAAACATAAAACAGAGTATTACATTACAGTCTATAGGTAATGTCCAAGCATTACCTATAGACTGAAAGTTACGATATGTGCAGTTTATGAATAATAATTCAACCTACGGTCACTGTGACCCATACTATAAGCTCCACTTATTTTCCATTTATTTTATTTGATAAACAAACCACTTAAATCCTGGGATTTCTTTAGAGTTGTTAGTAGTTAACAGTGGTAGCATGGCTCCCCAGTCCCCCTAATGGCCAGTGGAGGAACATGAATCTGACTGACCATGCTGTTGCTATTCACCATATTCACCTGGCGGCCATGTTTTTGCAGTGAAACCGGGTGGCAACTGGGGTGGCATTTCATTAACTTAATGGCAACATTGCCACCATGTTAATATGGTCTATGGTGTGTTGGGCTCAGTGTTGCTGCTTGGACCCCAGTGTTGCTGCTTGTCTTTCTATTATTGTATTCAATAGTTCACTGTTGTTGCAATGTTGAGGAGCTGAAAACCATGGAATTTGACTCTCTTATGTTTGAATAATGGGACGTTACTTAGAAAATGTAATAAAGTGTTCACTACAGAGCAGAGTCTCCAACAGCCAGCTGTGTGTCTATGAAGAGTGACTGGTCTAAAGGAGGACTATTTAACTTCACTATTGAATCCCCAAGCTGTGGAATAAACTCCCTGTCGCACTTAGAACAACGGACTCACTCGCTAGCTTTCGCAGTGGACTGAAGACTCACCTTTTCAGACTCCACCAAAAAACTGGAAAATCAATGCCCATACATGAAGCTAGTTAGCATTTGTTTTGTAGTTTTTTTTTAGAAACCTTGTTTATTATTTTCTTTTTCTTTACAGATTATATTGTTTTTCTAGATAGATATTCATTTGCATTTGTTATATTGCTGTTGATGTACTGACATTTGTTTATTATTGTGATATTTTATCTGCTTATTGTAAGTCGCTTTGGATTAAAAGCGTCTGCTAAATGCTTAAACTGTAAACTGTAAACTGTAACCTGGACCTCCACACACACAGTATGTTAATCCTCTTCTGTAATAGAATGTGGGTCTCCTAATTTGGGCACTGTAGTGATGTCAATCAGTGATGTCAGTCATCTCCAAATTTGGTCACTTGTTTCATCATGTCAGACAGACATTATTTGGGTGCGGTCAGACGGCAGACGAACAGGCGGACATTCGGTACACTATGTGTACAGTTTGTGAATGAAGTGCTACAAATCACTATGTGCTGTTCAGGGGTGAAGCTGCACTATTACAGACTGACTGTCTGCATGTTTTGTTACTTCAACGTCCCAAGACCTTTCACTCTGTTATACTAAACTAATAAACTGACATTTTCATTCACATGCTAACCGTATAAACATTTATTATGATTCCAGAAGTGTTGACCACAGAGCAGAGTCTCCAACACCCAGCTGTGTGTCTATGAAGAGTGACTGGTCTATGGGACATCCTCCTGTCTTCAGTGAACCTGGACCTCCACACACACAGTATGTGAATGTGATGTGAATCTTCCTATACAATGTTATGCTAGGTTACGTGTGCAAGTTACTACATAGTCAGACATAGTATAATAACGGTGTGTCCACTCTGTCCAATGTTTATCTATAGATTATAAATGACTATAGATTATACATAACTATTGACTAGTCCTGTGCCCGGGGGTGTGCAGTATATGAGGGATGAGGAGTCTCAGAACTAATGTTGGAGAACCCACACCGGTGCCCGTTGGGCAGAATAACCACCATTGACATCCAGTTGTGCAATAATACCCATTGTATCCGTCTGTCTGTCTGTCTGTCTGTCTGTCTGTCTGTCTGTCTGTCTGTGTCCCTTTCATGCCCATACATTATATGGAGATCTCTTATCTCTGTCTGTCTGGCTCTCTTTTATGCCCATATATGGTGTTCCGTGTCCAGAACAGTCAGTGATGTCATCTCCAAATTTGGTCACTTGTTTCATCATGTCAGACAGACATTATTTGGGCATTGTTTCAGCATTACCATGGTGGTGACACTGTTTAGTACTATTAAGACGCCTCCTAGGTCGCACCAATTCTTGGCTATCTGGCCATGGATGTATACCCAATCTCATCTGTTGAGATTGGCAGAACATGCCCATATATGGGCATTACCAAAAATGGGCAGGGACATCAAGCCAGAGCATGAGGTCAGAGCAGCAAACCCATTCTGTTAAGAGTGGTTCCCCTGACATCACAGTGACATCAGAGCATGATGCCAGAGTGATGTCACAGTGACAAGGGAACCAATAGACTGTAAAAATGTGTACAGACTGATTGACTGACTGAACAGGCAGACAGACAGACGGAGACAAGATGCAACATTTCTCATGTTATACTGCGACCTTGGGTCGCAATCAGTGATGTCAGCATGCGGACAGACGGCAGACGGACAGACAGACAGACATTCGGTAAATTAATAGTTAGATTATACTATCGATTATAAATTACTATAGATTATACATTATTACTATCAATTATAAATGACTATAGATTATAAATTACTATGTGAACAGTTTGTGAATGAAGTGCTACAAATCACTATGTGCTGTTCAGTGGTGAGGCTGCACTATACAGACTGACTGTCTGCATGTTTTGTTGCTTCAACGTCCCGAGACCTTTCACTCTGTTATACTAAACTAATAAACTGTCATTTTCATTTACATGCTAACCGTATAAACATTTATTATGATTCCAGAAGTGTTCAACCCAGAGCAGAGTCTCCAACACCCAGCTGTGTGTCTGTGAAGAGTGATCGCTCTAAAGGAAGTCCTCCTGTCTTCAGTGAACCTGGACCTCCACACACACAGTATGTCAATCCATTACAATATACAGAACACTATAACATGACACACGTGTTGCACAGTGTGCAAATGATTAAAAAACAAGACAGAGTATTATAATAGTTTGCCCTCCCTGTCCAATCATTATCGACTGCACATTACTATGTGTGGAGTGAATTATTAACCTATCTTAACCTGTGAACCTGTATCTATGTATGTAACACAATATGGATAAATATGAATGATGAATATATCTATCACTGCAACTTGTATTGTACTGTATTTATGGTACATTTCAGTGGTGATATTATTTCTTTCTTATTTGTTCTTTGTCTTCCTGTAACTGCAATGCTGTGAGAATGAAACATTTTGACTAAATTACCTGTACTGTTAATATTCCTGTTACTATTCAGTCAATCAATTAACCAATCAAAACCCAATCTGGACCTCCAGATACACACATAGACAGCAAAGGGGGCTCAAGCCAGTAGGGAAATGAAGTACATCGCTGCAATAATTTTTTTTGAGCGAAGCTAACCGCTATTTCATTGAGAAGCAGCAAAAAAAAAAAAAAGAAAAAACTAGAAGCAGTGCTCTTCCGAGCACAGGTCTCCACCAGGCCAGGCGTCCTGGTGGTGCTACTGTATAATAGGCCAGTGTAAAAAGGGTGGCATATGTTCTTCACCTTAGACCTTTCATGGCAATCGGACGCTGCATGCATGATTTGAAGCATTGTGTTCCAAAAATGTGTTTTGCTGAAGTCTACCTGCTGGTGGCGCTATAACAGCCCAATGTGAAAAAGGTAGCATTTGTTCCTTGACCTAGTGGGAATATGTGTGGCAAATTTCACACTAATCGCAAGCTGCGTTGTTGATTTGAGGCATTTTATTCAAAAACTGAGCAATCCTGCTAACTTTGGAAGCCAATATTA
Source organism: Nannobrachium achirus (assembly GCF_963921795.1). Classification (NCBI taxonomy): domain Eukaryota; kingdom Metazoa; phylum Chordata; class Actinopteri; order Myctophiformes; family Myctophidae; genus Nannobrachium; species Nannobrachium achirus. The sequence goes on from NC_137830.1 coordinate 9,436,515, forward strand.
GCCAATTAGGATGGAATATGAAATATCAGACGGATCGGACTTGATCACATGACTATAGAGATACTGTGTACCGATTTGCATGATTTTTGGATAAAATCTCAAGGAATAATAGGAAAAATGGTGTTTTACATAAATCGGCCTCCTGGTGGCGCTATAAAAGGCTGATGTGAAAAATGTAGGGAAAGGGTTTTTCCTTGGCCTCTAGGGAGTGCGCTTACAAAGTTTGAAACTGATCGGTGGAGTTATAGGTAAAACCACAAATTGGCCAGTTATAGCGCCACCATGAGGCTGATTTCAAAAATTTGAAGTGGCATTTCTTCCACGACCTAGTGGGAACGTGTGTGCGCAATTTCACGATAATTGCACTTTGCGTTTGGGATTTGAGGCATTTTGTTCAAAACGGCTCAATCCTACAAACTTTGGAAGCCAATCTTAGCCAATCAGGATGGAATATGCAAAATCGGACAGATCCGTGTCGATCACATGACTGTCGAGATACTGCCTACCGATTTGTAGGATTTTTGGACAAAATCTGTAAGAGTAGTGCACAGAAATGTGTTTTGCGAACATCGGCCACTAGGTGGCGCTAGAAAAGGCCCATTTGAAAAAATTAGGGCAGAGGTTCTAGATTGGCATCCAGGGAATGTGTGTGCTCACTTTTGCAGCGACCGGGCCAACGGCGACTGAGATTAGGTGCACACAAACTGCGAGGACACACGGACGCACGCACGGACGGACGGACGGACACACGGACGGACGGACGAAGGGGAAAACATACTCTCCCCCATGCCTTCGGCTGGTGGAGACAAAAACGCAGAACAGTGACATTGGTACTTCCCCCCCCCCCCCCCCCCCTCTTTTAGCCAGGATTTCAACGTTGGGATCGTCGAATATCCTGTTTTTTTTTTTGTAAAGGCTCGACACCAGCGATCATTGATGTACACACACACGCCACCGTATCCGCCCCCTCCACCTCTGTCTAGTAAGACCAGAGTGAAACCGGGGACTTCATACAGTGAGTCTGGTTTTGATGGCTTTAACCAGGTTTCATTGAAACAAAACAGCGATGCCGCACGAAAGTCATGACTGTACCTTGCATAGGTCTGTATTGTGCCGATGTTGTTGTGAATGGCTCGTACATTGGCCAGAACGATAAAGGGGAGTGGAGGGCGAGTCGACCTTCTCCTGAGGTGACTCTCTTTGCCTCCCTTCTTCCCTCTTTTCCTTCTCTGCTGTCGGATCAACTCCGCAGGGATTTTATTCAACACCGGTAGGTGTCGACGTGGCTTGTGGTCGTTGTTTTTGGCTCTGGTCGTAGTGCCAGCAGCTCCTCTCGGCTGTAGCTGTACACATAGCCGTGCATGGACGCCTCTCCACGCCAGCTGTTTGTGTCGCTGTTAAGTAGATTCCGAAGCTCCACAGTCAGGCATAATCCACATAAGTTTATCCACAGGATCAGCAGAGCGATTTCCACGGCCCTCATCTTAAACATCCTTACATATAACGACTCACAACATAACTTAGGCACACAGACAAAAAAACAAACAAACAAGGCATACATGACACGCTGTGTCGCGGTGCTGCCCCTGTACCAGCGCACCGGAAGTGACGATCTGACGATAGTTAGATTATGAATTACTATCGATTATAAATTACTATGAGAACAGTTTGTGAATGAAGTGCTACAAATCACTCAAATCACCCAAGACATTTCACTCTGTTATACTGTTATACTGACATTTTCATTCACATGCTAACCGTATAAACATTTATTATGATTCCAGAAGTGTTCAACCCAGAGCAGAGTCTCCAACACCCAGCTGTGTGTCTGTGAAGAGTGATCGCTCTAAAGGAAGTCCTCCTGTCTTCAGTGAACCTGGACCTCCACACACACAGTATGTGAATCCTTTACAATATACACAACACTATAACATGACACAGGTGTTGCACAGTGTGCAAATTATTAAAAAACAAGACAGAGTATTATAATGGTGTGCCCTCCCTGTCCAATCATTACCTATATCGACTGCACATGTGTACTATGTGTGGAGTGAATAATTAAGCTTCCTTAACCTGTCAACCTGTATCTATATATGTAACACACAGTGTTGGGTATCGTTACTTTTTATAGTAACTCGTTACTGCGTTCCACTGTGTCCACTCTGTCCAATGTTTATATATAATTTAGATTATAAATGACTATAGATTATACATAACTATTGACTAATCCTGTGCCCGGGGTGTGCAGTATGAGGGATGAGGAGTCTCAGAACTAATGTTGGAGAACCCAGACCGGTGCCCGTTGGGCTGAATAACCACCATTGACATCCAGTTGTGCAATAATACCCATTGTATCCGTCTGTCTGTCTGTGTCCCGTTCATGCACATACAGTATATGGAGATCTCTTATCTCTTTCTGTCTGACTCTCTTTTATGCCCTTATATGGTGTTTCGTGTCCAGGCCAGTCTGTGATGTCATCTCCAAATTCGGGCACTGTAGGATGTCAGTCATCTCCAAATTTGGTCACTTGTTTCATCATGTCAGACAGACATTATTTGGGCATTGTTTCAGCATGCAGCTGTTACCATGGTGGTGACACTCTTTAGTACTATTAAGACGCCTCCTAGGTCGCACCAATTCTTGGCTATCTGGCCATGGATGTATACCCAATCTCATCTGTTGAGATTGGCAGAACATGCCCATATATGGGCATTACCAAAAATGGGCAGGGACATCAAGCCAGAGCATGAGGTCAGAGCAGCAAACCCATTCTGTTAAGAGTGGTTCCCCTGACATCACAGTGACATCAGAGCATGATGCCAGAGTGATGTCACAGTGACAAGGGAACCAATAGACTGTAAAAATGTGTACAGACTGATTGACTGACTGAACAGGCAGACAGACAGACGGAGACAAGATGCAACATTTCTCATGTTATACTGCGACCTTCGGTCGCAATCAGTGATGTCAGCATGCGGACAGACGGCAGACGGACAGACAGACAGACATTCGGTAAATTAATAGTTAGATTATACTATCGATTATAAATTACTATAGATTATACATTATTACTATCAATTATAAATGACTATAGATTATAAATTACTATGTGAACAGTTTGTGAATGAAGTGCTACAAATCACTATGTGCTGTTCAGTGGTGAGGCTGCACTATACAGACTGACTGTCTGCATGTTTTGTTGCTTCAACGTCCCGAGACCTTTCACTCTGTTATACTAAACTAATAAACTGTCATTTTCATTTACATGCTAACCGTATAAACATTTATTATGATTCCAGAAGTGTTCAACCCAGAGCAGAGTCTCCAACACCCAGCTGTGTGTCTATGAAGAGTGACTGGTCTATGGAAAATCCTCCTGTCTTCAGTGAACCTGGACCTCCACACATACAGTATGTCAATCCATTACAATATATACAACACTATAACAAGACACACGTGTTGCACAGTGTGCAAATTATTAAAAAACAAGACAGATTATTATAATAGTGTGCCATCCCTGTCCAATCATTACCTATCGACTGAACGTTACTATGTGTGGAGTGAATAATTAACCTACCTTAACCTGTGAACCTGTATCTATATATGCAACACACAGTGTTGGGTATTGTTACTTTTTATAGTAACTCGTTAGGTTACATCGTTACTGCCTTTAAAAATGAATCTGTTACGTTACTACGTTACCCACTGAGAAAAGTAACTCTTTCCACAGCCTTACTAAAGGGCTTCTCTCAAGCCCTACCATGTTGTGAGCGTAAATTAATGTAAACAACTAAGACGTGCACAAATAAGTTCTCCTTATGTCGCCAATAGATGACCGTGTAACCCGGTGTTACACCAAATTTCGTAACGTGTCGTAAACTGTAGAATCACTACGCAACCACCACAGAATGATGAATATATCTATCTATCTATCACTGCAACTTGTATTGTACCGTGTTTGTGGTACCTTTTATTGGTGATATTATTTCTTTCTTATTTGTTCTTTGTCTTGTTACTGCAATGCTGTGAGAATGACAGCATTAAAAAAAAAAAAAAAAAAAACATTCATACTTTTTTTAATGTTTTTCTAATTACAATGTTTATGTGTAATGTTTCATTGTTTGCGAGTAAAAAAAAAGTACGAATCCGATATAATATTGGCATTAAAACAATCCCATAACCTAAACCTAAACTTAACCCGAACCCTAACCTCTGCAGTAAAACTAACGCTGGTGAATGCTTACCTGGTGAAATGCTAACCTGGTCGGACCAACAGGAGGTATAAACAATGCTCAGTCCCCAATCCCCTCCACCACTACATGCCATGATTATTTAAGTGGATTCATCAAAACTAGATTTTAGGTCTGTGATGGAAGGTGATTCTGTTTACATTTATTTAAAAAAAAACTGCCCAGCACGAGGACCCCCAGGTGCGAGGCCCTGTGCGACCGCAACATTTGCACTACCATTGCTGCGGCTCTGTGTGTGTAGCCAACACTTGTCTTCACCCAAAGAGGAAATAAACATGCTCTGAAATGTATTCTGGCTCTTTGTCCACACTAATTAAAGGACAACTTTGTTTTTTTACAACAAGGTTTCATATTTTAGATTGTAATTAGAAAAAAGAAAAGGTGAGTGTTAAAATGTTTTCATTTGCTTCGTTCTATTGTTTTATCGCGTTTACCGTGCTAAAATGTGGGGCATGCATATGCAATGGGGCATGTGTACAAGTGGCTAAATGTCTTTTTAGACCCAATAAGCCAGCTTCTTTATTGCTATTTACAGTAACACTTCTAGCCCCCATAAGTCACATCCAACCATGAAAGGTTGCGTTGTATCTTGGGAATGGACTTATTCTGTGTAAAATGACATATTTAGCCACTTGTACGCATGCCCCCAACCACTGAAATAAGAATCTCTAAAACAATAGAAAGAAGTAAATGAAATCATTTTAACACTCATCTTTTATATTCTTTAATTACAATCTAAAATATGAAACCTTGTTGTAAAAAACTAAAGTTGTCCTTTTTGCCCCCACTTTATATTTATTTAGCATCTTACTTCTTCCACATTCTTTGTGCTAGAAATGTAACTTTTTCAGCTTCATGCAGTTATTATTGCCTGTATTTTTCTTTTTACAATGTTTTATACTTTTTAAAATGTTTAACTTAAGTCTTTGGCCTTCAGCCATCCGGCCTGGCAGAGGCAATAAAACTAAATCACACCCGGTGTAAAGTGAGCAGTGTGGAGTTTGTACATTTTCCACTGTACATAATACTGTAATACACTTTGTGCCTGTTTCAGCAAGTCCACACAGTTTCTGCAGGAACTGCTACTACTTTATCTTGATATTATGCCATGGTGTCACTCTTTGTACAAGGGCATTTGAGTAAGTAATACTTAAGATGTCCACAACAATCTCTTCTATAACGACGTTGTGTTCTCTTCTACTCTGTCTTTCACAACATAGTGGGCTGGATTTCAAATGCAACTCCATGGCGGTATTTCCTCTACTGGGACCAGTGTGGTCCAACAGGACACCATGGCTGTCCCCAATGTGGAGGGAGATCCAGAAAGACACCTGGACTGAAGACACACTGTCAAACCACAAGTGGACAAAGTAAGACTGGATATCATTTACTCTAACTATAACATTGGGAGCAGCAATTTGGTCCGCAGACTTTTTTATGTATACATTTTAGTCCAGTACCCAGCCTATACAGCCTTGGATGTGCGTGCCCTTTTGGCTGTGTTTTCAGCCGCTATCTTGACTTAATGTTAATAAGAGGTGCTAGGTGCTACAACATTCTGGTGTAGCACCCAGGTAGAGACTTCTGCATGGCTGGTTTCAACATTCTGGTGTAGCACCCACGTAGAGACTTCTACCTGGTTGGTTTTAACATACTGGTGTAGCACCCATGTAGAGACTTGGGTTGCCAGGTTGGTTTCGGGGTCCAGTATTCACTGGCATTTAGGAGAACATACTCTACTGTAGAAGAAGAGTTTGATTTGTTGGGGGAGGTTAGAGTTCCATACACTGGTCATACCGTTCAGGGTTCAGGTTGAGTTGACCCATGAGCCTGCAGGTACTTGAAGGCCTTGACTTCCTTCAGATCAGTGCCTCCTGTTGTTGTGATGGATGTTCTGATAGCATGTTAGGTGATTACCTCAGTTTTATTGGCCAACCTTGGCACACTGTGACTCCACTTTGTTCAGGATCTCCTGTGCTTGTTCCACGTTGTTGGAGAGCAGGCCGATGTTGTCCGCATAGTAGGTCTGTCAGGACTACTGTGGGGTGTCGTCTCGACCTCCTTGGTGTTAGACTGAGTCTACAGTGATATAAGAACATTAACACCTCATCCGCACTGCCAACGACGCGAACGACGTGACGCGATGTCCCACGAAACCTTTTTTGTGGAGCAGGACATTGCCATTTACCTCTAGGGCATCGCAGCGAAACTTCGCTCAAATAGAGACTCTGCGAGCGAAAAAAGGAGGGGTGGACAACGTTGCATCATGCCACGACATCGCTCGCGGTAGGTCAGGACATCCTCATTGAAACAAATGTATTGTAATGAGATTTCATCGCTCCTGGACCTCCACACACACAGTATGTCAATGAACAGCTTCTCTCTCTTATAAGAGCTTTGCCACTGCTTGGTCAGGATGGGACAAGATGAGCTCTCTGCTCTACATGGAAAGTGTCTAGAGACAATTCTTTTGTGATTTATCACTTTAATAAAATGAATTGGCGAGGACCCCTGAATGATATGTATTTGGCCTTTTGGACACCCTAAATGATGTATTTGGCGAGGACCCCCTAAATCAGGGTTCCCCAATAGGCGGCCTGCGGAATATTTGCGGCCCGCGGCGGGGTTCTGTCTTGCCTTTACCCAACCCCAGTCAAAAAAATATATATATATATTTTTCAAAAACATATTTTTGGGGGACTAGTGAAAGTTACAGTTATGATCAGTGAAACGTAAGCTTACCATAATCACAGTAATCCTTCAATCATATTCAAGGGCTTTTGGAGAGAAATGAGACAGACTCTATTCACTTTTCGAGCACTGCAGAGGGAAGGTTTGTGTGTGTCTGTCTGTCCAGCTGATGCTAGTAAGTAGTTGACGGCCACTCGTTAACACATCAAAGGAAGGCAATTATGTCTCTGTACTGTCAACTGGCTGCTGTTGGGCAGATGGGCCTATTTTCAAGCAGACTGGTTAATTGGTTTTTAACTTATTTTGTTTTAACTTTAAGGAGTGCATTTCTCCTTGTGTGACACTCAACACAGGATTTAAGAATCCCAGGGCTAAATTATTAGTGCCACAACCAATAATAATTATAATAATGGTGGCATAAGAGCAGCAAAAACACTAGTATATCTTAACTGTCGCTGGAGTAGCGGGAACGCCGCTGCCGCCTCCCGCAATGTTGTGGCCCTCGGCTTGGTACCCTAGACATAATTCAGCCCTTGGGGAATACTAATTGGGGAACCCTGCCCTAAATGATATGTATCTGGCCTTTTGGACCCTCTAAATGAAATGTATCTGGCCTTTTGGACCCCCTAAAAATCAGGGGTGGGCAACTTTGATGAAGGAGAGGGCCACTATATTTCCACACTCAGTCCAGAGGGCCACAATGCATATACTGTGAAAGCTAACAAAACTAGAGGAGCTACAAGCTCAAAACGCTTTGCAGTGCGACGCGTTATGAGATTGTAGATCTGCTATTTTTGCTATTTTTTTGACAGTATGTTTTTCTGTAGCTGAAGTAATTAAAGCGGGTCATGTTTGCATGTTTGGAATTGTAACAGCTGAAAACAATACTATATCAGTATTCCGATATTAATCTGCGGGTCGCATTAAGTTGACAGTTGCCCATGTATGCCCTAAATGATATGTATTTGCCTTTTACAGGGGAAATGGAGGTGACCATGTAGCTAGGAATCCTGATCAATGAAGTATATAGAGCAGGTGTCTTCAACAGGGGGTCCAACCAACCCTAACCCGACCCCTACGGGGACCTCAGAGTTACTACAGGGGTCCGTGATGGGGAACATGAGCTTGAAGATCTGCTATTTTCTGAGAGTAGGTGTAGAGGGAAAAAGAGCAGAGCCAATGACAGTAAAAAGGTTCACTGTCTGAAAACACATTAACATGAATCCAACATATTAATAGAAATGATAATGTATGTCAAACAACTCTATGAAGCTATCTATGAAATCTATGTAAAAAGAGACAGAGAAAAGAGTTTCTTACAATATACAGTGGGGGGGCCCTATACATCAACAAGTCATGAGCTTGTAGATCTGCTATTTTGGCTGAATGTTCACCTAGATGTGGTTAAATAAATCAGATCTCACCCCCAGTAACATTTGTATTTACATCCAGTAGAGTGAGACCACTACCTCCAATGTCCTCCATTCACCTGGTCTGTAAGGCCTGGTCTGTAAGGCCTCGTCTGTAAGGCACTTCGCGCACTCTGCTTCTTGTTTGATGTTGGAATGGAAAAAAGAGCAGATTTACAAGCTCACAACACACAGCATCACAGCACTTCCTGAGCTTGTATATCGGCGGTATTCATTGAAGGACAAAGTACAAAGGTTTTAAGTGGATAATTAAATAATATAAGTTATTAAACTATTAAACTATTATCTATATAACTAACTAACTATCTATATTATATTGTGTTCATCTCCACAGAGAGAGACTCAGAACCACGCCTGAACAGAAGACATCCAGACAAACCACAAGTGAACAAAGTAAGACTGGACACTTTTTACACTAATTATTCTTTTCATATCGATTACTGAAATCTTTAAATAAATGTCCACATTGTATTCCTGTATCAATGTCCAAATACCGAAGATTAACATATACATTTAGACAGAAACAAATGATCCAATGATCCAATGGTATTTATTTTGCAGTTTTCTTTTTCTTTTCTTTTTTTCCGTATTTTTTGACGAATTGACGATTTTTTGGAGGGTATAAGAAATAGTTTTAATGGTATTGTATATTATATGTAAATTTATAAATTAACGTTAAATTGTTTAACATGTCTTCATGGTCTTCTCATACCAGATGTCAGTCCACTGGAGCATTTAAAGGTTTATAAGGTTGGTTTGAACCGTCTTGATCGTGTGACATACATCACTGAAGTGCCCTCCCTCAGCAGCATCTACACAGAGCTCTACCTCTCAGCAGGAGAGAGTGAAGGGGTTAATAACCAACATGAGGTCTGGCAGCTAGAGACAGCTTCCAAGAAGAAGACCCTCCATGACCAACCAATCAAGTGCTCTGACATCTTTAAGCCCCTCCTCCTTGGCAGATATAAACCCAACAGAAGAGTTCTGACCAAGGGCATCGCTGGCATTGGAAAAACCTTCTCTGTGCGTAAGTTCACTCTGGACTGGGCAAAGGGTTTGGAAAATCAAGATGTCATTCTCCTGGTTCCCTTCTCATTCCGGGAGCTGAACCTGGTCAGAGATGAGCAGCACAGTCTTCTCTCACTGATTCATCGTTTCCACCCTGAATTAAAGAAGGTCACAGCAGAGCAGCTCGCTGTCTGGAAGGTTGGCTTCATCTTTGATGGTCTGGATGAAAGCAGGTTTACGCTGAAATTCGAGAACATTGACATTGATTCTGATGTCTTCAACAACAATGACATTGTTTCTGATGCCACAGTGACATCATCAGTGGACTTGCTGTTGACAAACCTCATAAAGGGGAATCTGCTCCCCTCAGCCCTCCTCTGGATAACTACCAGACCTGCAGCAGCCAATCAGATCCCTCCTGCATATGTTGACTTGGTGACAGAAGTACGAGGCTTCACAGACCCCCAGAAGGAAGAGTTCTTCAGGAAGAGATTCAGTGATGAGAAGCTGGCCAACAAAATCATCTCACACATGAAGACGTCAAAGAGCCTCCACATCATGTGTCACATCCCAGTCTTCTGTTGGATCACTGCTACTGTTCTGGAGGACATGTTGAAGACAGACGAGACAGAAAAGCTGCCCAAGACCCAGACTGCGATGTACAGCCACTTCCTGTGGGTTCAGACCAAGAGGAAGTGGAAGAAGTACCATGAGAGTCATGATGTGAATCAACAGCAGCTCATGGAGGCTGACAGGGAGGTTCTTCTGCAGCTGGGCAGGCTGGCGTTTGAACATCTGGACAAAGGTAGCATGATGTTCTACCAAGAAGACCTGGACGAGTGTGGTCTTGATGTGAAAGACGCCTCGCTGTGCTCAGGTGTGTGCACAGAGATCTTCAAAGAAGAGACTGTTCAATCTAAGAGAAGGGTCTACAGCTTTGTTCATCTGAGCATCCAGGAGTTTCTGGCTGCAGTCTACCTGTTCCACTGTTACACACAGAGGAACAAGAGGCTATGGTCCCACTGGTTCACAAAGGGGAACATGAAGGTACTGAAGACATTCCTGGGAGTTGAGGTCGGTTCCTTGGATGAATTCCTGAAGAGAGCCTTTGAACTATCCACAAAGAGTAAGAATGGCCACCTGGATCTCTTTGTCCGCTTCCTTCATGGCCTCTCACTGGAGTCCAACCAGCGTCTATTAGGAGGCCTGCTAAATCAGACAGACCACAGTCCAGAGAGCATCCAGAGAGCCATCGACAACCTGAAGAAGATGAAGGATCAAAGGTTCTCTCCTGACAGATGTATCAACATCCTGCACTGTTTGATGGAGATGAACGACCACTCACTGCATCAGGAGATCCAACAGTACCTGGAGTCAGGGGACGGATCAAAGACAAAACTGTCTCACTCCCAGTGTTCAGCTCTGGCCTACATGCTGCTGTCGTCAGAGGAGGTTCTGGATGAGTTGGACCTGCACAAATACACAACATCAGCCTGGGGGAAATCCAGACTGGTCCCAGCTGTGAGGAACACCAGAAAGGCTCGGTTAGTAGTCATGTTCATAGTTAAAACGTATAAGTAGATCAATCTACCATCACACATAACACTATAAGTAGAAATGATAGGGGATGTAAAATGTCCAATAATAATCAGGTCTCAAACAGTGACTGGTGGTATAGTGTGTAGGTGCAAATAAAGCATATTCCTATTAAATATTGTCCTGCCTATGACGGGTGCTCGTCACGTGACGCTCACTGCCACGGCGAGCACTCGTCAAAGCACTCAGAGGGTTTCCTTTTCCTTTTTGAGGCCCTGCATCTGCTTTTCTCTGCTATGTGTTGATTTTGGGTGAAAGCAAGCCACATTCCACTGGCTCTATCTTTGCACTTTTCTTTTGACACTAGAAGACCTGCAGGCGTCTTTTTGTCAGAGCCCTCTAGGCTCTGACATCAGTGGCTTGAAGTCTGTGCTATCTGGCTACTTCTATTTCCAGTACAATTTAAAAATAGACGTGTTGAATGATCGATAGTATACAGTAAAAAGGCTCTTGTTTTGAAATACGCTTCTGCGCACTATTTAGAGAGGACATGGCTTTCAATGGACGCCCCATTTGATGGTCGTCCGTCTCTCTCTCCCTGTGCGTCATGATGGTGCGTTGTGGACTAGTGGTGAAAACAACGCAGGCATAAGGAATATACAAACAAAACACCAAGACAAGACAACGTAGGCTATAAAGGCATTAAACCGCGTCCTCTCATCCTCTTGGGTCACAGGCTAAAAAGTTTGGTAACCATGCTTGCTGTAGACAGTGGTGTAAAGCAGTGGTTCTCAGGGGTTCCCTTTTCAGGCTGTGACCCCCAAAATAATCATATTTAACTGGGGACCCCCCATCCTGACGAGCACTAAGAGTTGAGGAATTACATTTTGAATAACACGGTTCTATTGTGAAAATAGCAGATCTACATGAGGCGTCGTGAGCATGTAGATCTGCTATTTTCACAATTCCTGACACTGAAATTTGGCCAATGTTTAATTTGTCATTTTAGAGGTATTAAAAGGTCCTTAAATTGTCACTTTAGAAATGTGTAGATGCAGTACCTTTAATCTTAAACTTTATGTTGGTGTGTTTACTGTTGAGTGAGAAAACAACGTTGCACATTAGCTTAATCCTCTGGGGACCCCCCAAAATAATTTGGGGACCCCCCGGGGGTCGGGGTCCCGACCCACAGGTTGAGAACCACTGGTGTAAAATAACTAAGTAGATTACTCAAGTACTGTACTTTCGAGGTATTTGTAGGCTATTGTGTCCTATTTCCAATACATTTACTTCTACTCCACAGTGGAGTAAACCCTATTATATTAAGCGGTTCTGCCGCCGTGTAGAACCGCTTTTAACCGCTTTTATTTCATTTTTTTTACTTTAAAAATGAATAATTTCCTGTGGTGTGTGTGTGTGTGTGTGTGTGTGTGTGTGTGTGTGTGTGTGTGTGTGTGTGTGTGTGTGTGTGTGTGTGTGCGTGCGTGCGTGCGTGTGTGTGCGTGCGTGCGCACGTACCAATTAACAAGTATACTCGTTAATGGCAGTGTTAAATTAATTATTTCCATGGACTTTAAATCATTGTTTTATTTGATGACCTTCCGGCCCTGGCATTTGAACTTTGTGCCCTAAAAACCTTTGACAACACCAAAGGTCAAGTGGTCTTGACCCTATAGAATGACAAAACTCCTATGAACATAGAAAAACATTTAAAGATGCACACATAACAAACGTTCACATTTTGTTCACATTAGGCACCCCTGGTTTAATTGTAAATGCTTTTGGCACTGCATTGAGTACACAACCCTCACCATGTGATTCAAACATGAACTTGATCTAATCTGTGTTGATAATCTCTGTTTTGACATATTCTACATTACAGACTTGTTGGCTGCATTCTTGAAACGCCAGATTATGAAATTGTGGCTTCAGCTCTCAGCTCTAATCCTTCACATCTAAGAGAATTGGATCTCAGTTATAACAACGTGGAGGATTCATTCATGGAACTCATCTCTGCTGGATTAAAGAGTCCACATTGTGAACTGGAGATACTGAGGTCAGATTAATTAACCAGCATTATTTAGATTACTTCTGTTTTATTATTTATTGTTTGATTATAATAAGATTATAATAAGAGGAGTAGAATCCTGGTACGGTTAGAGTTTGTGTTGGTTAGTCCTCACTCTGGCATCACATCACAATGATACGGTACAGTAAATACAATATGTGATCCATCATGGCCTGCTAGGGAATTATCACGTCCACTTACACAATCATTGAATGTCAAACTGGTGTAGACACAGACTGGAAGGTTTGCTGGTTCCCCAGCCCACCAGCACCAGCAGTCTGTTGTCCGTTTCATTTAGTCAATAAGGTTGATATCATGGTAACCCACACTGACTAGAAACAAGAATATGCCCATACTGTATATGGACTATGGAGATCACTGATATAATCAATATTAAGCCAATAACTTGGAATGCCCATATGTGGACATATTTTGTGAGTCTCATGTGGTCTATAACAGGGGTTTTCAAACCTTTTGACGCAGGTCACCCCTGTAAATAACCTTTTCATCCACGGCACCCCTGAATTACACTGTTAATTTTTAGAATCTTACATAAGTGATGCAAATATGCACATCTTTCCACCTGAGATACGGTAGGCTACGTCACAGAGAAATATCTGTTTCCATCAGAACTGACTGAAAATAACTTTATACTTGACGTTTAACCACTTGAACCCCAGCAGCCCTATTCTGGGGGGAAGGTTCACCAAAAAATAGCCGATCTACAAGCTCACAACGCATCACAACGTGACACGTTGTGAGCTTGTAGATCTGCTATTTTTGGTGAAGAGTTGGCTGTAGATGGAAAAATAACTCGTCTACAGTGCAAATCAGGTGTTCACATAGTGAAGTGATATTAATGTTGTGATATTGCCAAATATCATCAAATAATTCTGAGGCACCTCAGGGTGCCCCGTCACCCACTTTGAAAACCCCTGGTCTATAACATAAGACATCTATGATGTCAGACGTCATACAGTTAGCTTCCTGTTGGAAAATTACCATGATTTATTTCACATTATTCATGCCTGCCTGTTTTTTCATCTCTTTGGTCCCTCCTCCAAAACTCTGATAATCAATCCAGATATGTAATCTTTAATTACAGACTTGCTGGCTGTCACATCACACAGAGAGGATTTGACATCCTGGTCTCAGCTCTCAGATCTAATCTTTCCCATTTGAAAGAATTGGACATCAGTTTCAACTGCCTGCAGGAATCACAACTGGACCAACTCTCTGCTCTACTGAAGAGTGAAGAGTGTAGACTGCAGATCCTGAGGTAAATAAATAGTGTGTTTTCTCTCTGTGTGGATCTCTACTTGAACATCAACAGCACTTTGTTAAATATGGATTTCTCTGCAGGTTGTCAGGATGTGGGCTCACAGAGGAAGGCTGTTCTTCTCTGGCTTCAGCTCTGACCTTCAACCCCTCCCATCTGAAACAGCTGGACTTGAACTTCAGCCACTTAGGAGGCTCTGGTCTGAAGAAGCTCTCTGCTGCACTGGAGACTCTGAAGTGAGTAGACTTGGACTGTCGCCATGTTGGTTAGTGCAGTGTTTCCCTTACAATGTTGAACTGGCTGGCCAGGTGGGAGGGGGGCTTCTTTGTTTTTATTTATTTTATTTTATTTCAAAATTATAATTCAATTAAAAAATATGTTTAGAGTGCGTTTCAAGTTTTGTCCCTTGGCTCACTTTATCAAAGTCAGTATGGAACTCTGTAAATAAAAACTGCCCACCGTGTTCTAGGAGAACAGATCTTTAGTGTGAGCTGTAGGTCATTCCAAGAGGTTTGGACACTAAAACAAAACACTGTTTTTACCAGGTGTGTGTGTGTGTGTGTGTGTGTGTGTGTGTGTGTGTGTGTGTGTGTGTGTGTGTGTGTGTGTGTGTGTGTGTGTGTGTGTGTGTGTGTGTGTGTGTGTGTGTGTGTGTGTGTGTGTGTGATATCAAAATGAACAGAACTATGTCAGGTAGTGGAGACAGTGTGTTAGACAGTCAGACATTGATTCATTGTTGTTCTATTTCCTACAGTGTGAATCATTCAGGAGAACACTGGATTAAACCTCAACTCCTTACAAGATGTGAGTGTCTGTCTGTCTGTCTGTCTGTCTGTCTGTCTGTCTGTCTGTCTGTCTGTCTGTCTGTCTGTCTGTCTGTCTGTCTGTCTGCCTATACTCTGTTGGCCCCTCCCTCACTGTATTCAGGAGATATTATATAATAAAAATCTTCAGCAATGTGTTTTAAAGGTGTTTATTAACACAATCCAAAACATTGCAATTCAACCCCCCTCCAGGGCAGTGGTTCCCAAACTGGGGTTCAGGACCCCTAGAGAGACCATTTAAAACACAGTTCAATCAGTGTGTGAAGTGGCAACAGGCTTAGCTCTTATTCAGCAGATACAAAGTGTTGAGAAGTGTGGTGTTGCTGACCACATCCATAGAGGGGAGAGGGGGAACAGCCCAGGACCTCATGCTGCCCTCTACCCAGGTGAGGTGCACCCTAGTCCTGCTCCACTCCTCCACTCCATCCAGGAGGACCTCTGGAGGAACCAGAGGACCTCCAGGTGATCTGGACTCCTGAGGAGCAGTGTCTCCTAGGATTCAACAAACTAATAAAGATACTTTTTAATTTGACACGCTCCCACAAATATAGATTCTCACACAAAACAAGGCTTTGTGACGAGCAGGAAAAGTGGGCGTGGCTGTTCCCACTGCCCTAGGGGAGTTTCAACCTTTTGAAATGTGTTACTAGACATCTTTACAAACACATTAGTGAGGAAATGTCTTGAGAAGGAATTTATTCCATGTTTGGAAATGTTTCTGTCCTGACAACCAGTGGTGGAAAAAGTATATACTCGAGTAAATACTCAAGTATAAAAAAAAAACTTTTTTTTTTAATTTTGTATCAATGTATTGTTGTATTGAAATGAAGAACATTTCACCCAAAATAAATGCATTAAAACAGAACTGTCTAAATACAGTGAAAGTAGCCGATCTACAACCTCACAACGTCTGTCTGTCTGTCGTGTTTGTTGCATTGCAACATGTTGTGAGCTTGAAGATCTGCTGTTTTAGAATTATGAATACAGAATAGGTTCACTAGGGTTCAAGTGGTTAAGTAGACCTTCAATCAGGAACTGATTTTAATTAATAAAACGTTATTTTAATGATATTTATTTTATATGTTAAACACTTAAACCCACTTCACTGACTGGAGTTCCTCAGGGCTCTGAAAAATATCAGATCTACAAGCTCACAAGCACAAATTGTTCCTCAAAGAACCTTCTTTGAACCATTAACCATTTAAACCCTGCGTCCCAATGTTGGACATGTCTTAATATGTGAACATTCATCGTAAATAGCAGATCTACAAGCTTACAGCACATCGTGCTACGACACGTTTTGAGCTTGTAGATCGGCTATTTTGGAAACTGAGCAGACCAAGTATAGAGCCCTGGGGGACACCGGTCGATGAAGGGTTAAAGTGGTTGATGGTTCTTTATAGCATTGGTTCTCAAAGTGTGGTCTGGGGACCCCCAGGGGTCCTTAGGGGGTTCCAGGGGGTCCCCAGCAAAATGTTTAATACAGCATTACACTCATTTGAACCACTTTATCCATGTTTTACACGTTGACTATTTAAAACATTTAGAGCTAGAAAACATCTGTGCTCCAAAAGCGTCACTTCACGCCATGTTTGGAGCTTGTAGATCTGCTACTTTAGGTTCTTTTGTGTAATGCTGTAGTATGATCAAGTACAGTAGGGGGCGCTAGCTTAGGAAAAATCACAAAAAGTTAGAATCTGGAGAAAAGAGTTTTCTGACATTCCTTGTTGCTAAATAAAAAGATCTAATCTAAAATGACACAGATGTTTTATAGCTCTAATGTGCTAAATAGCTAACGTGTAAAATATGGATATAGTGGTTCAAATGAGTGTGATGCTGTATTAACACATTAGGTCTGCAGATCTACAAGATCACAGAGCATCACTTGGTGCCGTGCTGCGAGCTTGTAGACCTGCTATTTTTGAAAAAAATATGAACATGTGTGTGTGTGTGTGTGTGTGTGTGTGTGTGTGTGTGTGTGTGTGTGTGTGTGTGTGTGTGTGTGTGTGTGTGTGTGTGTGTGTGTGTGTGTGTGTGTGTGTGCGTGTCACTCAGTGAGGGATGTTTTTAATGTTTACTGTGTTTTCTCAGATTCACATCGTCTCACACTGGACACAAACACAGCAGCCACAGAACTCTCTCTGTCAGAGAACAACCGGAAGGCGACTCGGGTGGAACAGCTTCATTCATATCCTGATCATCCAGACAGGTTTGATGGACAGGTCAATGTTCTGTGTACAGAGGGTCTGACTGGACGCTGTTACTGGGAGGTAGAGAGGAGTGGAGTGGTTCATATAGGAGTGACCTACAGAGGAATCAGTAGGAAAGGACAGGGTGATGACTGTAGGCTTGGACAAAATAAAATGTCCTGGAAACTGGACTGTATCTATTTAGATGGTAACCATGGTAACAGATACGTTGTCTCACACAATAGTAAGGACACTTACCTTCCTGTTCGTCCCTCTGACTCCAACAGAGTAGCAGTGTATCTGGACTGTCCTGGTGGGATTCTGTCCTTCTATGAAGTGTCCTCAAACACACTGAGACACCTTTACACCGTCCAGACCACATTCACTGAACCTCTCTATGCTGCCTTTGGGTTATTGCCTGACTCCTCTGTGTCTCTTTGTGAGGACAGACAGACTGACAGACAGGGTGTGAGGACAGACAGACAGGGTGTTGTATCATAATGTGATAATTAGGAGGGGGGAGGGGGGGTTTACAGAATCAATATGGTTTGGTTTCCATAGCGATGGGGGTCTAACACATTGTACAGATTTATATATCATGAATACAGTGGTTCTCAAAGTGGGGGTCCGGGGACCCCAATGGGTCCTTGAGGGGGTTCCAGGGGGTCCCCAGCAACATTCAGGTATATAGCGTAAAAATCTGTGTAACCACTTTAACCATTTACTGTATAAATTGCCTCACCGCACTGTGGTACGTTGTGAGCTTGTTGATCTGCTATATTTTCAAACAAGGAATCTTGTACAAATGTAGTCTCTGGCACAAACCTCTCAGATTGACATGAAAAGGTTTGTTCTCAACTTGTGGGTCTGGACCCCCAGGGGGACCCCCATCTGGGGACCACCAGAGGGACCCCCAGGGGGTCCCCAGATGACAGTGAAGTGACAACGAAAGCACTTCTAAAAGTAATGAAACTATAAACTGGTCAAACATTGGACATGGTGTTTTGAAAATCCTTTTTTCTTAAGCTATAACATTTTATTATAAAATGTAAAACATTTATTTCAAACCTTTCATGTATATTTACTAATATCTTCAAGAAAATGAAACCATTTAAATTGTGCCAAAGTTACATTCAACGCTGATACAATTGTATTAATTAAAGACATAATAATAATGGATTGTTTTGTGAGGGTTATTCTGTGCTCACGCACGCACGCACGCACGCACGCACGCACGCACACACACACACACACACACACACATATCCATTTGGTTCCATTTTACACACTCAGATACAGGCCCATAAGGGTCCGTTTGGTTCCATTTGTACACTCTCAGTGAGCTTGTAGATCTGCCATTTAATAGATCTATCTATCCATCTATCTATCTATCTATCCCTCTATCTATCAAGAGTTTGGAAGTGCTCGTTTTCAATACCGTCCCACTGCCCACTGTTGAGTGATTTCCCAGGAGTGCTTCCAACCTCCAAATGTAGTTGTGTTCAACGGATCAATTCCAATGTCATCCCTGCACCCTCACTGACTTAAGTGACCTAAATGGTAAATGGTGCATTTATATAGCACCTTTATCCAAGGCCCTTGTACATAGATTGTGCATTACATTCACCCATTCACACACACATTCATACAATGGCGAAGGAAACCATGCAAGGCACCAACCTGCTCACCGGGAGCAACTAGGGGTTCAGAGTCTTGCTCAAGGACTCTTCCACACTAACTCTGGGGGAGCCTGGGATCGAACTGGGAACCCTTCAGGAACCGTCTGTGTTCTAAGACTGCAACTCTACCCCTGAGCCACTGAGCCACTGCTGCCCCCTGCTGACGTCAGCTGGTATGTGCTTGAGGGTTCATATTTACATATAATATTTATGTTAATCTATTCGTTTTAATTTCTGTTTATTGTAACAGTTCTCACATTGTTTTAGTCTCCGCGGTTACCACCTGTAAATAATTAAAATAAAATATATTTATGTCATATTGCAACAATGCTGTGGCTGCCGTGGGAGTGTGGGATATCCCCATCTGTCCATATTTGGTCATTGCGTCATATGGAATCCCCTGCAGTCCCGGCAGGAACAATGGGTTGGCAGGAGGACGTTATCTGGATACAATATAGACAACGTTCGTATAGAAACGATTTTTTGCCGATAGTACATTAATTCAGGGGTTTTCAAAGTGGGTGACGGGGCACCCTGGGGTGCCGCGATGGCAGTCCAGGGGTGCCGCGAGATAATTTGATAATATTTGGAATTTATTTGGACACTTGAAAAAATATTTAGTATAATTTTAAACTTGCAAAGTACAAAGTCAGTTCTAACCAAAATGGCTGTTATCTCAACGTTTTCCTCGCAACATAATCACTAAAATATCATTACTGTCAGGCAGAAACCTCTGTCGCACAAAACTAGTGAAAACAGCCGATCTACAAGCACACGACGCCAGGTGTTGTGTGCTTGTAGATCTGCTGTTTTCACTAGTTTAGTACATTTTATAGATGATAAATACAAAACTAACGGTTTTGGACATACAAGGTTTCCACCCGACAACGACGTCGACGATATGCTATAAATATAAGGTGTTGGGAGTGAAAATTATAATGTAGGGGTGCCTCGGATTAAAAAAAAATATTTATGGGGTGCCCTGAGACAAAAAGGTTTGGGAACCCCTGCGTTAATATACAAACGTTTTCATCTAGCGCAATTTAGTGACGAGCCAACGTTTTCATGTGGCGACTGAGTTGATACAGTATACATTCATCTCAAAATGTGCGCAAACATTTGAAAAGCAAACATCTTAATCTTAACATAAGTTTGCTTTTCTCACAGCTGTCAGTAGACAGGACAGCAGCAGCAACACCAAGCAGCAGGGGCGTCACAAGTGGGGGGGAAAAGTGGGACTGAGTTACTAGGGCCCAAGGTGGAGGAGGGGCCTTAATTATTTTATACTTTAGCTCTTGAGAAATAGCAGATATAGAAGCTCACAGCGTGGCAACGAGTGCCAGGCTGCGAGCTTGCAGAACTGCAATTCTTTGAAAAGTCGTGATAATGTGTGCAAATCTTTGAGTATGTATTTTTCATATGGGTCCTTCACATGAAAAGGTTTGAGCACCACTGACATAGAAACATAGGTTTTTTAAAAAAAAACCTAGGATTTGAAATATTCAGACACATTTCTTCAAAAATAGTAGATCTACAAGCTGCGCTGTGAGCTTGTATATCTACAATTTTTTAAGAGTTAAAGCACACAATAATGCATTCCCAGTCTAAATGGGGTAACCCCCCCCCCCCCCCCCCCCCTTCATGGGGGGCCTACAGTGAATCCTTGTACCCAGGGCCCAGAATTTGGTGCGACACCCCTGCCAAACAGTGAGGTGGGAGCAGTTGCACAATCTATGTAAAGTGCCTTGGATGAATGATGTACATCATAGTGCACGGAAACAGGATACCCCGTGGATACTCCGTGGATACCCTGTGGATACTCTCTGCATTCAAATGTCTGAGAAATGGTGAAAAAGTCTGATTGAATGCGAAGAGAGCAGTCGAAGCTGGTGATCATTGCATATATGGAAGACTTCTGTAAGAATAGACACGTCCTTCACCTAAGCCCCTTTTTGACTGCAGCTTTAGCACCTACTACACCACACTACACCACACCTGATGTTGTATGTCCCACAAGCTGAAGGGTCAGATTGTGGTATGTTAGTTCATATTGGTAAACACATATTATATGTGTTTGTACTTGACTGGGTTTTAGATTAGTATTAACGTTTATTGTACTTGATTGGGTGTTAGATTTGACTATTGTAAAATAGAAAAGCCTCCTGTGGACAGGTGATGAGAATTAGTACTTGTGCTAAAATCACTTATATCAATGCATCTGGTTCGTCCAATGTGATTGTGATGTCCATATCAAATAAATAAAACATAACATAACATAACATAACACCACACCACACCACACCGCACCACATAAAATTTTCCATTACACAAAAGTACCCCCATCGGTAAGAAACAAATTGACCCTTTTAACTGTGATTATAATACAATATAAATTTGTATTACAACTATCCTAAATTATAATACACTATAATGGATTATAACTGTGATTATAATACAATATAAAGTATTAATGTATTACTATGATAATTATAATACACTATAATAGATTATAAAAAGTGGTTATGACACAATAGAATCTATTATCATGTATTACTATATCCTGGTGGTCTAAATGAAAAGTTAGTGAGTGATCATGCAGTCATTATGAAGTTTGGCCCTGTTTGGCCTAGCTCAGACCTACTCTAGATTGGATACTTTTTAGTACCATGTTTAGTACCACTTTCACACCACTCTACCCAGGTCCTTGTAGTGGAAAACCTGGCACAAGTGGGCGGTGTGGAGTGGTGTGGTGTTGGGCCTGTGGAAAAGAGGCTCTATTCTTGTCACACTGTCTTGTATAAATAAGACACTGCCCAGAGAACGGGAGCGACACTAGCATGCGTGTTGTCTCAGAGTTCTTGATTTTGGTGTTAAATAAATATATTGTATTCATTTTCACTCTACCTTGTGGAAATTCAATTTCTATATTATATACTATATATATGATCTGAAAATGTACATAACAGGGTATATGCTTCAGTGCCTAGGCCAGACTTGTTTTCCTTTTTTCCACCAACCTTCACTAGGCTGCACTAGGCATGGGGCTGGGTGGATTGAAGGGTAGTTCATTCTTCATTTTAACCACATGATGGCGACACATAACCTTTATTGTTGGCATATCGACTGCCAACAATGTATTGGCCTCAGCCTGATGTGTTGGGGCATTCTGTGTGTTTATTATAAAAGTGTCGTAATCCAATTTCGTTGCTCATAAACCTCTACACCGCAAAGTAGACAACGCAGCACGCAATTTACCAAGAAAATCCTATACCATTCATATGTCTTGTTCAAATTGAAAAGGCCCTTGCTTTTGAACTGGGGACGAGCACTAATGAAGCATTACATTTTGTATAACACGGTTCTATTGTGAAAATAGCAGATCTACATCACAATTTCTGCTTATAAATATTTGACAGTTTGGCCAATGTGTCATTTTAGTGGTATTAAAAAGTCCACTCTAGAAATGTACATATACCCTCTATACCAGGGTTCCCCAACAGGCGGCCCGTGGGCCATTTGAGTCCCGCGGGGGGCTACTGTCTGGCCCCCAACAACCCCCATAATAATGGTGGTATAAGAGCAGCAACAACACTAGTTTATCGTCGTTGTTGGGTGGAAACCTCGTATCTCCAAATGTGTATGTTCTTTCGCAAAGTAATGCCCTGCTTCATCATACAAGGCCGTCGCACAAAAGTAGTGAAAACAGCAGATCTACAAGCACACACCGCCTTGCGGTGCGAGGCGTTGTGTGCTTGTAGATGGGCTGTTTTCACTAGTTTAAATCATTTTTAAAATGATAAATGCAAAACTAACGGTTTTGGACATACAAGATTTTCACCCGACAACAACGATATCTGAACTGTCGCTGGAGTAGCGGGAACGCCAACGTCGCCCCAAGCAATGCTGTGGCCCTCTGCTTGGCACCCTAGACATAATTCGGCCCTTGGGGAAAACTAATTGGGGAACCCTGCTCAATATACTTAAACTTTATGTTGGTTTGTTTACTGTTGAGTGGGAAAACAACGTCGCACATTTTCATCTGGGGACCCCGATAATTTGGGGACGGGGGTCCCGAACCACAGGTTGAAAACCACTGTCCTAGAGTAGCGAGACAGGCTTGCATATAACGGATCATACTATTCACTTCAGAGGGAAATGAAGCAGCAGCCAGATAGACGAGGTATAGGCTATAGCCTAGCCTACAGTAAATTGCATAACGATGTCAAAGAAGACACAATACAGAATTAAATGACATTTATAGCCTACAGAGTTTTAGAGATTGTTCGTTCTTATGAAACAATCAGCCTTTCCAATTTGGAACAGGCTGCTTATTGTGAAATAATCCCAGTTCCATAGACGCAGTGTTATTGTGGGCTCGCCTGGAAGGCGAGCACACGTATGTTATCTTCATTATTTATAGTCAGTCAGTCAGTATCTCCTCAAAACTTTGGCGCGATTCATCTCTTAAACGCTTACACCTTTCAACACCATTCAAATTTGTATGTGTTCAGCTTACTGAGGACACGTGTGCTTGTACTTTTGGTTTTGAAATGTTTTGTAGTATAAATATAAAAAAATAAAAATGTTTAACTTTAAGCACCCAATGCATTTCCAATGGGTTTAGTGAGTGGGGACAGAGTGGAGAGAAGGATAATAGACCCATGTTTATGTTAAGGCGCTGTGGCTGCAGTGTTCACACTTCAGATATGCTATCTATATCATTGCGTTCACACAGGTCTGCTCTCTGATTTGATCCAAATATCTAAGCTGTGTGATGTATATGTTCTGAGTTAAAACTACAAATATCTATAAATGTCCCTCTCCACTCTACTGATTGAGACAGCTGTGATTAAAGGCCTGTCTGTCATTGGCTGTTCTGTGGTGCTGCAAAGTAACCAAGTACATTTACTCAAGTATATACAAGTACTTGTACCTACAGTACAATTTTGAGATACTTTAACTCTACTTTCCATTTTTGTTACATATACTCTACTATAAATACAGCATTTGACAGCCTCAGTTACTTGTTACTTTGCAGATTTTATTATTAATAAAAAACATAGATGGACCACTTAATACTGCTATGAAGTTGATCTACAATGTGCGCACGCACGCACGCACGCACGCACGCACGCACGCACGCACGCACGCACGCACGCACACACACACACACACACACAAACAACTGTTACTGTGTTACTGTGGAGACGTTTGCTTGTATTTGTCTTTGAGACGTGTTTTGTAGTGTTTTAGAAATTTTACTTAAAAAGAATAAGGTTTTAGGATCCCGGGCAATGGGATTTACAGTATATATATCCTAGAACCCGCAGGGACAATCAGCCGTATTAGTGGTTGTTGTTGGTTGTCAGGGAGATATCACAACCAATGCATTTTCAAATCAGATCCACAAACACAATAAAAGTCATGCTCCACTCCTCAGTCTGGAGTGGCCACATAGAAGAACGCCTTGGTTATAGACATAGTGGAGGACAGATGTGATCTGGGATTGTTAACCTACAGTATATGCACTCAATATACACCTCTAGAACACATAGAATATGTACAGTAAGGTTCAGTAGAGTACAGTAAAAGTACAGTAAGGTTCAGTAGAGTACAGTAAAGTACAGAAAGGTACAGTACAGTAAGGTATAGTAGAGTACAGTAAAGTACAGTAAGGTACAGAAAGGTACAGTACAGTAAGGTATAGTAGAGTACAGTACAGTAAGGTACAGTAAAGTACAAAACAATACAGTAAGGTACAGTAGAGTACAGTAAAGTACAGTAAAGTACAGTAGAGTACAGTAAAGTACAATAAAGTACAATAAAGTACAGTGGAGTACAGTACAGTAAAGTACAGTAGAGTACAGTAAAGTACAGTAGAGTACAGTAAGGTACAGTACGGTACAGCAGAGTACAGTATAGTATAGTACAGTAAGGTACAGTAGAGTACAGTAAGGTACAGTAGAGTACAGTAAAGTACAGTACAGTAAGTTACAGTAGAGTACAGTAAAGTACAGTAAGGTACAGTAAGGTGGAGTACAGTAAAGTACAGTAGAGAACAGTAAAGTACAGTAGAGTACAGTAAGGTACAGTACGGTACAGCAGAGTACAGTATAGTATAGTACAGTAAGGTACAGTAAGGTGCAGTACAGTATAGTAAGGTACAGTACAATACTGTAAGTTACTGTACCTTACAGTACCTTAAAGTATCCTATTTGTTGGGTTGGAAGCGAGCCCACACTGTTTCGAAGGAACAGTATTTCTAGTTACTTATTAGAGCTGCCTGCCTCTGCTACAATCTGTTCCCAGCAGTAGCCTCTGGATTGTTGAATTCATTATGGGTCTGCTGTTCTGATGCAACCAGGAAGCAACGGCCAGGGGCGTCACAAGGGGGGGAGTGGGACTGAGTTACTAGGGCCCAAGGTGGAGGGGCCTTCCTTATTTTATACTTAATAGCTATTGGAAAAATAGCAGATCTACAAGCTCACAGCGCGGCACCGAGTGCCGCGCTGCGAGCTTGTAGATCTGCAATTTTTTGAAAAGTCGTGAAAATGTGTGCAAAATCTTTGGATGTATGTATTTTATATGCAAACGTTTGTAACTAAAATTTTGCTTCTGGGGGGGGGTCCCTGGAACAACATATTTTGAGATGGGGGTCTGTGGCCAAATACAGATCATTTTGGAGGTCCTTGACATGAAAAGGTTTGAGCACTGCTGAAATAGAAACATAAAAAAAACACATAGAAGGATTTAGTAGACATTAATAAATCGTGTCAAAAATATTCAAAGACTTGCACAATTAATTTTCATGATTTTTCCAAAGCGCCAAAGGTGCCAAAGGTGCCGCTCTGTGAGCTTGTATATCTGCTATTTTTCAATAGTTAAAAGCACATGAACATTCATGGGGGGCCCGCATGTGAATCCTTGTACCCAGGGCCCAGAATTTGGTGCGACACCCCTGGCAACGGCAACACCTCCTCTGAAATGTCTCCCAAGCTCTGAGTGGCTTTTTTTCCTCTCTTTCTCTTTCTTTTAATGGCTGTTTAAGTAAAGTGCATTACAGCAGGGCCATTATTGTAGCTTTATAATTGCCTAATCAGAGGTTCAATGGTGTTAGCTTTGAATGAAATATAATAATGTAGCCTATACACATAGGGGTATACAACTGCCAGCTCAAACCCTGGCGACTGTTTTATATTATTTGTGTTTCTCAAGGCATTTATTTTTCATCAGGATATATTTATACAGTACATTATGTGGGGAGGCTTAAACATACAATATTACCAGGCACGTGCGTGCATACATCAAAGGGGGCTTGAGCCCCTGCACTTTTATCCGTCGGTAAAAATGTGCCCTCTCCAGACCATGAATGCAGTTTTTACTATGGTGAAAGGAAATGCAAATGCCCCTCTTTCCATGTCATACCTGGAGGCAGCATTCAAGAGAATTACCTTGTCCAAACTCTCCTGAAGTTGAATGCAGCGTCTTAGGTTGAAATCAAGAAATGTGTAGAAATCAAGCATCAAAATAGCGGACCTCCAAGTAGCCGACCTCCAATGTGTCGGCTATTGTCGATGTTTTCACCAAAAGGCCCTTTTAGAACAGATGCAATGTGTCGCACTACGACGTGTCCACAAAGGAAACAAACACCTGCTGCTCCTGTGCTGTGTGTGAAGGATGCTGGTTGTTCATTGCTGATAGTGTCTTTTTATGTTGTTTGTTTCAGTAGTTCTTTTCCTCTGTGTCTGTATTGTAACCGCTGTCACCATTCAGCCTGACAGAATATGGTGACAACATCTCCCCCACAGGATCAATAAAGGTCTGTCTGTCTGTCTGTCTGTCTGTCTGTCTGTCTGTCTGTCTGTCTGTCTGTCTGTCTGTCTGTCTGTCTCCTGCAGAAAAGCAATGTCAGTGGAAAGATTTTTAAGATGTGAAAATACATTTGCACATTTAATCTGTCCCCCCAAACCTCGAACATTCCAGGTAACTATCCTAACGGGAAGACCAGGAACCACCATTGTATATATTTATAGAATATACAACCATTAGAGTAATATATGTTTAAGACAGAGTAAGACCTGTTTTAACTGTAGGAACATACCACCTTAATAAACCTATGAATGTAAAAATAGTACGCAGAAAATAAAATAGAAAAGGGAAAAAACATAAAAAGTGCATTCAATCTCCTCCCCCAGGGCCTCTCCACCCCCCAAAATAAGACCCACAGAAAACAAACAAGCAATGACAACAACTTGACATGACACACTCTAAAAAAACACAAAACAAAACACTAATACAGATACAGACAGTCCAACCCTAGTGTGTCCCAGGTACCTATGCTCCTCCTCCCCCCCTGATGAACTGCAGGCAAACACCACTTACTAACTTCCAGGGTGATTGAGTGGAAGACCTACCTCTCCTAATGCAGAGAGGCTCCCAAGATATGCTCATTTAAACTAATAGACTTAAACCTTAAAGCAACATCATTCATTTAATGTAGTTACATTTAATCCATTCCCTATAGCTTGTGAAAAAAAGAAAAGAAAAAAAAAAAGATATTGTGGTCATCAAATTTACTTCATTATATTTAATTGTTGTCACCCCCCCCCCCCCCCCCCCCCCCCGAAAAGGAAGGAGGGAGGAAAGCAAGCCAAACTAAAGCATCCTCTTAAGCAATAAATAATAAATAAATGTAAAAAATATATCTCGATTAGAAAAAAGAGAGAGAGAGAGAAAAAACGAAAAATGCGTTGTACATGGCCACTAAGTTTGCTTAGTTTAGTTTAAATTAATGTCCCCCCACCCCCCTTAAATAAAGAGGGGGAAATGGAGATAAGTGAAAATTCTAGCCCCTCTTAAGTTTCAGTAAGACATTTTTTTCTCTTTTTTTAAAAAATGTCTCCAGGCAGAGCAATGCCAGAAAAAACATGTGTTGTGGCCAAGTTAAGTCATTTTATTTAATTCAAGCTTAAAACTATGTGCTTGTTCCCTCATTAAACAGCGATTGAGAGACATACTGGCACATATCCGCCTCCCAACTCTTTTAAGCTGTAGGCCTACTGCCTGGCAGGTGAGTGAAAGAAAAACAGAAACAAACAAACAAAAAAGGTTCTGATTTTGGCGAATACTGCTCCTAAACACACAACACCTGTAAACAGCCTGTCAAAATAGGGAATGGATTTCAATGGGGCAAAGAAAAATAGAAAAGGAAAAACAACAAAGACAAAAAAACTATAACAATAACAACTATAACAATAACAACAAAGGCAGAGCATCATTGCTAGTAATTCATGTAGGCCTACTGGATCTTGCAAGCTGAACTCATCCTATTCCACAACATGCCTTATTAGAGGTAAAAGTAAACAACGTATGGGAATAATATAATCCAGTACCAACATAAAAGAAAAAGAAAACAAAACGAATGATTAAATCTGAGCTCTGGTTAGAGCCAGACCTAAAAGAGTCCAGCTGTAGACTATAGCCTACTGTAACCAGAGTGCATGTCCTGAAGTGCGCGTTTGTGCGCGCAGACGCACGCCAGTCACTCAGCGACCGTACGGGGTGTGTGTGTGTGTGTGTGTGTGTGTGTGTGTGTGTGTGTGTGTGTGTGTGTGTGTGTGTGTGTGTGTGTGTGTGTCTGCACGCGCTTAACATGAACGCATAGTCAATGAGCAAGGAAGGATGACAAACCTTATGACTTGTGTGAATTAGAGAGTCCGGTTAATGGGGATGCTGACTGGATATGATGGAACTGGGACCGTTTGTGTAATTCAGACTTCAGACAGAATGCCCATATTCAGATGCAGATACGTTTAGGGTCCATTTGCGACCATATCAAGCGTGCGTGTGTGCATGCGGGAGAAGGGTAAAGAGAGAGAGAAAGACAGAAAAAGAGGGAGAGAGAAAGAGAGAAAGAAGAGAGAGAAGAAGAGTCCGTATGAATCTACTACTGTAGGCCTATGTGTAGGTGCACGTTTTTCTGTGCGTAAAGCTGTGCTCCAGGGCAGGGCAGGTCAAGTGTAGATCGTAGAATTTCTGGGCTTCTTTCGGGCAATCGAAGACAATCCTCTGTCCCTCGTAGACCACCCACAGGCTGCCGTTGTCTTGTGGGACCATCTTTACATTTTTTTTTCCCAAAAGGAGTGTTTCACATCGGCAAACGCAGCGCGCTTTTTGGCGACGGAGGTTGGCACATCGGGGAACAATAGAATATTATGCCCACGGAACTTGTGTTGCTCTCTTCTGCGTATCAGGGCACACTCTTTATCCTGCAGGTAATGAAACCTGACGATGAAGACCCGTGGCTTAGACCCTTCCTTGCGCGGGGGGCCTATGCGGTGCGCGGCATCCAGGGTGGGGGGGCTGGTGAAGCAATCCCCAAGGGCTTCTACGAAGAAGTCGGCCATGAACTTGACCGGGTCTGTGTCCTTTTCTAACCCCATAGGGATTCCAACCACTCGCAGGTTAAAACGGACATTTCTTTGCTCGATTTCAAGTAGTTTCAGCTTGAGATCAACGTTGTCACACTGTAGACGAGAGGTAGTTAGCTCCAGCTGCCTTTCATTTGATGTTATGCTTTTGAAACTGATATTATCCTAGATAAAGTACTATGTTCTATCCGTCTGTCTTTCAATGTTATATGAGATACTTAAAAGTGTGGTTCCTGTGGAAATAAGCCTCGGCTTTCTAGGATCTCCTTTTAGTTGACATTGTACCAGTGATTTGTACTGTCATGAAACTGTACTTTTTTCTATTGCAAACTTCTAATAAATTCTTCAATAATCAATCAGCTCTGTGATGCGATCGCTTTGATCAGACAATGTGGTCTCCATTTCCAACAGTGTAACGGCATGGGTGGCCGCTGTCGCTTTGATCTCCTCCAAAGTGGCCGATATCGGTTTCAGTTGCTCAGCCATTGCTTTTTTAATAGTAATAGTTAAAGTGTCACTCAGTTCTTCCAGTAGAAGAGTGCGGAGTTTCTCCAAGTCAGGCGGTAGCTGATTTTGTCTGGTATTGCGGCCCGGCCCCGCACCAACCCCAGTCATGTCGCCTACAAACACAGGTAGCCTACACAGGTAGCCTACACAGGTAGCCTACAGAGGTAGCCTACACAGGTAGCCTACACAGGTAGCCTACAGAGGTAGCCTACACAGGTAGCCTACACAGGTAGCCTACAGAGGTAGCCTACAGAGGCAGCCTACAGAGTCACAAACTTAGAGCTGTTATGCCCTTTTCTTTAAAGACCAGACGTTGTGTATTTCTTTTTGTTGTAAATTGACGTTGCAGTCTTTGCCCAAGTATGCCCTGTTAGTCCATTTAATATTAAAATTGAAATAAAACTCGGGAGCGTCTCGTGCTGCGTCCGCACTCACATGCTGAACCCATTGCACTTTCGCCCGAGACCCAGACACATTTTGAGCTTGTAGATCTGCTATTTTTGAATTGGAATCCTGGATTTTTTTTTTGTTGTTGTTATTTTTACATATGAATCCTGAAAATTAGCATTTTTATTTAATTTCAAATGCATTTATATGTTTTTAACTTAATGAACTTAAATACGAATACATTGGACAATGAACATAAAAAAAGACTAGTAGCCTACTAGTCATTAAGCTACAGTACTAGTATAGACTGAAGTAATTAAAGCGGGTCATGTTTGTATGTTCGGAATTATAACAGCTGAAATCAATAATATATCAGCATTCCGATATTAACCTGCGGGCCGCATTAAATGAAGGTGGGGGCCGCATGTGGGCTCCTGGCCGCCAGTTGCCCACGCATCTGGAATCTCTGGAACAGGGAACAGCATCCATATTGGAAGAAATGGGCCTCTTCCTTACTTTCCTCACAGGTCTTATACCAATTATTCTACTTATTAAGCTCTGTTCCAGTGTATCTTTTTTCCAGGGCATCCAGGTGTGGGCAGATCTAAGCATGGGATTCTCCCTCTCATCTCTGGTGACTTCACTCTCAACTCCGCTGGAAGGACAGAGGGTCGATGGAAGAATCAGGGGTAAAGACGTAATTTGTCACTTAATTCGAACTGCTAAATGTTGATAGTGCAAACACAACAATACAAGACGTGGCTGATACTCACAACTGGTAAATGAATACTGTACAAAGCCTATCCCTACCTCCTCCTGATCTTTCTATTGTAAATAACATGTATTTTTCAATTGTGTTTTTTACAGTTTTTCTGATGATATATCCTGCATAGTACTGTGTTCTATCACTCTGTCATTACATTTTATGAGTTAAAAAAACATCTCAATTGAAACAAGCCATATAGGCTTTCCTGGGCCTATCGTTTTAGTTGACCATGTACCTGTGAACTGTACTGTGATGAAACTGTACACTTTCCTATGCAAATTATAATAATTTCTTCAATAAATCAAAACGATACAATTTACGATTATATATGAAAAATGATATTACTGGAAATATGAGAGATTAAGTTTGAGATTAAGGTAGAGCGGCAGTATGACAAAGCCCTTAGCAGCAGTGAGTGTAGTGTTTATTTTGACAGTGTGGCGTCTCAGCCACTAGTGGGTGCCCCTGATCAGGTGGGAATTTGTACTCGGCCAGCAGACAGTGATGGCAGTAGTCAGCACCTTGGTGAGCAGAGCCATAGAAAGGTAGACGCCTGCTCTGGCTCTGAGGTGTTGGTAAAAAAGGATAGGCATTTTTTTAACAGAATTCTTCTGCGTGTGTCACAAACGGAAGTTCGGTAGACCAGCACTAATAATATAAAAAAGGCTCTACTCTCTCCTTCCCAAAAGGCACTTGCTTTGGCAATGTAAACGTTTGTCTCCTCATGCCAATAAAGCTCCCAATTTGGATTGAATTTAAGTCCCGGAAAAGACACACTATGATTGGCCAGTAGTCACTTTGAGTGGCACTGTGCCTTTCACACTTCCGCCTAGCGGACGAGGTAGGCCTATCTAGCGTTTTATATCCTGTTGCGTTGTAGGTGAGTGCCAGTGCCTAGAGGCAGAGTCATTGATGGGAGCTATGTCCCCAGGTTCATTCTCAATCAGTTTGATTCACCAGCACCTGGCCACCACCTCCTCCCTGGCGAACAGCTGCACGGAGTCAGGTAATCACAATGTTTGGCCTTTAGGCACTGAACCAGGCACGTGCACACATAGATATCAAAGGGGGCTCGAGTCCCTGCCCTTTTACCCGTCTGTAAAAAGTGCCCTCTCCAGACCATGAATGCAGGTTTTACTATGGGATAAAAGAAATGCAAATGCTCCTCTTTCCATGCCATACCTGAAGGCAGCATTCAAGAGAATTGCCAATGTCCAAACTCTCCTAAACTTGATTGCAGCATCTTAAGTTGAAATAATCGCCCTCTCTGTGTAGAAATTATGCTTATAATTATGCCAGTTCAGTGTGGTATATAGCACCGAAAATAGCTGACCTCCTCCAAGCACACAACACAAAGGCCCTTTAAGAAATGTAAGCCCCTGCCTCTCTAACATTATCTGCTCATCCCTGCACTGAACTCTTGCCTCACTGTGTAGCTTGATCTCATCCAGGACAGAACTCTCACCATCGGGTGGTCTCACTATCCCGACGGGCCGCTGTTCCGACTAGCGTCGGCAGGTTAGTTACTGAGGTAAGGTTACTGAGGATAAGTTTAGGGTTGGGGGTAGAGTTAGGGTTCGTTTTAGTGTTGGAATACCGGCCCGTCGGCACACTGCTGCGGACCCGGTAAGCCATTTAACTTCACTGTGTTCTCCTCTGTAGCATGATATCATTTTATCTAATAGCAATGTTTCTATTTTAGGCAAATGCCGAGGGCAACTGAACTTGGAAAACTCAATGTCATGTGTATGGAAACGCCAGAGCATGTCGATTATTGTTGTTTATTTGAAAGCCTCTCATGAGAAGAACCTTATTGTCCTGTTTTCAGGGGAACTGACCCCTTGATTAAGCAACACATATTGCGTTTTAAACCTTGACATTTTGACTGTGTGTTTGCTTTAAATTCAATTTAGTTGTGGTCATATTTTAGTCCCTGAAATGTTTTACTCTAGGGTTTTACTCTTAGTCTAGTTTTAGTACACTAATGGCATCGTAATGGCTGATTTGACACTTTGCATGCTGAACATAGCCGATCTACAAGCTCACAATTGAGCTTGTAGATTGTGTAGATCATGTGATGACAGAAGTGAAACTTTCATCCTG
This sequence comes from Nannobrachium achirus, assembly GCF_963921795.1. Lineage (NCBI taxonomy): Eukaryota > Metazoa > Chordata > Actinopteri > Myctophiformes > Myctophidae > Nannobrachium > Nannobrachium achirus. The sequence continues at coordinate 9,469,663 of NC_137830.1, forward strand.
ACCATAATTATCCCTATCTATGCCTTGTGTCTCTGCAAACACAGAGGGTATGCGCATGCATTAAGTGAATGGTAATGGTGTGTGTGTGCGCGCGCTTGTGCGTGCATGTGTGTCATTTGTGTGACCACGAAGACAAAGACACTGCCTCAGATTGGCTTACCATGATATTTGACACCATCTTTAACCAATTGTCACTCATCATGTGTAAACTTCAACCAATCAGAGGCAGAGTAGGGCGGGTCATGTTCACTGTACTGAGTGAGGTACTGTACTGTGCTGAGTGAGAGCACTTTGCTTGATGATAATAATCATTATAATCCTCTGAACATGTCCACTATTTACACATTGGGAGCTTGTAGATCTGCTATATTTGAACAGACCCCCCCAAAAATAAAATAAGGCTTACGTGTCAGTGGGAAATAAAACCGACCCCATTGTGGTTTTCTGATAGTGAGGATTGTTGACCAAAGAGGAAATCCTGTGTAGTCCTAAATGTGCATCGGCAGCTACGAGTGTGCGGCTTTACTCTTTTTTCAAAGAGGAAATCCTGCCCAAGAATCTTGTTCTTTGATTGACTTTCTTGATTAGGCCTACTTTGATGCCATTATTCATGTGTCAGTTTGTTGTTAAAATGTCACTTATAGATAAAGATAGATATAAGTGACACTCTGTCACTCTGCTAGAGTGACAGGCGACAGTAAGTCATGTGACCTCAGGATAATGTGGCCACGTTTTCTTTAGGGTGTGTTTTACTACTTTTACGTTTGTCACTTGTAGATTTTTTACATTTAAAATAGAGATACATTTTGAATAGCATGCACACGATTTCCTAAACCCTGTTTGTGTTCCTAACAGCGTTTACTTCCTGACAGCGGCGATATGTTCTTTTTTATGCTTTGTGGTTATTGGGAAGAAAAGGGGGTTAAAAATATATCAATAAAAGTTACATGAGGGGGGGGGGGAGACAGAGACTCCTATATTTTCCTACACCTCTGCTGGGAGGTCAGGGAGACTAGGATGATTAGAGAGAAACGTTTGTCAGGAATTACTTTGGCATCCTCCAAGCACAAGCTGCTGCTTGACAGTAAAACATGGCAAAACAGTTTAGGGACAAGGGGTAAGGCATGGAGGAAAATAGAGCCCCTCGTCTCTGAAATGAAAAGGAAACTGTCTTTTCCAACAGCTATAATAGCAGGAGGGGCTGACAGGAAATTATTCACTATTATTAGATCTAAATTAGATTAGAACAAATGGTTTAGAAAAAATTATTGGCAAATGATACAAGCTCACAGTGCATCACTTTGTGCCACGCTGCGAGCTTGTACATCTCCTCGGGGGGTCCCTGGCACAAAACTGTTTCAGATGGGGGTCCCTGGGAAAAAAAACAGTTTCAGGTGGGGGTCCCTGGGAAAAAAACAGTTTCAGGTGGGGGTCCCTGAGACAAAAACAGTTTCAAATGGGGGTCCCTGGCCAAATATATTTTAATTTGGCGAGGCACGAAAAAGTTGCTTTAAGGCATTTGTAAAATTAAGACCTGGAAAGCATTTTAACCATTATTTTATACTTTAGATATTCAAAAATAGCAGATCTACAAGCTAAAGATTTATTTTATGTTTCCTCCTGGGTAGTTTCACATTGACGTCACAGATGTTGTTCTAGTTGAGTTTGAGGAAGAGACAACTCCCTCAGATCAACTCAGACAGAAGAAGAAACAGATCAACTCAGACACTCCACATCCACGGAGGAGAAGAAACAGCTTCTCTTCTTTCAACGTCTCCTCTGCAGATGAAGGTAAAATGACTGTTTAAATGAAGGCTTTGTATGAATTCACCATTCTATAGCATTTCTAAAAGGGCTTTTGGCGAAAATAGCAGACCTCCAAGTTCACAACACGTTGTGCAGCGACATGTTGTGAGGTTGGAGGTTGACTATTTTCTGTGATCGATACCACACTGAACTAAGCACAATCAAGTGAATACTGATGTGGCGTAACGGCATGGATTTCTACACAGAGAGGGCAATTCTTTCAACATAAGATGCTGCATTCAAGTTCAGGAGAGTGTCGGACAAGGCAATTCTCTTGAATGCTGCCTTCAGATATGGCATGGAAAAGGGGCATTTGCTCTTCTCTCACCCTAGTAAAAACTGCAGGGCACTTTTTACAGACAGATAAATGGGCAGTGGCTCAAGCCCCCAATGATGTCTATGTGTGCACCTGCCTGTTGCACAGTGAATGAATGAATGAAATGCACATATTAAGATTGTTTTTTTATATATATTTTTTGATACTTTTTACTAAGGTGAAAACAAGGCTCCAGTCTTGCATGGTGTTGAACATGAACATAAGCTGTGTTGTGTTGCTGTGTCTCTCAGTAGGAGTCTCCACATTGTTAGGTGTCTTGTTATTGGGAGCGTGTCATCATTTCGACATACAGTAGCATCTGTTCGACGGCACATCTTTTCAACACGGGTGAATGTGAAATGCTAACCTGCCAACGCTGGTGAATGCTAACCTGGTGAATGTTAACCGCTATGCCTAAACTTAACCCTAACCTCAGTAAAACTATGCCAAAACCTAACCCTAAAACCTAAACCTGACCCTTAGTCCAAATGATGGGCCTTCGAAAAAGCGAGATTTCGCCCTTGTTATTAGGGATGTGACGATATGACATTTGCATCATGTCACCATTATTGTGAACAAAGAAATTGTGATTTACGATATTGTCGCGATGATCAAAATACCACAACATTTGCAGATCTACAAGCTCACAACACGTCACAGAGCGACGTGTTATGAGCTTGTAGATCGGCTATTTTTTAGCAAAGAGATTTGGTAGAGAGTGGAAAAAAGGATCCAGGTTACTTCCACGTCCGTTTTACCAATTTTAGAGGGTTTAAGCTTTGCAAATAAAAGTTGAATTGATAACAGCGATTATCGTCCCATCCCTACTCTATATAATAATATGTTAACGTTTTTAATGAGCTCAGGATGATGTGATTGCAGAGGCTGATGGATTAACCAACATGGCTTTGTGTTGTGAAGTGGCAGTTTGGTGGTGACATGTCAGGACTACGCCTGTCATTGTTGTCTACTAGTAAAGTAGTAATTTTTTTAAAGATTTGTTTTTGGGCTTTTATGCCTTTATTGGATAGTACAGTAGACTGACAGGAAACAGGGGAGAGATGGGGAGAGGCATGCGGCAAAGGTTGTCCGGATCGGAAATCGAACCGGCGCCGCCGCCAGGCATCAATGCCTACATGGTATGCGCTTAGACCAGTAGGCCACCGGGCGCCCCGTAAAGTAGTTAGTTAGTAGTAGTTAGTAGTTACTGTAGTTACTTAGTAGTAGTCGGTAGTTAATGTAGTTAGTTAGTGAAGTGGCAGTTTGGTGGTGACATATCAGGACAGGAGCCTGATAAGTCCATATTGCGATATTTGTTTGACGCTCCATTTGTTCGACGCGGGTGGATGTTAACCTGGTGAAATGCTAACCTGCCGACACTGGTGCTAACCTGGTAAATGTTAAAGGAGTAGTTCACCCCCAAAATTACTTTTTTTATTGATTACTCATGCCATGGAGACTTCAGCTCATTAATATTTTTTTGTAATTGTTGCATTCCTAAGACAAAAATGTGATTATAGTAAATTTACCCTCATTGATTCCGGATGGGGACCCAAATGCATGGCGCTGGATGGAAAAACCATCAGGGTACATTTACTATAATCAAACTTTTGTCTTAGGAATAACCCTAAAAAACTAAAAATATTATTGAACTCAAGTCTCCATGGCGTGAGTAATCAATAGGAAAAACTCTTTGAATAATTCAGATTTCTTTCTTCTTTTTTAACACAGATCTTCTCTTCTGGGGGTCTTCCTGGCACAACATTGTAGGTGGGGTCCACGGCCAAATACCACTGAGTTATACTGAACACTTTCTCTCAGTTGTCTACTGTTGGTTGCATGAGAAGCTATATGTAGTTGACAGGACCATGTCTACTGTTAGTTGCATGAGAAGCTATATGCAGCTGACAGGACCATGTCTCTGTACTGTTAGTTACATGAGAAGCTCTATGTAGCTGCCAGGAACAGATACAGAGTGAACAGATCAGCTGACAGTGGCCACATCACGTGCATGTTTTATACACACTTCAGATAAACAACATAACATTGACTGTCACATAAATGAACTCTGGGGTTCAGCTGGTTTCTCCGCCATCCTTTCTGTGAGAGTGAAAACACCATAACCTTAAGTGACCTTAAAGTCAGCAAGAGTATCTATGCTGCTGAGTGCTGACCAGACACATAGTCCCCTGTGCTTCTTCACCTAGAGTGTGTTGAAACTAACCTCACTCTCTGTTCCTGTTGGTGTGCAAACTGCACTTCCTCTTCTCTGTTGTAGTATCTTCTCAGTATATGCTTGCTAATTCGTCATAATATTGTTTTTTTATTTGGGCATATGATCTGTATATGTGTCAGTTAGTTGCCACCAAGCTCCCCCAAGAGTTAGATCTGATTAACCCATTTCGGCCCAAGGCCGATTTGAATAAATCCTTATAGACCTACCGGTAAGTCCGATTAAAAAATGACCCACTGTTTTTCTGGAAAATGTATTACTCAGCATATGTAGCAGTTAGAAACAAAATTCCAAAACTATTTGATAGCTTACACCTCATAGGAAAAAAAATCTGGAAAATGTACTGTACTACTTTCTCCATCGTCCTTTCTGTGAGAGACACCATAACCTTAAGTGACCTTAAAGTCAGCTGCTGACTAGACAGTCACTGTGCTTCTCCTCCTACAGTGTTGAAACTAACCTCACTCTCCAGTGGAATAAAGTAACTAAGTACATTTACTTAAGTAATGTACTTGAGTACAATTTTGAGGTATTTGTACTTTACTTGAGTATTTCCAATTCCCAATACTTTTACTTCTACTCCACTACATCTTGGATCCAGATATTTTACTTTTACTCCGCTACATTTCTTTTTGGAAAACCTTACTAGTTACTTATGCAGATGCAGATATACATTACAATATTATAAAACATACATGAACCACTTTAGCCCTATTTTATACCTTGGCTATTTGAAAATAGCCGATCTACAAGCTCACAGCGCGTCACATCGGGACACTTTGTGAACTTGTAGATCAGCTATTTTCAAACATTTTGTAGGCTTTTGGTACTTTAAGTACATTTTGATGCCAACACTTTCATACTTTTACTCAAGTACATTTTGAATTCCGGACTTCTTACTTGTAACAGAGTATTTCTATATTGCAGTAATGATACTTTTACTTTAGTAAAAAATTTGCATACTTTTTTCACCACTGTCACTCTCTCAGTTCCTGTGTGCAAACTGCACTTCCTCTTCTCTATCCACAAGTGTCCTAGTCTCGTGTGGCCAGACTGTTGACTCCGCTATTTGGAAAAGCTCCCGTCATAGTCTGGTGCATTGAAAGAAGAACGATGAGTATTGGTTAAAGCAGAAGTGAAGCCTCCTCGTCACTTCCGTTTCCGTCTCACATCGCACACATTTATCATTATATAAATAAAAATCATATAAGCATGTTTAGCTTGCTGCTTAGCAGAAATGACATTTTAAAATATATTTTCTTGAACGGTAATGCCCGTTTCCATTACTCCGTTCGGGAGCTGCTGTTCCAGACTCTATATAGCATTCAGAGATTGTGGAATAGTTGTCTGGCTACGCGAGACTACAAGTTTCCCAACAAGCTTACTGGGGAAAACGTGTGCTTCACTTCCTCTACACAGCTGATTGAAATCACTGAACAAAGCACCATGTAATCACCATGCAGAGATTCAGGTGCCACAGCAGCACAACAACCAATCGTATGAAACGGCTAAGAGGACAGGAAGTGATGCCCACCTTTCACGCAAAGGCTCATGGGACATAGGAAATTTGTGGATACGTAGGCTACGGTAACACATCGGACGCTTCAGCTCGAAACTTCCATCCACTCCCATGTTAAAAGAAAGACGAAAGACCTCTTCCGGGGTATTCTCTTAACATGAGAGTGGATGGGAGTTTCGAGCCGAAGCGTCCGATGTGTGACCGCAGCCATAAGCTGCGCCTCAATTCCTTAAATTAGATCCTATTAGTATTTCCTACACTTCTTTCCTATTTCCTTGCATGTTTGTCCCGCTGACTAACAATAGAACGCCCATATAAGGGAGTTGGCCTATCACCTGTGATGTTGTCATCAGAAATGGGACATCTCTTGTCTATTTCCTCAATGGGAGGAATTAACATACAAGCAAGGAAATAGGATTTGATTTAAGGACTTGAGACATCGGTCTAGAGAAAGAGGAAGCAGCTTCTCTTCTGCACCTGACCACATGACTACCCCGCTTTCTATGTGACTGAAGCCTTTGACATTAGCTGTGTGTTTTAACTCCATAACACTTTGTGTGTGAAGTTAACGTAATTGTTTCATGTAGGCCTACTGTACATTTTATTGATTAAGCCTGCTTACTCTCTTACTTAATTAGGCTACTTACTTACTTACTTACTTATTTACTTACTTACTTACTTACTTTACTCACTTTACTTACTGTCCATTATGTCTGCTGGCATTCAGGGCAGCAACAAAGGATTTCCACTCATGTCTATTCTGGGCCAGTGTCTTTATAGTACTGCAGGTGCAATGCAGGTTCTGCAACCTATTTTACACCAGTGTTCACTTTACTTGCGTATCAAGTAACCAGTGTAGCCGGGGGTTAATGCCAGCAGTGTCCGAACACACAAGAGAAATGAGTGACGGAGGGAAAGGAGTGGAAATCTAAAGTTTCACCACCACCAGAAATCACAAAATAAAAGGAAAACAAAAGGACAAAAACAGCAGGGGCAGAGAGCTCCGCCTCAAAATCAATAGAGCCACACTTGTCATCAGTGCTCTGGTACACAAAGCAGCACCATAGCGCCACCTAGCTCTGGGCCATAGTGTTAGAAGGAGGTCTTCAAGAAGAACCACCAAACCCACAGCAGCTGAACACAGTGTATCTTCATGCAGACTCTCATGAAGCCGATAAACCAATGAAAAGCCATGTTTTTATACGTTCATAGTTTGTGTGCCACGTCAACATTACCTTTAATTATAACACCACATGCACATTGAATATTTCCAACAGATTCTGATTGTTCATTCTACATAAACCCTTTTTCTTCTTCTGTAGAATAATGTTCTTTCACTTACAGTGTGTAATGACCATTAGATCTTTGAGGGCAGTGACCACACCAATCTCCCAGACTCCCCAGTCAGAGTTCAGAGTTTGAATGGATGTAAAATAGATCCTTTCTCTCATACGTATGCCAGTTTGCCAGTGACCACCCTCCCCTGTGCCAATGTTGGCACCCGTGCCTAAGGTTGTGTTTCCCCGCTATAGACGAATCCACAGAGCGCTGCCCTGAGTTGCGCAATCATTATTGCAGTGTCAGACGCTTGCCTGCTGTGTGCATTCAGCTCTCTTTACCTGCCATTTTGCTGCTCTGACAGATACAAAGTGTCACTGACTTGCAGAGGAAGAGTCATGAATGGAGGCAAACACAGAGGTACATTTGAACAGGTGTAGGAGAGGGCGGGGCTGCCGGATCTCTGACACCAGGTGCCGCACGTCACAGTTTATAATTATTTCATGGACAAATAATTATAGGAAAACAGTTAAGTCAGCAATGCTTATAGGTGAGTCCATTTAGAATAGACACAGATTATATATATGTAGGGGCCAAAAATGTTAGGCCAAATACAAACATTTAAAAACACAATTTACAGTATATACAGTATAATGCCAGGGACCATCTATATTTTAAAAATATAGGCTTAATTCTTCATTTAGGCCGTGTGGCTCTAAAGTGTCAAGGCTGTGGATCCATAATGCTTCTCTAGAAAGTAATGTGTATATTATATCACCTCCCTGTGGTGGTGGGGCTGTGATTCTTTCTATACCCTAAAACTTGAGGGAGGCTGGGGAGCCATGATTGGCTATGGCATATTCAAGATTTTTGGTGCGGAGAGCCGTCTTATGTTCACCAATAGGCCTACGTACTTTCAGTGGTCTCTTAGTGGTTTCAAGGTCATTTAACCATGTAGACCAAATTAGTTGAATTACAAATGCTAAATGAGGATTTTATATTTTTTACCTGTGTGTGGATGGGTGAAAAACTTTGTGTTTGTTGAATTAGAGCACTGGGCACAATGTCCACATTTATAAAAGCCTTGTGGGGGTTTAGGGAGCCAGGACGGGGGAGAGGGTGCATTCATGTCTGAATGGACTAGGCGGTCTCTGAGGATTCTGGAGCGTCTGAAAGAAAAGAGAGGGGGATTAGCAAAGATGTTTGCAAGTTTGGGATAACTTTTCAAAATGTGCCAGTGAAATACATTTTTTATTAGCCCTGCCGCTGGCGTATACTGTGTTGAGAAACAGGGTCTAGTAGGGCCCTGCTTAGGCTTTTTGATGAGTAAGGATGTTCTGTCTGTGTAGAGATCTCTATGATAGGTAGTAGAACTACAGTTGCGTCTGAGGCGAAGTATTGGCCAATAGGGATGTTGCGGATGAGCTGTTTAGAATTGTTGCTGTTGGCTCTTAGGAGCGTGTTTCTACTAAGCGGTTTGCGATATATGGTAGTGTCAAACAGGCCATCTTTGCTCTTAAATATTGTGAGGTCTAGAAAGTTTATTTCTTTGTCATTAAACTCCAAGGTGAAAGTTAATTACCTAGTGATGGAGTTGACTGGAGGAACGCTTGCAGTTCATCTATGGTGCCTTTCCAGATAAACAGCACATCATCAATGTACCTGCGCCATTGAGCTATTTTGGAGAGAAATGTATTATTAACAGGGTTATGGATGAACTTCTGTTCCCAGAACCCCATTACCAAGCAGGCATTTGAAGGGGAAAAGGCACTGCCCATTGCTGTTCCTTGGCATTGTGGATGGAAATTACCAGAGTTTTTGAAAAAGTTATTAGATAAAATTATCTCTGCTAGTTCAGTCAAAAAAGGTGAGGATGGCAATATATGTGCTGGGCGTGTATTTAAATAATGAGAAATGGCTTCTTGACCAACATCATGCGATATGCATGTGTAGAGACTCTGCACATCTAGTGAAGCCAATATAACATCAGCATGTTCACATTTCAAATGTTTTATTAAATTCAGAACATCAGTAGTATCACCAAGGTAGGATGGCAAGTTTTGTACATATTGTCTCCGAAAGTGGTCAACATATTGAGACAGAGGCTCAGTATGGCTGCCTATGGATGACACTATAGGGCGGAGGGGAGGGTTCTCCAGGGTTTTGTGTATTTTGGGAACACCTTACAGTATATTAATAGTGGGCACACAAGGTGATCTTTAACCAGAAAATGTTTCTCCTTGTCTGTGATGAAACCTCTCTTGTGAGACACATGTACCGTATCTTAGTTTTTACGCTTACAGTGGGGTTGTGTATCCATGAGTTGGCTTTTAATGCCCTGGTCATATTTGTAAAAACGCATGACTACTACTGTACCTCCTTTGTCGACTGGACATATAATAATATATGTTCGTAGTTCAAGGTTGTGTAAGACTGTGACCTGACTTGCATCAGGTCATTATGACTTGTTCACATTGGAAGTGTCAAATAAAAGATAAGGGATGTACTGTACTGTACCACACACACACACACACACACGCACACGCACGCACAGAGAAGCAAAGACACCTGAGCTAATCCCATTCGGATCCTCGTAGTCTTATTTCACATAGAACAATTTGAATATGAAATGGATTGTGCATTTTAGGCAAGCTGTACAGCCTGTCTTCTGCAATGAAATATATATCAAAAGCAACAGTTTGTATTTTCTGGTCGTGTTGGCCTCATCACAAACAAATGAACTCAAATAAAAAATAGTTCTAGTAGCTTGATAGACTGAAGTATCAGTGGCCGCCTCAGAGTCTCTTAGTTTGACAGTCGCTGCACACGACACATGAAATATTGCCATTTACAGTGCCAGCATATTTTATTTCCTTTTTTCTCTTCTTTGTTTTTCTTCTTCTGTCTTTTTTGTGAGGGACATGGGGAGAACATGCAAACTCCACACAGCCAACCCCACCTATCTTCTTTCCACTCTTCCTTTCCATTTTGTCCTTGTTTATGGCTCTAACAGCTGACAGCTTAAAGTAACGCTTGTCAGTCCACATCCTAACGGGTGAAAGGGGCTTCCCTGTAGTTAGTACATACCACCTCATCTGGGAGTGGCTGTTCTCAAACCATACAGTGATCAGCATGCTCTGGCTGTTCTGGTACATTCACCACCTCATCTGTTCCCACACCATACAGTGAGTGCTCTGTGTGTACTTGTAGCAGAGTAAAATGCTACAAACTCTCACTAGGAGGACTATAGGTCAGAACCTCTGTGCAGAACCCCAAGGTAGGCTACTTTATGACACCATAGCTTTAATCGGGCCTAAATATCTGAGCCCAAGCCCAACCCAGCCCGACAGAACGTCAGCCCCAGACCGACCCAAAGCCCCATAAATATTATTGACAATTGGCCCAACCAAGCCGACAGTCCAACATTTTTCTAAACAAGCTTAATCTCTGCATGCACTGCAGACTTTTTTAAAATAAATATTGACAATGTGTTAAGAACAGTCATTCTACCCTTTTACAACTGTCTGTATTAAAAGAAACAGGGTTTAGCAAATAGGGCTAAGCATCCTAATTAAGGAAATAATAAATAACGAGCCTCGCTTGGAGAACACGGGCCGACGACCTTGGCAGCAGGCCATAGTATAAATCAAATCAAATCAAATCAAATTCTATTTATAAAGCACATACCGTATACAACAACAAAATTGCACAAAGTGCTGTACATGGAGGCATCAATGCACAACAAAACCTGTGTAACAATCACAGGGCATAGGGAAGAACATAAAAGCAGATAAGGCAGATAAAAAGAAAGAAAAATAATTAAAAAAATAAACAACATTTAAAGCTACAGAGAATAAATGGGTCTTAAGAGATATTTTAAAAACCCCAATTGACTGAGCATGTTGAATATTTAAAGGAAGGTTATTCCAAAGAGTGGGGGCAGCAGCAGCAGCGAAGTTCACAGTTACACGACTTCTAGGGTTAAAGTCCATGCTTGTACATCGGCTATTTTTTAATTTTTTTTAAATTCAGATTTTTCTTTTTTTTTCTTGTTTTCTTTTTTTACACCGATCTTCTTCTGGGGGTCTCCCTGGCACAACACATTTTCAGGTGGGGGTCCACGGACAAATACCCCTGTGAGTTATACTGAACACTCTGTCTACTGTTAGTTACATGACAAGCTATGCAGCTGCCAGGACCATGTCTCTGGACTGTTAATTACATGAGAAGCTACGCAGCTGCCAGGACCAGATACAGAGTGAACAGATCAGCTGACAGTGGCCACATCACATGCATGGTTTAAACACACTTATAAAATAAACAATATACCATTGATTGTCACATAAATGAACTCTGGGGTTCAGCTGGTTTCTCTATTGTACTTTCTGTGAGAGTGAAACATCATAACCTTAAGAGACCTTAATGTCAGCTAGATTATCTCTGCTGCTGACCGGACACATAGTCTGTGTGCTTCTTCTGCAGTAGGACCGGGCCTTCATTTTCAGGCCTGTTGAGAAGTGTGTGTGTGTGTGTGTGTGTGTGTGTGTGTGTGTGTGTGTGTGTGTGTGTGTGTGTGTGTGTGTGTGTGTGTGTGTGTGTGTGTGTGTGTGTGTGTGTGTGTGTGTGTGTGTGTGTGTGTGTGTGTGTGTGTGTGTGTGTGTGTGTGTGTGTGTGTGTGTGTGTGTGTGTGTGTGTGTGTGTGTGTGTGTGTGTGTGTGTGTGTGTGTGTGTGTGTGTGTGTGTGTGTGTGTGTGTGTGTGTGTGTGTGTGTGTGTGTGTGTGTGTGTGTGTGGCTTGAGTTTCATGTCAGCAACTAGAAGCAAGAATGGAGGAATGTTCAGAATGTGGGAGTGACTCATACTAGTGGCGCACAGTACAGATTTACAAACCTTTTTTTTCCCCGACAGAACAGGATACTTACTTTTATTTAGCAATGAGCGGCGCGCACGGACGTGTATCAGTATCATTTCCTCTTCTTAAAGTTTCAACACCACCCTCCCCTGTGCCAATGTTGGCACCCGTGCCTAAGGTTGTTTCCCCGCTATAGAGGAATCCACAGAGCGCTGCTCTGAGTTGTGTAATCATTATTGCAGTGTCAGACGCCTGTCTGCCGTTTGCATTCTGCTCTCTTTACCTGCTATTTTAATAATGCTCTGACAGATACAAAGTGTCACTGACTTGCAGTGGAGATAGACACATGGACCATTTGAATATAAAATGGATTGTGCATTTTAGGCAAGCTGTATACAGCATGTCTTCTGCAATGAAAAGTAAATATCAAAATCAACAGTTTGTATTTTCTGGTCATGTTGGCCTCATCACAAACAAATTGTCTATCAAAAATAGCTCTGGTAGCTTGATAGACTGAAGTATCAGTGGCTGCCTCAGAGTCTCTATTAGTTGGCAGTCGCTGCACACCGACACATGAAAGATTGTCGTTTCCGTGCCAGCATAATTCATTTCCGTTTTTCCTATTTTATTTCCTCTCTTCTTTTCCGTTTTGTCCATGTCCTTGTTTATGGCTCTAACAGCTGACAGCTTAATGTAAGGCTTGTCAGTCCACATGGTCACGGGTGTAAGGGGCTTCCCTGTAGTACATTCAGTCAAACGCACCACCTCATCTGGGAGTGGCTGTTCCCACACCATATAGTGATCAGCATGCTCTGGCTGTTCTGGTACATTCACCACCTCATCTGTTCCCACACCATACAGGATTCTCTGTGACACCCTGAATGTTTCAGGTCAGTCTAAGGTGGTTCAGGTGCTGTCCTGCCTTCCTGCTGGCACAGACTCTCACTAGGACTATAGGTCAGAACCTCTGTGCAGAACCCAAGACACCAGAGCTTTAATCGGGCCTAAATATCTGAGCCCGAGCCCAACCCAGCCTGACAGAACGTCAGCCCGAGACCGACCCAAAGCCCCATACATATTATTGACAATTGGAGCCCAACCCAGCCTACAGTCCGACATTTTTCTAAACAAACTTAATCGCTGCATGCACTGCAGCCTCTTTTTCAATATTGGCAATTTGTTAAGAACAGCCATTCTACCCTTTTACAACTCTGTATTTAAAGAAACAGTGTGTAGCAAATAGGGCTGACCATCCAAATTAAGGACGAAATAAACATGGAGCCTCGCTCAGAGAACATGGGCTGATTACCTCCGCAGCAGGCTTAGTATTATAGCTACTAAGTTCACAGTCACACAACTTCTATAATATAAGTCCAAGCTTTTACATCGGCTAGTCTGGGGAAAATCTTGAAAATGTTTGAAACACTTTGAGTAATTCAGATTTTTTTTACACAGATCTTCTCTTCTGGGGGTCTTCCTGGCACAACACACTTTAGGTGGGGGTCCACGGCCAAATACCACTGTGAGTTATACTGAACACTTTCTCTCTCACATCTCTGCTATATGTAGCTGACAGGACCATGCTGTCTACTGTTAGTTACATGAGAAGCTATATGTAGCTGACAAGACCATGTCTCTGTCTACTGTTAGTTACATGAGAAGCTATATGTAGCTGACAGGACCATGCTGTCTACTGTTAGTTACATGAGAAGCTATATGTAGCTGACAGTACCATGTCTCTGTCTACTGTTAGTTACATGAGAAGCTATATGTAGCTGACAGGACCATGCTGTCTACTGTTAGTTGCATGAGAAGCTATATGTAGCTGACAGGACCATGCTGTCTACTGTTAGTTACATGAGAAGCTATATGTAGCTGACAGGACCATGTCTCTGTCTACTGTTAGTTGCATGAGAAGCTATATGTAGCTGACAGGACCATGTCTCTGTCTACTGTTAGTTACATGAGAAGCTATATGTAGCTGATAGTACCATGTCTCTGTCTACTGTTAGTTACATGAGAAGCTATATGTAGCTGACAGGACCATGTCTCTGTCTAGTTACATGAGAAGCTATATGCAGCTGCCAGGACCAGATACAGAGTGAACAGATCAGCTGACAGTGGCCACATCACATGCATGGTTTAAACACACCTAAAATAAACAATATACCATTGATTGTCACATAAATGAACTCTGGGGTTCAGCTGGTTTCTCCATCGTCCTTACTGTGAGAGTGAAAACACCATAACCTTAAGTGACCTTAATGTCAGCTAGATTATCACATAGTCCCTGTGCTTTTCTGCAGTAGGATCGGGCCTGTTGAGAACTCTTTTGTGTGTGTGTGTGTGTGTGTGTGTGTGTGTGTGTGTGTGTGTGTGTGTGTGTGTGTGTGTGTGTGTGTGTGTGTGTGTGTGTGTGTGTGTGTGTGTGTGTGTGTGTGTGTGTGTGTGTGTGTGTGTGTGTGTGTGTGTGTGTGTGTGTGTGTGTGTGTGTGTGTGTGTGTGTGTGTGTGTGTGTGTGTGTGTGTGTGTGTGTGTGTGTGTGTGTGTGTGTGTCAGTATCATTTCCTCTTCTTAAAGTTTCAACACAACTAAAGTAAAGACTTCCTTTTAATGAATCTCAGTGTGATGTGTGTCTCATGACACTTTGTGTGTGTGTGTGTGATGTCACTGAGTGAGGTTAAGGGCTTAACTACAGTAATATGTTTAACAATAACTCATTCAATAACAAGTCAGTGAATTAATGATCGTCAGACAGTAAAACCACCCCAACAATGTATGTATAAAAAAGTGACACTTTGTCTCATATTGATCTGGACAAAGAAACCTGTAACCAAAAGATGTTGTACCAGGGACCCCCATATGAAAAGATGTTGTACCAGGGACCCCCATATGAAAAGGGTTGTACCAGGGACCCCCCATATGAAAAGATGTTGTACCAGGGACCCCCCATATGAAAAGGTGTTGTAATAGGGACCCCCATCACTTTAGATGTCTCAAGATCTTTCCACATTTATTTTGAAAATAGCATATCTACAAGCATAGAACTTGTTGCAATGCAACAAATTGGGAGCATGTAGATCTGCTATATTTGAACAACAACAACAACAACAACAACAACACAAATATATATAAGGCTTACATGTTTACACTGGTCCTCATTTTGCTGGGGACCCCCTGGATCCCCCTCAAGGACCCATGGGGATCCCTGGACCCCTCATTGAGAACCAGTGCGTTGGATTGATTGATTCACCTATATAAAATCAACCTCCCTGTGTGGTTTTCTGACAGATGTTTTTCAGGACAGATTTGGAAAGAAACCTAAACCAATGTTTCACATCCTTTAATGGATGATGTGAGGACATTCCATATGATGGTGTGATTGGTGTCAGAGTAGGTGAATGAGAATGTTATATTTTGTTCTAAATATAATAATGATGATGTGAGGAGATTCCATATAACGTAACCCTGTCTTCTACCCTGAGCCATCCTAACACACAAACACATCTCGCCTCGGCACTCGCGCAATGGAGAAAAAAAAACTCTTTAATATGGAATTACCGTCTCTACACTGCTAAACTAGTAGTAGTCAACGCTGCTCTGCTGCTGCGTCTTGCTTCTCATGATGCCCGTGATAAGTCGCAAAACAAACCTGCTCCCATTGAGTTTTAATTCTGGACGGACAGACGGTATGAAAAGTGTGTCTGTGTGTGTGTGTGTGTGCGCGTGTGTGTGTGTGTGTGTGTGTGTGTGTGTGTGTGTGAGAGAGAGAGAGAGAGAGAGAGAGAGAGGGAGGGAGATATGGAGAGAAAAAGAGAGAGAGATCTGTCCCTCAGATACTATGCTCAGACTCGGATCAGCGGCTCTCGCCAGCAACAGTCCCTGTGTCTTGCGTCCGCCGCTGCTGTTCAAGACCAGTAGTGAACCAGAAAAATATCAAACATTTTTGAAAAGAGTCGGGCTGGCCCTGATCGTCCTCCGAGCCACTCTGCAGGGCTCAGATTGGATCTGTGAGCCCTCACACTAGATGAAATGTATGCCCGATAGTCGGGCCCGATTCAGAAGCAAGGCAATTAAATTAAATTCCCCGATTGTCAGGACAGGTAGTGTGCGCCTACCCTAAGTCATCCTAAACTAGCAAAGTGTGTTGGAATTAGGTGGGTCATGGTCTTAAAGGAGAGGTTTAGTCGTACCAGTTTGTTTTGGGAGGTCTGAAGATAAATTTTGGAGCGGTGCTAGCCGTTCCGATATGTGACATATGTCCATGCGAAATAGACAGTGTATCAAAAGTGATTACGTATATGAATGTCCCTTTACACTTCACTTTGCACTGACCTGTTCTGACATCACAATGATGACTCAACCAACTCAGCGTTCTCAAAGGGCCCGAAATGTAATTAGCATACATTTTACGCCCTACCCTGAAAACGTCAATATTAAGTCCATAATATGCATGGGCATTCCCAGATGATGCCCTGTTAGGGCAACCAATACCATCACCGACACATTTTGGCCAACTTAAACAACCAAGCAGGTCTGTGCATTTTTTGGGTCAAAGTTGATCCAATGACAAAGCGCCAGTGCTCGCCCAGCAGTCTGTCCAGGCAGATGCACCCATGTGCGAACGCCCATGTCTTCTCGCCCTTAGGGCGTCTTACTTGTACATACATATAGGAATTTCAGGGAGGCCATGAA
Source organism: Nannobrachium achirus (assembly GCF_963921795.1). Classification (NCBI taxonomy): domain Eukaryota; kingdom Metazoa; phylum Chordata; class Actinopteri; order Myctophiformes; family Myctophidae; genus Nannobrachium; species Nannobrachium achirus. The sequence goes on from NC_137830.1 coordinate 9,486,361, forward strand.
GGCCATGGCCGCCGTTGCCCCTCAGTTTGGCCTTGTGCCCCTCAGACCAATGGCATGACCTGAGGCCACAGTGGCCTTAATGCCCCAGCTGACTGTGCTACTTTCTCCTCTGTCTCTGCATGTAGACACAAGTGTCTTTCTTGTCATGTAGACACCAGTGTCTTGTTTAGTCCCCAAACCAATCCAGTATTTTTATATATTAAATTCAATTAATGATTTCAATGGACTAAAATCTTGTTTTATTTGATGGCCTCCCTGCCCTGGCATTGTACCCTAAAGGTCAAGTGGCCTTGCTCCTAAAATGATGAAATTCCAGGCCTGGTTACAAGTGTCACTCTGTCACTCCGGCAGAGTGACAGGTGAAAATAAGTCATGTGACCTGAGGGTAATGAGGTCATGTGATTCTTGTTGTATTGTGAAGTTTTCTTTATGGTGTGTTTTATTGTTTACTGCTTTTACGTTTGTCACTGTTGATTATTACTTGTAAAATAGAGAGAAGCCTTGAATCGCACGCACGCACACACACACACACACACACACACACACAACGGTTTCCTCCTGACATATAGTGATGATGTGTGCTTTGTGGTTATTCCCCCCCCCCCCCCCCCCCCCCCCCCTCACACACTTTATTTCTGTCTCTCTCTCTGCGCTGAAACTCTACAGCCTCCATTTTGAGAAGTTAATGACGGAGACTCCATCTTAACCAACAGCAGAGGAGTGAGACGATGGAAACATCCTTCTATATGTATATTATGTTCTACAGACTGATGTGATAAATGCAGGGTGATATAGTTATATAACAGTGGTTTTCAACCAGTGGTCCGGGGACCATCGGTGGTCCTTGAAGGGGTTGGTAGCCAAATGGACCCTTATGGATCTTTAACTCTTGAGAGCGTAAAATGAAACTAAATGGACCCGTCAATTTGGTGCTATTTTGTTAAACATCTGCATCACATGTCTCTGCATTACTTTCTCTGTCTCTCTATGTGTGTGTGTGTGTGTGTGTGTGTGTGTGTGTGTGTGTGTGTGTGTGTGTGTGTGTGTGTGTGTGTGTGTGTGTGTGTGTGTGTGTGTGTGTGTGTGTGTGTGTGTGTGTGTGTGTGTGTGTGTGTGTGTGTGTGTGTGTGTGTGTGTGTGTGTGTGTGTGTGTGTGTGTGTGTGTGTGATTATGTCATCCAACATAATGATTGTGATCTATTTATTTGACAGGTTGAATAAAGAGTGTCATGGACACAGAGGAGAAGAGAAGAGACAGACCAGAGTCTCTATCAGTGAACAGTGACCGTTCTAAAGATCAACCTGCTGACACAAAGTATGTGATTCCTCCTATACAATATACAGTCTAACATGTAAGGGATAATCTCTGGCTCAGCGGTCGTTATCGAGAGATAAAATCCCGATTGATGCCACCAATGCGAAGCGGAGGTGGCGGCCTTACAAGATTTTTATATTATTGCATCGGCTATTTCTTCCTTCAAATATTTTCAAAAACATTCTTGAGAGCAATGTTTAGTTGTAAATGACACTGTGTGTTTGTTTACGACTTTACATGGTCTTACGCAGTCTGACCAATTAGTTTTTTTGCTGCCATTTTAAACATAGCTGAAGTTGCTGAACTAAGCAGCTGCCAAATTGTCCTTACCTTTTAACGTGGGCACGCATCGTGCACGATCTGTGCGCGATGTAGACGTGTAGACTGGGTGACAGCTTTCGAATAAAACAAAAATCCATTGAAATAGACATATCCGTTGCCAGGCTGTAACCACCACTGTTTACATAAAAAACATTTGCGCTATGGGAACATTAGCTTGTAGATCTGCTATTTTCTGAGAGTAGGTGGAAAAAGAGTGGAGCCAATAACAGTCTGTGCTTTTTCTGTTTTTGGTTACTTCCTGAAGGGGTCCCTGTTTCATCTCTCTCTCAGCTAAGGTCAGCTAAGGTCACAGGGTCCCTGCTACATCTCTCTCTCTCAGCTAAGGGGTCTCTGCTACATCTCTCTCTCTCTCTCTCTCTCTCTCTCTCTCTCTCTCTCTCTCTCTCTCTCTCTCTCTCTCTCTCTCTCTCTCTCTCTCTCTCTCAGCTAAGGGGCCCCTGCTACATCTCTCTCTCTCTCTCTCTCTCTCTCTCTCTCTCTCTCAGCTCAGGGGTCCCTGCTACATCTCTCTCTCTCAGCTAAGGGGTCCCTCCTTCAACTCTCTCTCAACTAATGGATCCTTGACTAAATACACTGAAGACAGATGATACAGTATATAGGTGACTGTGTGTGTGTGTGTGTGTGTGTGTGTGTGTGTGTGTGTGTGTGTGTGTGTGTGTGTGTGTGTGTGTGTGTGTGTGTGTGTGTGTGTGTGTGTGTGTGTGTGTGTGTGTGTGTGTGTGTGTGTGTGTGTGTGTGTGTGTGTGTGTGTGTCTACAATGGGGGTCCTCAGAGTTACTACAGGGATCCGCCAATTCTTTGTGGTTAAAACAGATTATTTTCATTCACATTATAACTATACAAACATGTATTATGATTCCAGAAGTGTTCACCCCAGAGCAGAGTCTCCAACACCCAGCCTTCTGTCCATGAAGAGTGACTGGTCTAAAGGAGCACTGATTGACTTCAGTAATGAACCTGGACCTCCACACACACAGTATGTCAATGAACAGCATCTCTCTCTTATAAGAGCTTTGACACTGCTTGGTCAGGATGGGACAAGATGGGCTCTCTGTTCTACATGGAAATGTTGTGGGATGAAGGAGGATTGACAAAGTTTTATTTAAAAGTCAGAAAGTTGAGCAGAGTAACAGCATTACAGATCATGAAGGAGCTGTCAGCTAAACATGGTCCTTTAAGGACATGTACTAAAGATAAGGACACCATACAAACAGTTACAGAAATACAGATTTGCTGACAGAGATGAAGTATGCATGGGGGAGATGGCTCAGCTTTTAGATTGACAGCTGTAGTTGAGTTGAATTAGCACTGTGAAAGCTATCAGTCTGAATGGGAGGCCAACAAGAACTCAATGCACAAATGTGTTAATGTATACATTTCTGCCACAACAGTGTCTAGAGACAACTTGTTGTGATTTGACACTTTAATACAATTTAATTGGCGAGGACCCCCTAAATGATATGTATTTGGCCTTTTGGACCCCCTAAACGATATGTATTTGGCCTTTTGGACCCCCTAAAATCTTAAATGATATGTATTTGGCCTTTTGGACCCCCTAAATGATATGTACAGTATTTGGCCTTTTAGAGGGGAAATGGAGGTGACCATGTATAGCTAGGAATCCTGGTCAATGAAGTATATAGAGCAGGGGTCTACAAGGGGTCCTCAGGGTTACTACAGGGCAGGGGTCCGCCAATTCTTTGTGTGATGGGGAATGTGAGCTTGTAGATACATCGAAGGCCAAAGATATATCATTTGAATTGTTTAAACCAGGGGTAGGCAACCTTAGGCACGGTGCCAACATTGACACAGGGGAGGGTGATCACTGGCACACTGGCAGAAGTGTGAGAAAGAGGATTTATATTTTAAAACCAAACATTGTTTTAAACGTGGTCAATTAAATCACTTAAGTCAACTAATTACATTGGTTGGCGACATTTTATTTCACAAGATTTCTTGACACGGGAGGGAGGGAGTCGGGGAGATAGGTGGGTTATTGCTGCAAGTGTAATGATCGTTATGGGGCTGTTAACTCTTACATCATTCTGTAGGCAGAGGAGAACTTTTGGCCCCCAAAAAAGTGAATCTTTTTACTATTTTTACTATTTACAAATTTTTCTTCTCTTTGTTGTTGAAAGGAAAGTGGTAGAATTATACTTTAGTCGTTATTTTGGTCTCGGATCTGTTGAAATAGCGAGGGACAGATATTGACAATAAATCTGCTTGGAGGTCTGACTACAAAATGATGTCACGGCTTAAAAGCCCCATAACGATGTCCTGACAATCAAAATATGTCATAATTTTGATGGGGTGTCATTAAAATATGTATGTTGACATGGCACACTGACTATCTAGAAACTAAAAACATGGCACTTGATTTCAAAAAGGTTGCTGACCCCTGGTTTAAACCAACAGATTGTTTTCATTCACATTATGATTATAATTGTTACTATTTATTATGATTCCAGAAGTGTTCGCCACAGAGCAGAGTCTCCAACACCCAGCTGTGTGTCTATGAAGAGTGACACGTCTAAAGGACTTCCTCCTAACTTCAGTGATGAAACTGGACCTCCACACACACAGTATGTCAAACCTCTTACAGTATACAGTATGCAATAGACGCTCACTGTAGTTTTAAGAAGCATGTTTAACTGAAAAAAAAAAAAAGAAAAAAAAACTCACTACCCACAATGCTACAGCGTAAGGTCCGGTAACGTTGGTGTATCTAGTTGGTGGAGCTCACATTGCTTTAATAAACTGACTTCTTCATTCACATGATAATTGAGGATTATTTTTCTCATTCCAGAAGTGTTCACCCCAGAGCAGAGTCCCCAACACCCAGCCTTCTGTCCATGAAGAGTGACTGGTCTAAAGGAGCAGTGATTGACTTCAGTAATGAACCTGGACCTCCACACACACAGTATGTCAATACATTACATTATACACAACACTATAACATGACACGTGTTACACAGCGTGCAAAGTATTAATACTTTTATGTTGTGCTATTTATGAGTTAATTTCATTAACCCTTTTAGGACTGAGGCCGATTCTAAAAACACCTTCTAAAGCCCTGGCTACAAGTATGGATCTTTTCCTAAACACACATGTTCGTAATCGTATATCCGTATAGAAAAATATCCAGGTCCACACGATTCACGACAATATCTAGTTTGGGCTCCAACAAGCATGCCAGGCCAGCAGTTGGCGCCGTGGCAGTAAGCGATATGTAATACCATAGCAGAACAAGTGTGTGTGTGTGTGGTCACTCTCTCCCACAATGCATGGAGCAATGCACTCATGCACGCACTCAACATCGTTTTTTTTATTTTTTATCCCACGATTTTTGTAACCCATTTTTTCACCCGGTGCCAATTGCCTAAGCTGTGATCCTGGGCTCTACTCTCCCTCTGCCAACCTGGGGAGGGCCCCGAACTGAGCTCATGCTTCCTTCAATGCATGAGGAGTGTGCAGGCCGCTTCTTATCACCTGACAGGGGGAGCTTCCCCGGTTGGACGTAGCGCGTGGAAGGAACACGTTATTCCAACCAGTTCCATTCCCCCCCATCAGGCGCCCCGGCTGGCCAGGGGGAGGCTTTATAGAGACCAGGATTACTGCATGTTTTTGTGAGGGTATCTACCCTAGGAGACATGGGGAGAACATGCAAACTCCACACAGAAAGGCCCTTTTGCCAACCCCACCTAGGGTGTGGGCACTGATGACGCGGAGGAGGGAACACGCCCCCAGCACCCACAGTGTCCCCCGGCGGGAATCGAACCCAGGACCTTCTAGCTGTGAGGCGACAGCACTACTGACTGCGCCAGGGCTGGGGAACAATTGCCTACCTAGGGGGGGAAGGGGGGAAAAAATGGAAGGGGAGAGGGGGAGAAGGGGGAAGAAGGAAAAAAGAGGAGAAAGAGAGAAAGAAAGAGAAAACGAGCGTGGAAGGGATGAAAAATGCAACAGGCCAGTCTTCGTGTGCATCTCCCCAGTGATCTGTCCAAGTAGTTTATGAGTATATATGATAGATTCATGAAAATTGTGACTTTTGTCGATTTTAGGTATGGTTGGTGAGGATCCGAAGGTCGTGGGTTTGATTCCCACCTACGCCGGGTCAGGTGTTCGATTCCCACCTACGCCATGCAAAAATAAAACTCAATGAATGAAAGAAACGTCCTCATTGTTTTAACCATCTCTAAATGGACCACAAAATCAATTTTATCACCATCATCTAACCTATTTGTACTATTGTATTACTACAATATAACATGTAGGCCTACTGTACATTGGCACATATTGACAGATGCCTGTTAAGTATAACCCTTGTGAGACTGTACTTCATTCATAGATGTATTGTACATCTATTTATATTCACTGGTGATAGATGTACACAGTATACATGCATTTATTTATTCACTGTACATTTTATGTATTGTTACCCTTATAATTATTATTATTTTATATAATTATATAACATAATAATTATTTTCTCTTATTCAGAGATCCACTGCAAATGCAGATCAGTATTTATTTCATCTTGGTTTGGAACAAATTCACTTAGAAGTACCTTGTATTTCATTCATTCTAATGCTGACATTTCTTTTAAAATCTTACTCTGTATGAGTTACAACAAACAAACATCAACAATATTATGACATCTGGACTTATTTCCAATGGGGATCAACAAAGTCAACCATTGAGGTAAAAGCATAACATATTTCATTAAGTAAAAAAATGCAACTGCATGAAAGGTAAATATAATTTTAATCTAAAAGATTAAAATACAACAGGGTATTAATCCCACATACAACATAAACATGGTGACAACAAATATATATGAATACATCATCACTCTTGGGTGGAAACCCTGTATGTCCAAAACGTTACTTATCACTTATTTCTTATCACTATTTAAAAAGTATCTAAAATAGTGAAAATAACTGATCTACAAGCTGACAACACGTCAGCATCTTGTGGGCCTATAGATCTGCTAACATGGTGAAAATAGACGATCTACAAGCTGACAACACTTTGATGTGTTGTGGGCTTGTAGTTTCCTGTGTTCTGAACTGGCCACTTTCTGCATGAATTTGCCTGCACTGTCCGCTTGTTGAATCTGGCCGTGGAGGCGCTTCGCCTTTGGTGAAGAGGTGCAGAGAGAACAGCTGAGGTCTGGGAGACAGCAAAGGAGAAATAGAGAGAAATATGTATAATCAATACAAATTCAGTGTCACACAGGTGACAGTTTATGTTTGCCTATGTGATAATACAGTATGCCCATCACACATCAGATCCCACCATGGCATTATCTTTTTTTAGCAGCCATCATGAAGGGGCCATCTATGTCTGTACACAGACTTGTATGTGGCACAGATTTACACACTATTATAATGTTCTTATTTTGATCATAAGATCCAATTACAGAATGTCAAGTCTCCATACAGGTTTTCGTCAGAATATGTATGACACTGATATACTGGTTCTCAAATGTTTTATTTGCACAGACCCTTAACTCTGAGTGTCTTATTGGTTTTGATTGAATAGTTACTTTGTTAGCAGTTCACAAAGGAAAAGCACAGTACAGTTCAGAATCAGATACAAGGTCTACTAATAGGATTTAAACCCAAGAAAGCACAATGGCTTGTTTACATGTGGGTCCTTTTGTACTAAATGTATAAGAGAAACACATAGATCTATAAACCACTAATTTGTTTGTTATGCTTTGTTGATGAGCCAAATGTAGTTTTCTCCTTTTCACTTTCATTACCATACTATATGACTCCTTATCTTAATGTTTCAATGACACTGACAATACCTTAAAAATATATATACATATAATAATAGCCTAATATTGCAATAGCAGGACAGTAACTTAGCTATGTAATCCATAGGATAGGCCTATATTAAAATGTCTTTACAAATAAAGCATTTACTAGATAGTATTGGCCAGCCATGGATCAAACGAAAGACAGTAGCAGACACCATCACCATGCCTATTGCCTACATGAAGAATGTTATTGTATATGTATGGTAATGCATTTCATGCAGATGACCAGACCATTACCATAGTAATTTGTAGAAGTCACGAAACTTACCTTGAGTGTTAGGATAACAAAGCCAGTGTCCAAGTGTCCATTCATCCAAAGGTCTCTAAGTGACAATTGTTTGTTTTTAACGTCGGACGCTGCATTGAGAGAATGTGGCTCACTTCACTCTACCACTGTTCATATCATAGCCATCTCGTGTGGTTTCTATTTGCTGATCTGTGCTCAGATGCTGTCTAGAGCCCGCCTACTGTATCCGGTAATGTGTACGCACACGTTAAAGCAAGTACCGTTTCCATATCCGCTCTGGCCCCAGACCGGAACAGCGACCCGAAAAGACGGCGCGTGATTGGTTGGAATCCCGCGAGGGACGTTGTGTTTTGATCGGGGAAGAGAGGGGAGGGGAGGAGAAATGAAAAAGGAGTCCGGCGATTTTATTGGCAGACGGACGGACGTGCTACGGGAGGCGTTCCGATTGGAAAGAAACCACCGAGGGGGAGAGCTTCCATTGGCGACAATTGAACTCGGCCTCTTTTTATTTGGACGCGAGGAGCCCCGCGGTTGGCCAGTAAAGGAGGAAGCGAGGTAGGCGAGCGCTCGCCGGGTAGCGCCACCGTGCCCCCGCACTCAACATCGTTTACACAGCAGCTCAGTTTTTCCAGTCCACAAAGATCCACTGAAGCGGATATTTTGGTAAATCTTCACTTTTACCGTTTACAAAAAGATCTGTTTTAGCGGCCCAAATCCCGGTTTCCATGTGGCTGAAAGCACCAAACAAAAAATGTAGTTTAGAAAAAGGTCCATATTCGTCTACTCTAGCCGGTGTCTTAATCCTGACCTGAAATATTCCTGAAAAACTTAAAATATTCATTAAAAACTGTATAAACATTTATTATGATTCCAGAAGTCTTCACCACAGAGCAGAGTCTCCAACAGCCAGCTGTGTGTCTATGAAGAGTGACTGGTCTAAAGATGAACCTCTTTACTTCAGTGATGAACCTGGACCTCCACACACACAGTATGTCAATCCATTACATTATACACAACACTATGGCACATGTGTTGCACAGTGTGCACATTGTTAACATAAAACAGAGTATTATAATAGTGTGCCCACCCTGTCCAATCATTACCTATAGACTGAAAGTTATTTTGTGGAGTTTATGAATAATAGTTCAACCTATGACACTGTGACGCATACTGTAAGCTCCACTAGACAAACCACTTATGCCTCATTCACACTACAGATATATAGTTGAACGTTTTGCTTGGTAATTCAATGTTATCTCAATGGAAACCAGCTTTAAAGGCTAGATTCCAAGGCTGGTTTCCATTGAGATTACATTGAATTACCAAGCAAAACGTTCAACTATATATATCTGTAGTGTGAATGAGGCATAAAATCCTGGGATTTCTTTAGAGTTGTTAGTAGTTTACAGTGGTAGCATGGCTCCCCCTAATGGCCAGTGGAGGAACATGAATTTGACTGACCATGCTGTTGGTATGGTGTGTTGAATATGAAGTTGACTGCATGCTGTTGTTATGATAGATAGAGATAGCTAGATAGATACCTTTATTATCCCAAGGGGGAAATTCAGTCACCCAGAGTCACACATAGCAGTTAAGGTTACAAGTTACAGGACAGTAAGAAAAAGAAAAAGGACTATGTGTGACAGCCTAGCGACAAAAACAAACAAGAAAGATGAATCAACAATACAGGAGAATCAACCATACAGAGCAACTATAAGTAAAAAAGAAATACATATAAAGTGTCGAGATCAGTAGAAAAAGACACACATAACAAAAAAGAAATGGTAATACCTAAAGTTTCTATAATGGATTGCAATTTTAAAGCACTTTTCTAAGCATATTGCAAACTCAAAGAACTTACAATGGTCCATTCATTCAAACATAAGGAACTACTAATCAACGCAGTGCCAAAAAATATACACATAGGCTATACATAAGTGTCTGCAAGACAATAATGATACTAATAATGCTTAGCCTAAAAACCTAAAAAGAGTAAAGAAAGTCAGTGCCAAGAAGTGACCAGTGCTGAGACTCCCAAGAGTTATCTTGTGTTGGGCTCAGTGCTTGCTGCTTGAACCCCAGTGTTGCTGCTTGTCTTTCTATTATTGTATTCATTAGTTCACTGTTGTTGCAATGTTGAGGAGCTGAAACCCATTTAATTGTATTCTCTTATGCTTGAATAATGGGACGTTACAATAAAGAATATTGAATAAACTGACTTCCCAATCACGTGATAATTAAAGACATGTTTTTTGTTGTTTTTGTATGTTTCCAGAAGTGTTGACCACAGAGCAGAGTCTCCAACACCCAGCCTTCTGTCCATGAAGAGTGACTGGTCTAAAGGAGCACTGATTGACTTCAGTAATGAACCTGGACCTTCTCACACACAGTATGCCAATCCATTACAAACATTACAATCCATTACATTATACACAACATTTTAACGTGACGTGTGTGTTGCACAGTGTGCAAATTATATATACTAGTCCTTACCCGCAGCGGCGGCCTTAAGAATTTGGAGGCCCGTTTCAAGATCACATTTTGGGAACGTTGACATATTTGATCCTCATAGATATATATTCCATTCAAGGTAATGTTTTAACGTGTCCAGCTGTCCACATGATTAACACTGTTTCATTTGGATGCGACAGACCATTGTTGCATCCATGTTGTTTGTTGTCTTAAAATGAGCGCGCATTGTTGTTAATTAGTGGTTGAACAACTTTATTCACAAGTGCCCCCTCTTTTGAAAGGGTCTGTGATGTATTCTAATAATAACTTGTTTTGATAGTCCATCCATCCATTACAGTATACTGTATAACTAAACCGCGCGCCTCTCGTATTCCAAAGCCAATCCGAACGACGCGGAAATAGGCAGCACCGCAGCCCGATAGAGATAGAGGGCCCCATTGCTGGAGGGGCCTTCCGAGTAAGGTCAATCAGTGATGCGTTTTGCATCATATGATGCAAAATTATGATGTAAAATGCATCACTAGTCATGCTGAAATACTAAAATATCTAAAAACACAAATTGAACACAAAAAAATATTCAGGATTGTGTTGATCGTGTCCCAAACAACACTAAAATAAGATAGGGTTGTCCCAGAGGTGAAGTGGCCCTTTAAGGCCACCACTGCTTACCTGTAGGCCACCCTAACCTGTTGCTTGACCAATCCTCAAGCTTGCATAAAGGACACTCACTTCACACTTGGTGGACAGACAGACATTTGCTTGACTAATAGTTAGATATCTAAAAAAAATCACACCTAGTGTGAGGTGAGCGGTGCTATTTATGTGTTAATTCCATTAACCCATTTAGGACTGAGGCCGATTCTAAAAACGACATCTAACCTGAAAAAAACTTGCAGTGCAGTTTATGAATAATAATTCAACCTACGGCCACTGTTACCCATACTGTAAGCTCCTCTTATTTGCCAATTATTTTATTTTATAAACAAACCACTTAAATCCTGGGATTTCTTTAGAGTTGTTAGTAGTTTACAGTGGTAGCATGGCTCCCCCTAAAGGCCAGTGGAGGAACATGAATCTGACTGACCATGCTGTTGTTATGGTGTGTTGAATATAAAGCTTGCTGACCACATGCTGTTGTTATGGTGTGTTGAAAATGAAGCAACTGGGGTGGCATTTCATTAACTTAATGGCAACATGGCCACCATGTTAATATGGTCTATGGTGTGTTGGGCTCAGTGCTGCTGCTTTGACCCCAGTGTTGCTGCTTGTCTTTCTATTATTGTATTCATTAGTTTACTGTTGTTGCAATGTTGAGGATCTGAAACCCATGGAATTTTACTCTCTTATGTTTGAAAAATGGGACGTTACAATAAAGAATATTGAATAAACTGACTTCCCAATCATGTGATAATTAAAGACACATGTTTTTTTGTTGTTTTTGTATGTTTCCAGAAGTGTTGACCACAGAGCAGAGTCTCCAACACGCAGCTGTGTGTCTATGAAGAGTGACCGCTCTAAAGGAGCAATAATTAACTTCAGTAATGAACCTGGACCTCCACACACACAGTATGTCAATCCTCTTCTATGCAATAGACTGGATCTCCAAATTTGGGCACTGTAGTGATGTCAGTCAGTGATGTCAGTCATCTCCAAATTTGGTCACTTGTTTCATCATGTCAGACAGACATTATTTGGGCATTGTTTCAGCATGCAGCTGTTACAATGGTGGTGACACTGTTTAGTACTATTAAAACGCCTCCTTGGTCACACCAATTCTTGGCTATCTGGCCAGTGATGTATACCCAATCTCATCTGTTGAGATTGGCAGAACATGCCCATATATGGGCATTACCAAATATGGGCATAGAAGGGACATCAAGCCAGAGCATGAGGTCAGAGAAGCAAACCCATTCTGTTATGAGTGGTTCATCACAGTGACATCAGAGCATGATGTCAGAGTGATGTCACAGTGACAAGGGAACCAATAGACTGTAAAAATGTGCTTGTGAGCTTGTAGATCGGCTATTTATTTATTTTTATTTATTTTTTTATTAATCCTGAAAAGTAAAATTGTTATTTAATTTCAAAAGCATTTATGTTCTGTTATTGTAACAGCTGAAAACAATACTATATCAGTATTCCGATATTAATCTGCGGGCCGCATTAAGTCAAGGTGGGGGCCGCATGTGGCCCCCGGGCTGCCAGTTGCCCATGTATTAACATATTAATAGAAAAGATAATGTATGTCAAACAACTCTATGAAGCCATCTATGAAATCTATGGTAAATGTTATAATATACAGTGGGGGGTCCCTGCTACATCTACATGTCATGAGCTTGTAGATCTGCTATTTTGGCTGAATGTTCACCCAGATGTGGTTAAATAATCAGATCTCACCCCCAGTCACATTTGTATTTACATCCAGTAGAGTGAGACCACTACCTCCAATGTCCTCCATTCACCTTGTCTGTAAGGCCTGGTCTGTAAAGGACCCCTTACATCTAACAACTTTGAAAAGATTTCTCAATCGTAATAAAATCGGGGCTATTTGCGGCGCGCTCCCGTGACTCAGTCGTTACTCAATCGTTAAATGTGAGGTAGTGGTCCGACTCGATTTTTACCCCAACTTGAGAGCCAGATTCTGTTACGAGAATATCAAACTGGTTTAATATTTTCACAAATCGGGGCTGAGTCTGAATGAATACAATGACGTAGCCTAGCCTACAACCAAAACAGAACAAGCCAAAAGCCAAGCCATTCATTCCCCAAAAGACGCTGCCTGAGCTGCCAGCCTGGTCGTTGTTGGTGCGGCTACTAGCTACTACGACAGCCCTTTATTAGTTATTTCTCCGCGTTTCCATTATTCCAAACATTCAACGTTGATAATAGTTGATAGGATCGATCTGCGCCGGCTGAGAGGTGAAAACTAGAGAGGAGAGGCACAGAGGGCTGAGGGAGGAAGGCGGAGCTCGGTGTGTGTGTACAGACTGTGCACGGCATGTGCAGTGAAAAAGTAATCAAGTAAAAGTATCAATACTGCAATACTCTGATGCGACGCGCTGTGACTGAGCTTGTAGATCGGCTATTTTCATTTATGGTTAGCCTAATGCTTTATAATAATATTATAATTTATTTAGGAACACAAGGCTATATAATAGGCATATTTCAGCAAATAAAAGGGAATCTTGAACCAGTCTTTACACAATCTTTAGAGGCATACACATCTAACAACTGAAATCTTTGAAAAATCATCCTACAGTCTTTGGGGAGTCTTTTTCAAATCTTATAGTGTGAGGGGTAGTCTTTAAGAAATCTTTCCCAAATCTGTCCACAATCTTACCAAAGTTGTTAGGTGTAAGGCTAGCTTAAGGCACTTTGCGCACTCTGCTTCTTGTTTGATGTTGGAATGGAAAAAAGAGCAGATCTACAAGCTCACAACACAAGGCATCACAGCACTTCCTGAGCTTGTATATCGGCACTATTCATTGAAGGACAAAGTACATAGGTTTTAAGTAGTTCATTAAATAATAAAAGTTATTAAACTATCTAATATCTATGTTATATTGTGTTCATCTCCACAGAGAGAGACTCAGAACCACACCTGAACAGAAGACATCCAGTCAAACCACAAGTGAACAAAGTAAGACTGGACACATTTTACACAAATTATCATTTCATATTGATTACTGAAATCTTTAAATAGCAGAAAGCATCATGAGACTAAATGTCCACATTGTATTCCTTTATCAATGTCCAAATACTGATGATTAACATATACAGTACATTTAGACCGAAACAAATGATCTAATGGTATTTCTTTTTCTTTTTTTCTTTCTTTTTCCCCCTATTTTTGACGAATTATAGATTTTTTGGAGGGTATAAGAAATAGTTTTAATGGTATTTTATATTAAATGTAAAGTTATAAATTAACTTTAACATGTTAAACATGTCTTCATTCTCTTCTCATAGCAGGTGTCAGTCCGCTGGAGTATTTAAAGGTTTATAAGATCGGTTTGAACCGTCTTGATCGTGTGACATACGTCACTGAAGTGCCCTCCCTGAGCAGCATCTACACAGAGCTCTACCTCTCAGCGGGAGAGAGTGAAGGGGTTAATAACCAACATGAGGTCTGGCAGCTTGAGACAGCTTCCAAGAAGAAGACCCTCCATAACCAATCAATCAAATGCTCCGACATCTTTAAGCCCCTCCTCCTCGGCAGAGATAAACCCAACAGAAGAGTTCTGACCAAGGGCATCGCTGGTATTGGAAAAACCTTCTCTGTGCGTAAGTTCACTCTGGACTGGGCAAAGGGTTTGGAAAATCAAGATGTCATTCTCCTGGTTCCCTTCTCATTCCGGGAGCTGAACCTGGTCAGAGATGAGCAGCACAGTCTTCTCTCATTGATTCATCGTTTCCACCCTGAATTAAAGAAGGTCACAGCAGAGCAGCTCGCTGTCTGGAAGGTTGGCTTCATCTTTGATGGTCTGGATGAAAGCAGGTTTCCGCTGAAATTCGAGAACATTGATATTGATTCTGATGTCTTCCACAACAATGACATTGTTTCTGATGCCACAGTGACATCATCAGTGGACTTGCTGTTGACAAACCTCATCAAGGGGAATCTGCTCCCCTCAGCCCTCCTCTGGATAACTACCAGACCTGCAGCAGCCAATCAGATCCCTCCTGCATACGTTGACTTGGTGACAGAAGTACGAGGCTTCACAGACCCCCAGAAGGAGGAGTTCTTCAGGAAGAGATTCAGTGATGAGAATCTGGCCAACAAAATCATCTCACACATGAAGGCATCAAAGAGCCTCCACATCATGTGTCACATTCCAGTCTTCTGTTGGATCACTGCTACCGTTCTGGAGGACATGTTGAAGACAGACGAGACAGAAAAGCTGCCCAAGACCCAGACTGCGATGTACAGCCACTTCCTGTGGGTTCAGACCAAGAGGAAGTGGAAGAAGTACCATGAGAGTGTGAATCAACAGCAGCTCATGGAAGCTGACAGGGAGGTTCTTCTGAAGCTGGGCAGGCTGGCGTTTGAACATCTGGAGAAAGGTAGCATCATGTTCTACCAAGAAGACTTGGAAAAGTGTGGTCTTGATGTGAAAGACGCCTCGCTGTTCTCAGGAGTGTGCACAGAGATCTTCAAAGAAGAGACTGTTCAATCTGAGAGAAAGGTCTACAGCTTTGTTCATCTGAGCATCCAAGAGTTTCTGGCTGCAGTCTACCTGTTCCACTGTTACACACAGAGGAATGTGAAGGTACTGAAGACATTCCTGGGAGTTGATGTCAGTACCTTGGATGACTTCCTGAAGAGAGCCTTTGAAAAGTCCTCGGAGAGTAAGAATGGACACCTGGACCTCTTTCTCCGCTTCCTTCATGGCCTCTCACTGGAGTCCAACCAGAGTCTATTAGGAGGCCTTCTGGATCAGACAGACCACAGTCCAGAGACCATCCAGAGAACCATCGACAACCTGAAGAAGATGAATGATCAAAGGTTCTCTCCTGACAGATGTATCAACATCCTGCACTGTTTGATGGAGATGAACGACCACTCACTGCATCAGGAGATCCAACAGTACCTGGAGTCAGGGGACGGATCAAAGACACCACTGACTGAGAGCCAGTGTTCAGCTCTGGCCCACATGCTGCTGACGTCAGAGGAGGTTCTGGATGAGTTGGACCTGCAGAAATACAGAACAACAGGATCATGGGGGATACCCAGACTGGTCCCAGCTGTGAGGAACACCAGAAAGGCTCGGTTAGTAGTCATGTGAATAGAAAACGTATTAGAAGAGAATCAATCTACCATCACACATAACACTATTGATGGTGGATGTAAAATGTCCAATAATAATCAGGTCTCAAATAGTGACTGGTGGTATAGTGTTTATGTGCAAATAAAGCATATTCCTATTAACTATTTTACTGCTTATATGACGGGTGCTCGTCACGTGTCGCTCACTGCCATGGCGGGCGCTCGTCAAATCCTGATTTGAGCCATAAAACAGCTGGTGGGTGTCTGCGGTCTGTGTGTTGCCATAGCAACGACCGTGCACGTAGCCTGAAGTCATATCACACACACACACACACACACACACACACACACACACACACACACACACACACACACACACACACACGCACACGTGGAAGTGGAAGGTTTCCTTTTCCTTTTTGAGGCCCTGCATCTACTTTTATCTGCTATGTGTTGATTTTGGGTGAAAGCAAGCCACATTCCACTGGCTCTATCTTTGCACTTTTCTTTTGACACTAGAAGACCTGCAGGCGTCTTCTTAAAAGAACTGAGCAGATGGATATAATGGAGGGATGTTATTCTATAAAATCTCAAAGGTTAGTGTTTTGCTGGTATTGTACAGACAATTAGCCGATTAGCTTAACTTTTGCAGTAAAAGAGAAGATTAATACATTGTAATTGCCCTCTATTACTAAAATAATAAATACCTTAATATTGTATTTAGTTTAGCCCTCTATGACTAGAGTTTAATTAAAATCTCTGCCACGGCGGCTTCATTACAGCAGTTTTCTGTGTGATCGTTGATGGCTTTGAAAAGAAAAAAAAACAGACTTACAAGCTCTCAACGCACTGCGTCATTGCGTGACGACAGCTTACACATCTGTTCTTTTCAGCACATTTATAGAGATCTGGTGGTACGGGGACCACCAGATCTAGAGTCTCATTGGGACAGCACCTGCAAAGCAGGTGTTTTGTATCAATACCACTACCCTGGCTTTCAGCGTGATAGAACATCATTATAAAGTCATTGAACACGTTCAGTGCAGTGCACATCTTATACCCATACCTACAGTCTGCACAGAGTCTCTGCAGAACGTCCGCACACACGCGCGCGCGCGTGTGTGTGTGTGTGTGTGTGTGTGTGTGTGTGTGTGTGTGTGTGTGTGTGTGTGTGTGTGTGTGTGTGTGTGTGTGTGTGTGTGTGTGTGTGTGTGTGTGTGTGTGTGTGTGTGTGTGTGTGTGTGTGTGTGTGTGTGTGTGTGTGTGTGTGTGTGTGTGTGTGTGCAGAGGCGGTCTGTGTGTGTGTGTGTGTAGGGGGGGGGGGGGGGGGTTGGCAGAGCAGGCTCTGACATCAGTGGCATGAAGTAGGGGCTATCTGGCTACTTCTATTTCCAGTACAATTTCAAAATAAACGTGTTGAATGATCGATAGTATAAGAAAGGCTCTTGTTTTGAAATACGCTTCTGCGCACCGTTTATAGAGGAAATGGCTTTCAATGAACACCCCATTTGATGGTCGTCCCCATGTGCGACATGATCGTGCGTCGTGGACTCGTGGTGAAAACAACGCAGGCATAAGGAATATACAAAAAAACACCAAGAGAAGACAACGTAGGCTATAAAGGCATTAAACCGCGTCCTCATCCTCTTGGGTCACGGGATAAAAAGTTTGGGAACCATGCTTGCTGTAGACAGTGGTGTCAAGCAGTGGTTCTCAGGGGTTCCCTTTTCAGGCTGTGACCCCCAAAATAATCATATTTTAACTGGGGACCCCCCCCTGACGAGCACTAAGAGTTGAGGAATTACATTTTGTATAACACGATTCTATTGTGAAAATAGCAGATCTACATGAGGTGTCGTGAGCATGTAGATCTGCTATTTTCACAATTCCTGCCACTGATATTTGACAATTTGGCCGATGTTTAATTTGTCATTTTAGAGGTATTAAAAGGTCCTTAAATTGTCACTTTAGAAATTTGTAGATACAGTACCTTCTATAATCATACAATGTATGTTGGTTTGTTTACTGTTGAAAACAGTGAGAAAACAACGTTGCACATTAACTTAATCATCTGGGGACCCCCAAAAATAATTTGGGTGGTCCCTGGGGGTCGGGGTCCCGAACCACAGGTTGAGATTGAGAACCACTGGTGTAAAGTAACTAAGTAGATTTGAGGTATTTGTAGGCTAATTTACTTGAGTATGTCCTATTTCCAATACATTTACTTCTACGCCACAGTGGAGTAAACCCTATTATATTAAGCGGTTCTGTCGCCGTGTAGAACTGATTTTAACAGGTTTTTTTTTCTTTCTTTTTACTTTAAAAAATACAAATTTCCTGTGAAATGCGTGTGTGTGCGAGACTGTGGGTTTGTGCGCGCATCAATTAACGAGTATACTCGTAAATGGCAGTAAGTGTTAAATTAATTATTTCTGTGGATTTTAAATCATTGTTTCATTTAATGACCTTCCTGTCCTGGCATTTGACCTTTGAGCCTTCAAAACATTGAACATCAAAGGTCGAGTGATCTTGACCCTAGAATGACAAAACTCCTATGAACATAAAATAACCATTAAAGACGCACACACAACAACCAGTTCAAATGTTCACATTTTGGCTCCCCTGGTCTAAGTGGAAATGCTTTTGGCGCTGCGTTGACAATACAACCCTCACCTTGTGATTCATATTTGGGGTTGATTGATTTTTTTCATGATTTTTTTGGGGGCATGTTTTCTTTCTCATAATACATTAACTTGATCTAATCAAGTTAATGATTGATCTCTGTTTTGACATATTACAGACTTGTTGGCTGTGATCTCGAAATGCCAGATTATGAAATTGTGGCTTCAGCTCTCAGCTCCAATCCTTCACATCTAAGAGAATTGGATCTCAGTTATAACGACATGGAGGATTCATCCATGGAAGTCATCTCTGCTGGATTAAAGAGTCCACATTGTGAACTGGAGATACTGAGGTCAGATTAATTAACCATGCATTATTTAGATTAGTTCTGTTTTATTACCGTATGTATTGTCTTAAGAGGAGTGTGCATTAAATTGGCATCATGGTGTCCCACACTGACTAGAATCATGATACGGTCAGAGTTTGTGTTGGTTAGTTCTCACTCTGGCATCACATCACAATGATACGGTACAGTAAATACAATATGTGATCCATCATGGCTGCTAGGGAATTATCACGTCCAGTTACACAATCATTGAATGTCAAACTGGTGTAAACACAGACTGGAAGGTTTGCTGGTTCCCCAGCCCACCAGCACCATGCAGTCTGTTGTCTGTTTCATTTAGTCAATAACGTTGATATAATGGTAACCCACACTGACTAGAAACAAGAATATGCCCATATATGGAGATCCCTGATGTCATCAATATTAAGCCCATAGCTTGGAATGCCCAGTCTCATGTGGTCTATAACATAAGACATCTATAATGTCAGACATCAGTCATATCCATATTTCGAAACATATTTGAGAGACAGCCGCTGGCCGCCGCGTCCACGTCCAGGACGCGTCCATGGACGCGGGACGCGGCCGTGGGACGCGGCCGTGGGACGCGGGACTCGGCCGTGGGACGCGGGACGCGGCCGTGGACGCAGACGGCCGGCCGTGGACGAGGCCATGAAAAAAAGGCAGCGAAAAAAGGCAGCGAAAAAAAAAAATTGGGTGTCTATTGTATGTGTTTTTTGATGGAGAATTCAAATATGACCTTCTTTTTTGCATAGGACAACTCAAACCTGCATCAATTGGTATTTTATTATTGCCAATTGTACCCTATCCATCTAAAAAACAAATTGGATGTCTATTGTATGTATTTTTTGATGGAGAATTCAAATATTACCTTCTTTTTGGGATAGGACAACTCTAACCTGCATCAATTGGTATTTTATAATTGCCAATTGTACCCTATCCATCTAAAAAATTAATTGGATCTCGATTGTATGTATTTTTTGATGGAGAATTCAAATATTACCTTCTTTTTTAGATGGGACAACTCTAACCTGCATCAATTGGTGCATCAACCTGCTATCCATCTATCAATCAATCAATCAATCAATCAATCAATCAATCTTATCAATCAATCTTATCTATCAATCAATCTTATCAATCAATCTTATCTATCAATCAATCTTATCAATCAATCTATCTATCTATCTATCTATCAATCAATCAATCATCTATTTTATCAATCTAATCTATCTATCTATCTATCTATCTATCTATCTATCTATCTATCTATCTCTCTATCTCTCTATCTCTCTATCTCTCTATCTCTCTCTCTCTCTCTCTCTCTCTCTCTCTCTCATCAATCTTATCAATCTATCTATCTATCAATCATCTATCCTATCTGTCTGTCTGTCTGTCTGTCTGTCTGTCTGTCTGTCATATCAATCAATCTCATATCTATCCATCCAGACAGACAGATTTGATTGCTTAGATTGATAAGATAGATAGATAGATAGATTGATAGATAAGATTGATTGATTGATAGATAAGACTGATTGATTGATTGATAAGATTGATTGATAGATTTGATTGATTGATTGATTGATAAGATTGATTGATAAGATTGATTGATAGATAAGATTGATTGATAGATAGATAGATATGAGATTGAGATTTGATTGCTTAGATTGATAAGATAGATAGATAGATAGATTGATAGATAAGATTGATTGATTGATAGATAAGACTGATTGATTGATTAGATAGATAGATAGATTGATTGATTGATAAGATTGATTGATTGATAAGATTGATTGATAAGATTGATTGATAAGATTGATTGATAGATAAGATTGATAGATAAGATTGATTGATAGATAGATAGATAGATAGATAGATATGAGATTGATTGATATGCCTGCCAGCCAGCCAGTCTGTCTGTCATATCAATCAATCTCATATCTATCTATCTATCAATATATCAATCTCATATCTATCCATCCATCCATCCATCCATCCAGACAGACAGACAGACAGACAGACAGACAGACAGACAGACAGATTTGATTGCTTAGATTGATAAGATAGATAGATTGATAGATAAGATTGATTGATTGATAGATAAGACTGATTGATTGATTGATAGATAAGATTGATTGATTGATTGATAAGATTGATTGATAGATAAGATTGATTGATTGATTGATAAGATTGATTGATAAGATTGATTGATAGATAAGATTGATAGATAAGATTGATTGATAGATAGATAGATAGATAGATATGAGATTGAGATTTGATTGCTTAGATTGATAAGATAGATAGATAGATAGATTGATAGATAAGATTGATTGATTGATAGATAAGACTGATTGATTGATTAGATAGATAGATTGATTGATTGATTGATAAGATTGATTGATAGATAAGATTGATTGATTGATTGATAAGATTGATTGATAAGATTGATTGATAGATAAGATTGATAGATAAGATTGATAGATAGATAGATAGATAGATAGATAGATAGATATGAGATTGATTGATATGCCTGCCAGCCAGCCAGCCAGCCAGCCAGCCAGCCGATTAGATAGATAAGATTGATAGATAGATAGATAAGATTGATAGATAGATAGATAAGATTGATAGATAGATAGATAAGATTGATAGATAGATAGATAAGATTGATAGATAGATAAGATTGATAGATAGATATGAGATTGATTGATATGACAGACGGACGGACGGACGGACGGACGGACGGACGGACGGACGGACGGACGGACGGACGGACGGACGGACGGACGGACGGACGGACGGACGGACGGACGGACGGACGGACGGACGGACGGACGGACGGACGGACGGACTCCCGCGTCCCACGGCCGCGTCCCGCGTCCATGGACGCGTCCTGGACGTGGACGCGGCGGCCAACGGCTCTTGCTGACATATTTTGTCTATATTTTGTCCAACTTTAACAACCAAACGCAACTCGAATCACACTCACAAATGAATTCCGTCCAGTGCGAATTACGTCATGCAATTATTACGTTTTTCGCCCTTAGGCGTCTCACTGGTTTATATATTATTTGTACTTTAATAACTATGTGATTATTACCATCTACTACTGTATACCTGGTAACTACCCTTCTGTCTGTCTGTCTGTCTGTCTGTCTGTCTGTCTGTCTGTCTGTCTGTCTGTCTGTCTGTCTGTCTGTCTGTCTGTCTGTCCTCTCTCTGTCAGTTTTCTGGATCATCTGTTGTTAACTTGCTGCTTCCTGTTTCCTGTCAGTTAGCTTCCTGTTGGAAGATGACCATGATTTACTTCACATTATTCCTGCCTGCCTGTTCTTTCCATGTCTTTGGTCCCTCCTCCAAAACTCTGATAATCAATCCAGATATGTAATCTTTAATTACAGACTTGCTGGCTGTAACATCACACAGACAGGATTTGACATCCTGCTCTCAGCTCTCAGATCTAATCTTTCCCATTTGAGAGAATTGGACATCAGTTTCAACTGCCTGCAGGAATCACAAGTGAACCAACTCTCTGCTCTACTGAAGAGTGAAGAGTGTAGACTGCAGATCCTGAGGTAAATAAATAGTGTGTTTTCTCTCTGTGTGGATCTCTACTTGAACATCAAAAGCACTTTGTTAAATATGGTATTCTCTGCAGGCTGTCAGGCTGTGGGGTCACAGAGGAAGGCTGTTCTTCTCTGGCTTCAGCTCTGACCTTCAACCCCTCCCATCTGAAACAGCTGGACTTGAACTTCAGCCACTTAGGAGGCTCTGGTCTGAAGAAGCTCTCTGCTGCACTGGAGACTCTGAAGTGAGTAGACCTGGACTGTGTCCATGTTGGTTAGTGCAGTGTTTCCCTTACAATGTTGAACTGGCTGGCCAGGTGGGAGGGGGGCTTCTTTGTTTATATTTATTTTATTTTATTTCAAAATTATAATTCAATTAAAAGATATGTTTAGAGTAGGTTTCAAGTTTTGTCCCTTGGCTCACTTTATCAAAGTCAGTATGGAACTCTGTAAATAAAAACTGCCCACCGTGTTCTAGGAGAACAGATCTTTAGTGTGAGCTGTACGTCATTCCAAGAGGTTTGGACACTAAAACAAAACACTGTGTTTACCAGTTCAGTCTTTACTCTGGGACGATTAGTGCCAGACGATCATTTGATCCTATATGATCCATGGTTCTATTCATAGGTTTAATATACAGTGATAGTGTCATATATTCTAACATAGATTGAATATACAGTGATAGTGTCCTATATTCTAACATAGATTTAATATACAGTGGTAGTGTGCCAAATATGGAGGAGACTTGATCTGTATCCCGAAACACTTCTTTACTGTTATTTGTGTTCAAGAATTTCTAGGTGTGTGTGTGTGTGTGTGTGTGTGTGTGTGTGTGTGTGTGTGTGCGTGTGCGTGCGTGCGTGCGTGCGTGCGTGTGTGCGTGCGTGATATCAAAAGGAACAGGACTATGTCCGGTAGTGGAGACAGTGTGTTAGACAGTCAGACATTGATTCATTATTGTTCTATTTCCTACAGTGTGAATCATTCAGGAGAACACTGGATTAAACCTCAACTCCTTACAAGATGTGAGTGTCTGTCTGTCTGTCTGTCTGTCTGTCTGTCTGTCTGTCCATCACATTGACATTTTATACACTATTTAACACTCTTTTGGCCCCTCCCTCCCTGTATTCAGAGGATATTATACAAACCTTCAGCAATGTGTTTTAAAGGTGTTTAGTAACACAATCCAAAACATTGAAATTCAACCCTACTCCAGGGCAGTGGTTCCCAAACTGGGGTTCAGGACCCCTGGAGAGACCATTTAAAACACAGTTCAATCAGTGTGTGAAGTGGCAACAGGCTTAGCTCTTATTCAGCAGATAAAAAGTGTTGAAGTGTGGTGTTGCTGACCACATCCATAGAGGGGAGAGGGGGAACAGCCCAGGACCTCATGCTCCCCTATACCCAGGTGAGGTGCACCCTAGTCCTGCTCCACTCCTCCACTCCATCCAGGAGGACCTCTGGAGGAACCAGAGGACCTCCAGGTGATCTGGACTCCTGAGGAGCAGTGTCTTCTAGGATTCAACAAACTAATAAAGATACTTTTTAATTTGACACGCTCCCACAAATATAGATTCTCACACAAAACAAGGCTTTGTGACGAGCAGGAAAATTGGGCGTGTCTGTTCCCGCTGCCCTAGGGGAGTTTCAACCTCTTGAAATGTGTTACTAGACATCTTTACAAACACATTAGTGAGGAAATGTCTTGAGAAGGAATTTATTCCATGTTTGGACATTTTTTCTGTCCTGACAACCAGTGGTGGACAAAGCATTTACTCGAGTAAATACTCAAGTATAAAAAAGTACAAATTACAACTACAGTACTTTTTTAATTTATATCAATGTATTGTTGTATTGAAATTAAGAACATTTCACCCAAAATAAATGCATTAAAACAGAACTGTCTAAATACAGTGAAAATAGCCGATCTACAACCTCACAACGTCTGTCTGTCTGTCTGTCTGTCTGTCGTGTTTGTTGCATTGCAACATGTTGTGAGCTTGAAGATCTGCTGTTTTAGAATTTTGAATACAGAATAGGTTCACTAGGGTTCAAGTGGTTAATTAGACCTGCAATCAGGAACTGATTTTAATTAATAAAACGTTATTTTAATTATATTTATTTTGTATGTTAAACACTTAAACCCACGTCACTGACTGGAGATCCTTAGGGCTCTGAAAAATATCAGATCTACAAGCTCACAAGCACAAATGGTTCCTCAAAGAACCTTCTTTGAACCATTAACCATTTAAACCCTGCGTCCCAATGTTGGACATGTCTTAATACGTGAACATTCATCGTAAATAGCAGATCTACAAGCTTACAGCACATCGTGCTACGACACGTTTTGAGCTTGTAGATCGGCTATTTTGGAAACTGAGCAGACCAAGTATAGAGCCCTGGGAGACACCGGTCGATGAAGGGTTAAAGTGGTTGATGGTTCTTTATAGCATTGGTTCTCAAAGTGTGGTCTGGGGACCCCCAGGGGTCCTTAGGTGGTTCCAGGGGGTCCCCAGCAAATGTTGAATACAGCTTTACACTCATTTGAACCACTTTATCCATGCTTTACACGTTGGCTATTTAACACATTTAGAGCTAGAAAACATATGTACTCCAAACGCGTCACTTCACGCCATGTTTGGAGCTTGTAGATCTGCTACTTTAGGTACTTTTGTGTAATGCTGTAGTATGATCAAGTACAGTAGGGGGCGCTAGCTTAGGAAAAATCACAAAAAGTTAGAATCTGGAGAAAAGAGTTTTCTGACATTCCTTGTTGCTAGGGTTAGGGTTAGGGTTAGGGTTAGGGTTTTATAGCTCTAAATGTGTTAAATAGCCAACGTGTAAAATATGGATTAAGTGGTTCAAATGAGTGATGCTGTATTAACACATTAGGTCTGCAGATCTACAAGATCACAGCGCATCACTTGGTGTTGTGCTGCCAGCTTGTAGACCTTTTAGAATTTTTGAAAGAATTAGGAAAATATGATTAATTAATGTTTGGAAAGTGTGTTTGTGTGTGCGTGTGTGTGTCATGGACTCCGCTTTTCCAAGATATTATTTTGAAAATAGATGTTCTATAAGCTCACAACACATCGCGATGCAACGCGTTGTGAGCTCGTTTATTTTCAAATAAATGCAGTAAATGTTTAAAGTGGTTACACTGATTTTGATGCTATATACATGAATGTTGATGGGGACCCCCTGGAACCCCCTCAAGGACCCCTGGGGGTCCCCAGACCCCACTCTGAGAACCACTGTATTCATGATCTATAAATCTTTACCAACATACATGTTTAAATGTTCCATCACTATGGAAACCAAACCTTATTGATTCTCTAAACAACCCCCCCCCCCCCAAAAAAAAACAACACAAACCTGTTCCTGATTATTACCGCGTGTGCGTGTGCGCGTGTGTGTTTGTGTGTGCATGTGTGTGTGTGCGTGCGTGTGTGTGCGTGTTTGTGTGTGCATGTGTGCATGTGTGTGTGTGCGCGTGTGCGTGCGTGCGTGCGTGTGTGTGCGCGTGTGTGTGTTTGTGTGTGCATGTGTGTGTGTGCGCGTGTGCGTGCGTGCGTGCGTGCGTGCGTGCGTGCGTGCATGCGTGTGTGCGTGCATGTGTGTGTGTGTCACTCAGTGAGGAATGTTTTTAATGTTTACTGTGTTGTTTTCTCATCAGATTCACATCGTCTCACACTGGACACAAACACAGCAGCCAGAGAACTCTCTCTGTCTGAGAACAACCTGAAGGTGACTCGGGTGAAACAGCATCATTCATATCCTGATCATCCAGACAGGTTTGATGGACAGGCCCAGGTTCTGTGTACAGAGGGTCTGACTGGACGCTGTTACTGGGAGGTAGAGAGGAGTGGAGTGGCTCAGATGGGAGTGGCCTACAGAGGAATCAGTAGGAAAGGACAGGGTGATGACTGTCTGCTTGGATACAATAAAATGTCCTGGAGACTCTCCTGTAGAGATGGTAACCCTGGTAACAGTTACACTGTCTCACACAATAGTAAGACCGCTTTCCTTCCTGTTCATCCCTCTGAATCCAACAGAGTAGCAGTGTATCTGGACTGTCCTGGTGGGATTCTGTCCTTCTATGAAGTGTCCTCAAACACACTGAGACACCTTTACACCGTCCAGACCACATTTACTGAACCTCTCTATGCTGCCTTTGGGTTTGGTCCTGACTCCTATGTGTCTCTGTGTGAGGACAGACATACAGACAGACAGACAGACAGGGTGTGAGTACAGACAGACAGGGTGTTGTTTCATAATGTAATAATTATGAGGGGGGAGGGGGGTTTACAGAATCAATATGGTTTGGTTTCCATAGTGATGGGGGTCTAACACATTGTACAGATTTATATATCATGAATAAAGTGGTTCTCAAAGTGGGGGTCCGGGGACCCCAATGGGTCCTCTAGGGGGTTCCAGGGGGTTCCCAGCAACATTCAAGTATATAGCGTAAAAATCTGTGTAACCACTTTAACCATTTACTGTATAAATTGTCTCACCGCACTGTGGTACGTTGTGAGCTTGTGGATCTGCTATATTTTCAAACAAGGAATCTTGTACAAATGTAGTCTCTGGCACAAACCTCTCAGATTGACATGAAAAGGTTTGTTCTCAACCTGTGGGTCTGGACCCCCAGGGGGACCCCCATCTGGGGACCACCAGAGGGTCCCCAGATGACAGTGAAGTGACAATGAAAGCACTTCTAAAAGTAATCAAACTATAAACTGGTCAAACATTGGACACATTGTCAAATAACATAAAGGGGCAAATATTATGAAAATAGAAGATCTACAAGCTCACAATGCATCGCAACGTGGAACTGAGTCTAACCAAATGTAATGCCTCAACTCCTACAATTTACAGTTTGTCAGGGTGGGGGTCCCCAGTTCAAACCTGATTATATATGGTTATTTTGGGGGGTCCCCAGTTCAAACCTGATTAAATATGGTTATTTTGGGGCAGGGCCGGTTCTAGGGTTCAGGTGGCCCTAAGCGAGATTATTTTAGGTGGCCCCCCACTGACGGACGCGCGCACTTATTAACTGTCTTTGAATCGCCAAAACCAAAGTGATAAATAATAAGGTCTTCTTCTATCTAGTAGAACATGTGGTGTCTGTTGTTAGCACTCAAGCATGTATCTACTAACTACACATAGGGTTGCCAACTCCCAGAGATTCAAATACGGGATACATCCTGGCCGCCCGCAAGGCAGGCGGCCGGAAAAAATTGGGGTTTTGAGGGGCGGTCAAAACCCCAGAAATGCATAGAAATCTGCATTTTGGCACAGATCAGACAGTTCTACCTATAACACACAATAAAGTTTACAATGGAGGTAAAACATTATCAGATCATTCTCTCTGGTTAGTTAAAAGCTATTAAAACAGAAACATGTAGGCCTATGCTCTAATGAAAAACATTTCAAAACCAAGATATAACTATTATAATACATATCTATTTCTAGACACTGTTTAATTTGTCCAAAAACATGAGTGTAATGCTATAACAAGAAAAAACAACAATTGATTTGAATCAGATTCATACAAAACATCACACACCACAACTTGTAGGCATATTCAACTCTACAGTATGTGGCATATTTTCAATTCTGTTGTGTCTTGTGTGAGATCTTAATTTTATTGCACATTAAAATAATAAGTAGCATTTGGATAGGGTAGGAGTGGGCAACTTAGATGATGGAGAGGGCCACTATATTTCACAATCACTCCAGAGGGCCACAATGCATATTGCAAAAAAATAGATACACAAGCATTGCGATTATCCATTATTTAATTTCAAATACATTTATATGTTTGTATGTTAACCTTATGAAATGCAAATACATTGACAAAAAAGACTATAGCACTGGTCATTATGCTACTACTATAGACTGAAGTAATTAAAGTGGGTAACAGCTGAAATCAATAATATATCAGTATTCCGATATTAACCTGTGGGTCTTGGCCACATGTCGAGAGGGCCACTTCACACTCACTCCACAATGCATATAGTGAAAAATAGCTGATCTACAAGCTCAAAACGCGTTGCAGTCTTCTCCCTGTGATGTGGCCCCCTTATGGTTGTGGCCCTAAGCGACCGCCTATGTTGCCTATGCCAGGAACCGGCCCTGTTTTGGGGGGTCCCCAGTTCAAACCTGATTAAATATGGTTATTTTGGGGGGTCCCCAGTTCAAACCTGATTATATATGATTATTTTGGGGGGTCCCCAGTTCAAACCTGATTATATATGGTTATTTTGGGGGGTCCCCAGTTCAAATATTATTTTGAGGGTCGCGACCAGCAAGTGTGAGAACATCTGGTCTAGAACATTTAAACATGAATATTGTAAAGTTTTGTTGATAATGGAAACTCCAATGAAGTGTTTTGAAAATCCTGTTTTTTTTTACCTATAACATTTTATTATAAAATGTAAAACATTTATTTCAAACCTTTCATGTATATTTACTAATATCGTCAAGAAAATGAAACCATTTAAATTGTGCCAAAGTTACATTCAACGCTGATACAATTGTGTTAATTAAAGACATAATAATAATGGATTCTTTTGTGAGGGTTATTCTGTGCGCACGCACGCACGCACGCACGCACGCACGCACGCACGCACACACACACACACACACACACACACACACATATCCATTTGGTTCCATTTGCACACACTCAGATACAGGCTCATAAGGGTCCGTTTGGTTCCATTTGTACACTCTCAGTGAGCTTGTAGATCTGCCAATTAATAGATCTATCTATCCATCTATCCATCTATCCCTCTATCTATCTATCTAGAGTTTGGAAGTGCTCGTTTTCAATACCGTCCCACTGCCCACTGTTGAGTGATTTCCCAGGAGTGCTTCCAACCTCCAAATGTAGTTGTGTTCAACGGACCAATTCCAATGTCATCCCTGCACCCTCACTGACTTAAGTGACCTAAATGGTAAATGGTGCATTTATATAGCGTCTTTATCCAAGGCACAGAGATTGTGCATTACATTCACCCATTCACACACACATTCATACAATGGCGAAGGAAACCATGCAAGGCACCAACCTGCTCACCGGGAGCAACTAGGGGTTCAGAGTCTTGCTCAAGGACTCTTCCACACTAACTCTTGGGGAGTCCGGGATCGAACTGGGAACCCTTCAGGAACCCTCTGTGTTCTAAGACTGCAACTCTACCCCTGAGCCACTGAGCCACTGCTGCCCCCTGCTGACGTCAGCTGGTAAGTGCTTGAGGGTTCAGGCTGCAAGGACTCCAAATGGTAGAAAAGGAATGGAACAACACTTTAGATGAGTGTTTCACACTTTACATCACATTTAAAAATCTTCACTGTCCTTATTTACAGCCATTGCTTTAAAGGATGTGATTGTTTTGATTATATATTATATTTACATAATAATATTTATGTTAATCTGTTCGTTTTAATTTCTGTTTATTGTAACAGTTCTCACATTGTTTTAGTCTCCGCGGTTACCACCTGTAAATAATTAAAATAAAATATATTTATGTACATATTACAACAATGCTATGGCTGCTGTGGGAGTGTGGGATATCCCCATCTGTCCATATTTGGTAATTTGCGTCATATGGAATCCCCTGCAGTCCCGGCAGGAACATACGATATATAGACAACGTTCGTATAGAAACGTTTTTTTTTTTTGCTGATAATACGTTAATATACAAACGTTTTCATCTAGCGCAATTTAGTGATGAGCCAATGTTTTCATGTGGCGACTGAGTTGATACAGTACATACATTCATCTCAAAATGTGTGCAAACATTTGAAAAGTTCTTAATCTTAACATAATTCTGGGGGTCCTTGACATGAAAAAGTTATGAAATTACCACAGATGATGTCAGGCAAACTATGTCAAAGTTTGCTTTTCTCACAGCTGTCAGTAGACAGAACAAGGGGGGGGAGTGGGACTGAGTTACTAGGGCCCAAGGTGGAGGAGGGGCCTTAATTATTTTATACTTTAGCTCTTGAGAAATAGCATATATAGAAGCTCACAGCGCGGCAACGAGTGCCAGGCTGCGAGCTTGCAGATCTGCAATTTTTTGAAAAGTCGTGATAATGTGTGCAAATCTTTGAATATATGTATTTTTTAAGCGAACTTTTGTAACTCAAATTTGGCTTCGGGGGGTTTTTGAGATGGGGGTCCGTGGCCAAATACATATCATTTTGGGGTTCCTTCACATGAAAAGGTTTGAGCACCACTGACTGACATAGAAACATAGGTTTTTCAAACAAAACCTTAGGATTTGAAATATTCAAAGACACATTTTCACGTTTCTTCAAAAATAGAAGATCTACAAGCTGCGCTGTGAGCTTGTATATCTACAATTTTTCAAGAGTTAAAGCACACAATAATGCGTTCCCAGTCTAAATCTGTTAAACCCCCTCCCCTATGAAGAACATTAATGGGGGGCCTGCAGTGAATCCTTGTACCCAGGGCCCAGAATTTGGTGCGACAACCCTGCCAAACAGTGAGGTGGGAGCAGTTGCACAATCTATGTAAAGTGCCTTGGATGAAGGCGCTATACAAATGCACCATTTATAATTATAAAACACTTATTAATGTGGTAACACCAGGGAGTATGGTAACGGAGTGTGTGGTAACAGAGTACATCAAATGTATGCTTCAGTAACTAGGCCGGACTTGTTTTCCTTTTTTCCACCAACCTTCACTAGGCTGCACTAAGCAGAAGGCTGGGTGGATTGAAGTGTTGTTCATTCTTCATTTTAACCACATGATGGCGACACATAACCTTTATTGTTGGCCATATCGCGAACAATGTATTGGCCTCAGCCTGATGTGTTGGGGCATTCTGTGTGTTTATTATAAAAGTGTCGTAATCCAATTTCGTTCCTCATAAACCTCTACACCGCAAAGTAGACAACGCAGCACGCAATTTACCAAGAAAATCCTATACCATTCGTATGTCTTGTTCAAATTGAAAAGGCCCTTGCTTTTGAACTGGGGCCCTCCCCAACCTGACTAAGAGTTGAGGCATTACATTTTGTATAACACGGTTCTATTGTGAAAATAGCAGATCTCGCATGTCTTGGCCATCTGGCCAGTGATAGGCTACCCATATATGGAGATCCATGTGGCCTACTGTATACTATATGGGGATATGCTGTGAGACCCCAAACTGTAAAACATGCTTACTCAGTTATTTGTTATGTGAAAGTCATGACGTCTATGACATCTAATATCATACTGTAGTGTGCATACAATCCCTTTTATGCCTATATATGGAGATCCCTGTCTGTAGAACCAGCCACGCAGATATGTGCTGTCTTGACCATATATGGTGTCATTTTAGTGGTATTAAAAAGTCATATATACATATACACCCTCTATACACTATACACTTTAGGCTATGTTGGTTTGTTTACTGTTGAGTGAGAAAACAATGTTGCACATTTTCATCTGGGGTCCTCAATAATTTGGGGACGGGGGTCCTGACCCACAGGTTGAAAACCACTGTCCTAGAGTAGCAAGACAGGCTTACATATAGACTAGTCATAGCCGCGGGAACTAATTTGAGGCAGGAGGGGCTGTCGATCGTGTCATGCACGCACGCGCGTGCATGACACGCGCGCGCGCGAACATTTCGGTCATTTGCGGATTTTAATTGTGTTTTATAACCTTTTTAGCAGGTTTTATTCGGGTTTCCGCGGTTTATTTTTTAGCTAAATGTAACACAATTGGGAACTGCACACTAAACTTTCCCTTTGCCTCTCCAAACGGGCTGTGGACAGTGCGGAGACATATAAAAAAATGCGCACACAGTGGCCATATGCCACTGATCTGATTGCAGCCAGCAGGATATTATTAGATGCTATATAGATGGATTTCTTGGTACCAACACTGAGACAGCAAGTGCCTGTTTCATAGGCCTATATACCAATCATTTATTTATTCCCAACAGAAACGTCAAACCTATTTTGGGGAGCACATTGAGTAGGCCTATACAGCTGATCATATACAAGCTCACTGTCAGTTGTCAGTAACGAGGCTTAGCTGATATGTAACAGCATTTTTATTAACCCTTTTAACAAATCAATTAAATAGCCTAAACATGAGCGAGGAGCAGGACGATATAGATGGCACAGAATAAACATCAGAACAATGCGCCGATCATCTTCAAAATAAAGTGCGCTCAAAACTAGACTCACACTGGCATGGCACAGCCACAGTGGCGGCGATAATAGGCTAGGCCGCCTATATTAAAATAAAACATAGACAAAGTGCACAGAAAGTCTGGCAAACATGGCAATACCAAAAAAAAAAAAAAACAATTAATTATTAGACCTATTGCATAAATTGCATTGGTAGCCTACACAGGGCGATGAAAAAACAAACAAAAACAATGTGTAAAGTGCAGTAGCTGGCACAAAAGAAAGAAAATATAAAAAACAAACATAATCAGTTGTGTAATGTAACTAAACATTTGTTAGGTATCTGTAGGCTACTTTACTGGAGTGGAGTATATTTCCAATAAGCCCATTTTACTTCTAGGCCTAAGGCCTAAACTCCAGTACTCCACATCTTGGATTAAAAAATAATTGTACATTTACTCCACTATTTGAAAACTTTGGTTACTAGTTACTTTGCAGATAGCCTACACATTATTATAAACCATACAAAAACCAATTTAGCCCAATTTTAGGCTAATTAATAGCCTATATGCCCTGGCAGCGGGCCAGCGGCCCATCTTCAATGCGTCCTGGCGGTGCCAGCGGCCCAGCGCCCATCAGAAGAACACACTCGTCATTATTACCCTGCAATGAGAGTAATGGATGTATTATTGATATGAAAATAAAACGGTATTATTATGACAACATATTAATGTGTCCTAGTAGGCCTACATAACATTTGCAGCAACAGTTAGCACATAAGAAGCCTGACCAACGTCAGAACGCAACATAATAGTATTAAGTAATATGATGATTATTATTATTATTATTACCTTGAATTATTCCAAATGTGCTCTTGCGCTCTGGGGTAACGCTGATGAATTCCCTCATCATGGCATGTATGTCCAGGGTCTGCAGAATGTCACTGTGTACATGCATAAGGGACAGATGTGTCAGTCTTTTCTGGGTCATTGTGCTGCGTGTCCACGTCTTAAGCCTCCGAAGGGAGGAGAAGGATCTCTCTGAAGATGCAACAGATATTGGCAGACTGAGGCACAACTTTATGAGGTTTTCGACATCTCTGAACATTTCCCTGGTTTGTGGTTGAAGTTTGGCGAGACATGAACCAACTTCTGCTACTGTTGTGCATTTCGAATTCTTGGTTTTTTCTCCCAGCATTTTGAGTTGGAGCTGCAGGCGATCTGTGTCAAGCTGCTCGGGAAGATGAAGCGCCTGTGCGTCAAATTCAAAGGTGCCATTTGCTGCGTTGATAACGGCCCTCTCTCTGCTTGCTGCTATACGCATGCTGTCCTGGTCAAATCTCCTCTTCAGCTCAGAGTGCACCAGGTCTACAGCTTCATAAAACTCGCGTCTCCACGGGTCCACTCCTGATTCATCAGCCAGCATTTCGGGCTCCTCTGTATGACGTAAGCGGGCTGGGGTTTTGCTCACTCTTGGTGGGGCAGTGGGCATTTTCAGGCCGAGTTTGTGGGCACATGTTGTCACCTTGGCTGTTATCTTTCCCACGACGTCATCGTCTCTCAGTTCTGCTACCTGGGCTGTCAGAACATCTGCGCACTCTAATGCTCCTAGTGCACTGGCGTTTGAGCTCTGCAGGGTTTTGGCCACTATCTCACAGGGCTCGAACAGTGCTTTACAGCAAAGAAGCGAAAACAACGTTTTTCCTTTCAATGCCTGTTTGTGCAGGCCCTTGATTTTCGGTCTTGTTTCCTTTCTTACACTGTTGTCATCTTTTAGTGTGTCAAGTGTGGCTACTAGAGTGCTGTATGAGTCGCAGACGCGCGTAATTGCCTTTGCGCGCACGCACCACCGGGTTGGGCACAGACTCAAAATATTGATCACCACTTCATCCCCACCAAAGAGAGACTCAAAAAGTTGCGTGCGTTTTGATGACTCGTTTATGACCACTGCTACACCCTGAACAAAGTGCAGTGCATCCGCCACAAGGCTCACGTCACGGGCAACTTCTTGCAATACCAGGTCCAGAGAATGGTTACAACAGTGAACATACATCGATCCTGGGCACAGCTCTTTCAGTCGTGCTTGTACGCCGGAAAAACGTCCTGACATGTTGCTTGCACCATCAAAACAAAACCCAGCAAGCCGTTCAATGGGTATGTTTAAACGCAGAAAAACGTCCTTCACACAGTTAAACAGCGTTTCTGCAGTAGAGTCGGGGGCGTTGTAGTATCCCAAAAAATCACAGTGTGACTCCAGGTTCTTATCCACATATTGTAGGCTGCATGAGAATTGTTCCATCGTACTGATGTCGGTTGTGCCATCAGCTGTCAATCCATAGAAAGCACATTCTGACGAGCATGTCACTATCTCCCTCTGTATAGCGCGGCCAAACATTTGAATGACCTCATTCTGGATAGTATCTGACATCCAGTTATCTCTCCTGCGCATCCATTCATGTTCTTTTGGGAGATTGAATGTGCGTTCCAGCATGTACTCATATAAAATACCATCACGAGTACTATCTCCTCGGAATGGTATAGACTGGCACCCGAGGAAACGAATGGATCTGAATAACAGCTCCAAAACACTCATTGCTATTTTTTGCTGTTCAGCAGCTACATTTGATAGCATGGCACTGATTGGTGTGTGTCCGAGACTGCTCAGCTTTTGTACAGATCTTGAGTGCGCATCTGACCGTTCATGCTCCTTGAATTTGTCTACAGCTTTTCGCCAATTAGTGAAACCACCTTTGACAAATGTGTTGTCAAGCCTCACTGTCTCTTGACTGATTAGTTTTTTCTCAACTGCAGAAATACACGAAAAGCACACAACACAGTCACTGTTCTTCACATAGTGTAACCATGGCCATTTTTCAAACCAAGTAGGTTTGCACGATCTGTTATATGTTTCCTTTCCAAACCTTTTCCCTGGGAAATTGAAGTCCTTGGGCTGGAAGGGTTTCTCAAGTGCAGCTAAACTAGGCATGGTACTCGCCCTCGCTGCAGGTGCAGCCGGGAGACTCGGCCCCGGCTCAGCCGGCTGGACAGTGCTTCTGCTGGGGTGAGAATCTCCCAGAGGCCGTGGAACCTCCGCGTCCTCCACAGGCTCAATTTCCTCCTCCTCCGATGATGATGACAACAAATTGACCGACTCATCTTCAACAACACAACTCTTTTTTGATTTAGGCCCACCAAAGAAATCTGTCATACGTTTCTGAGCCATGATCATGTAGATGGAAACAAAACAAAACAACCTGCTGACAGTGACAGCTGACAGCTTCATGCGTCCCGCGCGTAAAAGGTAAACAGGAAACTGCGCGTGCGGACAGGTCTGCTGCCAGTAAACACAGATTCGTGATGATGATAATAATAACAAAAGTCAAACGTGTTGTTTAAGAATATTTATTTCTAAAACAGGCATATTTTCTTCCCGACCCTTACCCTGTCCCATTTTTTAATTATATGTTTTTTTTTTTTTTTTTTTCCCCAAACCCCCTTGTGGGGGGGCGGGAGGGGGGGCGGTGGGACCTGGGGGAGGGGGGGCGGGCGCACCCTCAGCACCCCTACTTCCCTCGGCTATGAGACTAGTGGATCATACTATTAATTTCAGAGGGAAATTAAGCAGCAGCCAGATAGACGAGGTATAGGCTATAGCCTAGCCTACAGTAAATTGCATAACGATGTCAAAGAAGACACAATACAGAATTAAATGACATTTATAGCCTACAGAGTTTTAGAGATTGTTCGTTTTTTTGGAAACAACCGGCCATTCCAATTTGGAACAGGCTGCTTATTGTGAAATAATCCCAGTTCCATAGACGCAGTGTTATTACTTATTAGAGCTGCCTGCCTCTGCTACAATCTGTTCCCAGCAGTAGCCTCTGGATTGTTGAATTCATTATGGGTCTTCTGTTCTGATGCAACCAGGAAGCAACGGCCAGGGGCGTCACAAGGGGGGGGGGGGGGGAGTGGGACTGAGTTACTAGGGCCCAAGGTGGAGGGACCTTCGTTATTTTATACTTAATAGCTATTGGAAAAATAGCAGATCTACAAGCTCACAGCGCGGCACCGAGTGCCGCGCTGCGAGCTTGTAGATCTGCTATTTTTTGAAAAGTCGTGAAAATGTGTGCAAAATCTTTGGATATATGTATTTTATACGCGAACGTTTGTAACTAAAATTTTGCTTCTGGGAGGGAGGGAGGGAGGGGGGGGGGGGGGTCCCTGGAACAACATATTTTGAGATGGGGGTCCGTGGCCAAATACAGATCATTTTGGAGGTCCTTGACATGAAAAAGTTTGAGCACCGCTGAAATAGAAACATAAAAAAAACACATAGAAGGATTTAGAAGACGTTAATAAATCGTGTCAAAAATATTCAAAGACTCCAAAGCGCCAAAGGTGCCAAAGGTGCCGCGCTGTGAGCTTGTATATCTGCTATTTTTCAATAGTTAAAGCACATGAACATTCATGGGGGGCCCGCATGTGAATCCTTGTACCCAGGGCCCAGAATTTGGTGCGACACCCCTGGCAACGGCAAAACCTCCTCTGAAATGTCTCCCGAGCTCCGAGTGGCTTTTTTTCCTCTCTTTCTCTCTTTCTTTTAATGGCTGTTTAAGTGAAGTGCATTACAGCAGGACCATTATTGTAGCTTTATAATTGCCTAATGGTGTTAGCTTTGAATGAAATATAATAATGTAGCCTATACACATAGGGGTATACTGTACAACTGCCAGCTCAAACCCTGGCGACTGTTTTATATTATTTGTGTTTCTCAAGGCATTTATTTTTCATCAGGATATATTTATACAGTACATTATGTGGGGAGGCTTAAACATACAATATTACCAGGCATGTGCGTGCACACATAGGCCTAAATAACTAAAACCATTTATTCAAATAGGCCTACTACAATTTTGACGTGTTGTTTTTACTTTTAATTTTATTTCCAAGTTTCTCTACTTTTACTTCTACTCCACTACATCTCAAAGGCAAATGGGCCTACTCTACTTTTGCTCCACTGCAATTTTTTCAAACTTTAGTTACAACTTAACTACTAGTTACTTTCTAGATTTTGATTATAATTGCAAAACATGCATGAACCACTTCATCCCTATATAACGGCCATTTGAAAATAGACTACATTACAAGCTCACAATGTGTTTGGGTGCATAACGAGTACTTTCTACTTTTGGTTGTAGAAAGCTACTTTTTGGTACATTTTGATACCAATACTTTTTGTACTTTTACTCAAGTCAGTTTAGAATCCTGGACTTTTACTTGTAAGTGCACGGCCACACTGCCCTTTGATTCTACCTATGAGCGTGGATTGTGCCGATGCATTTCATTGGGAATGGAGCGGTTTGCTGTCAATGAATGGGCATTTGAAATGTTGTCATGATATATAAAGTGCATTCATGAAGAGTCATTGGTACACTGTAGGTCAACGGGCATTTTAAATATCGTCATGTTCCATTTACCTGTTGTGTATATTATATAGTGAATTTACATTTACAGTGTATGTTTGGCAACACTGTGACAGGGAACGGGATATTTGGTAATTTATGCTCTTAATGAATCATATGAAATTACAGTTATCAATAATAGCCTAATAAAACTGTCATTAATACAGTGTATGGAGCCAAAGCAAGGTCGTTGTCCTGACTGTTCATTATACCAGTGGTTTTCAACCTGTGGGTCCCCCAGGTGGGTCCCCAAATTATTGTGAGTGGTCTCCAGATGATTAACTTAATGTGCAACATTGTTTTCTCTATAAGAACAAACCAACATAAAGATTAAGTGTAGAGCGTATCTGCACATTTCTAAAGTGACAATTTAAGGACAATTTAATAGAAATTTTGAAAATAGCAGATCTACATGCTCACAACGCCTCGAGGCATTGTGAGCATGTAGATCTGCTATTTTCTAAATAGAACCGTGTTAAACAAAATGTAATGCCTCAAGTCTCGTCAGTGTGGGCGGTCCCCAGTTAAAATATGATTATTCTGGGGGTCGCGGCCTGAAAAGGTTGAGAACCACTGCATTATATTAACAATCTTTCCCTCTTCAAGGGTTCTAAACCCAGCACCATCATCCCAGCACCCAGCACCACCCCAGCACCCACCATGCAGGCCCCTGGGCCGGAGCAGGACGACTCCTTCGACTACCTGTTCAAGATCATCCTGATCGGGGACTCCAACGTGGGGAAGACCTGCGTGGTGCAGAGCTTCAAGGCGGGGGTCTTCTGTGAGAAGCAGCAGAACACCATCGGAGTGGACTTCACCGTCAGGACACTGGACGTGGAGGGCAAGAAGGTCAAGGTCAGTGATTGATTGATTGATTGATTGATTGATTGATTGATTGATTGATTGAAGACCAGGCACGTGCACACATGCCCTTTTATCCATCTGTTAAAAAGTGCCCTCTCCAGACCACGAATGCAGTTTTTACTATGGTGAACTATCCTGAATAGAAATCCAGTATTGACTTGATTATGCTTAGTTCAGTGTGGTATCAAGCACCGAAAATAGCCGACCTCCAAGCTCACAACGCGTTGCAGTATTTCAACCAAGAGGCCCTTTTAGAAATTTCAGCCCTTGCCTGCCTCTCTAACATTCTCTGCACGTCCCTGATGAAGACTTTATTAGAGGTTTTCACAGGAAAGGGTACAGTTTCATGATTTACCTCAAAAAAGCTTCAATTGAGGTCCTTTTTTAACTCATTTAACATTGAATGACAGACAGATAGAACACAGTACTATGCAGAATACATCATTAAATAAAACAATGCAAAATAAATAGTCATTAGTCAGAGTGCTGTCCACTGTCAGAGGTGGAAAAAGTACTCTTACTTACTGTAAGTAAAAGTATCAATGCTGCAATGTAGAAATGATCTTGTTACGAGTTCAAGTCCCATGTACAAAATGTAAAGTAAAATTACAAAAGTATTGGCATCAAAATACACTAAAGTACCAATAGTAAAAGTAGTCATTATGCACAATGTCTAATATTTCAAGTTCGAAATGTATAAAAATCTTCTGAAAATAGCTGATCTACAAGCTCACAATGTGTCGCATCGTGAGCTTGCAGATCTGCTATTTTCAAATGGCTGAAATATCTATAGGGCTGAAGTAGTTTATAGTGTGTTATTGAAACATCTGTACATGAAACTACTGAAATACACTATATGATGCCAGGTCAACAATGACCTGGCATCTGTCTATACATAACATGCTATCTAAATGACATTTAAACCTGTGGATAAACCGCCAAGGTCGCAAGTGCTATGGGCTAAGGTGGAGTCTGAAGATGAGAGTCTTCGGGTTAGGGTGGAAGCTAGGGAGTGAGTCTGCAGTTCTAACTGTTTAGGTACAGCCACATATCTCGCGATTGATGCATTGACCACCATCCACTCCCATGTTAAAAGAATAACCCGGAAGAGGTCTTAGCTCTGTGAACGAAGAGGCATTAAGCCTCTGTGGGGTCAGGAGCTCAAGGGTTGAATACAGGTTCATGTTTCAGGACTGCTGTACTCTCAATGGGAGAGACTTAAACGCCGGAAGAAACGTCACTTTGTTGACACTCACGTTAGCTGCTCAAGTGTGAAAGTTCAAAGTTAAGGCAGTAATGCTGTTATAGGCAGATGCGTTTGTCGCCAGGTATGTGGCTGTGCCCTTTGGGAGCCATGCAGGAGGGAGAAGAGTACTGGGACGATTGGAGCGTAGCTAGAATCAGCTTCAGACTTTGCCGGGGAGATGGTGTTGATTTCCTGCTTCTTTGGAACCAGAACACTGTGTTGCCTAGAAGAATGAATGAATGAATGAACCTTCACTGATCTTATCAGTGGTGCTGAGGTGTCTTTTCCATTCACAGAGAGTACAGTATGTCTGTAGACCTTCTTACACAACCACGTATTTATAATACTGTATAATGCAATATTTTGACTCTGTAGGCTGCATCACGCACACATGCGCACGCATGCACGCATGTACGCATGCATGCAGAGCATAAAAGGACAGGACACCGATATTATAGGTGCAGTAGGCCTAGTGCTATACAAACAATACTAGCATCATCAGTATGCTCTACTTAAGGTTACATTCACAAAATCATGGCATGTGCCTTCATTATACAGGGGATGACACTAACGGCTGCCCGACTGCCTGTGGCAAGTAAATAAAACAGGTTGCCCGACGGACAAGTGCATTCAGTCTTCATTAAATATTATTGGCTATTCATGAAGGACAATGCTACCTTTTTATAACTAGCAGCATGCACTGATTCAGCTTTTTTGTTCTACAATAAGGATTTATTTTTCGGGGCAAGTGGGCATAACATCTCTGGGACCTCAGTACTCTATGGCTATAAGTAACAGTATCTCTGCCATATGTGGTGGCTGCCAATTATGGCAGAGAATCACAATACTTTACCATCCTTTTTTATCCTCCTTTTTGGAAAGTTGTTGAAACCCTCTAACACGTGTAACTTGTGTGCATGCGTGCAAACAATACACACATTTATATTTATAATAAACACTTTGGAGAGGGGGAGGGACCATGCCGTTTCCTATAAACATGATCCTGTAAGCACTTTATCTGTCAGGGTGTCATCTGTGTCGTCACAACACAACAGAACCAGTCCTGCCAGTCAGTGTCACTCACATGATCAACCAGTCATTCCTGTTCCTACCAGGCCCCGTGGCCTACAGTAACCTTTGTCACACACACACAGCGCACGCATACACGCACCCACCCACGCACGCACAAAATTGACAAATTGACAAATTGACAAATGGTGGTATTTTTTGCAGGTGTTTGAATATTTATATTTTTAAAGCTAACATTTGGAACTCAAATATTTGCTCCTGGGGGGTCCCTGACACATAATATTTCGAGATGGGGGTCTGCAGTCAAACAATTCTAGGGGTCCTTGACATGAAAAAGTTTGAGAACCACTGACATAGAAACATGTGTTTTCCAAAAAAAAAAAAAAAAAAAATTGGGTTAAAAATATTCAAAGACTTGCACACATTTTCAAGATTGAAAAATAATAGCATATATCTGCTATTTTTTAATAGGTAAAGGTTAAATTGCGATGCGATACAAAGGATTTTAAACATTTACTACATTTGAAAACTCGTGAAAATTGACATTTTGGCACTTTTGATGCTAATACTTTTGTACTTTAATCAAGTACATTTTGAATTCTGGTATTTCTATACTGCAGCATTGATACTTTTACTCAAGTACTTTTGGGATTCTGGACTTTTACTTATACTAGAGGTATTCCTATATTGCAGTATTGATACTTTTACTTAAAGCAAAACATGTCAGTATTTCTTCCAGCCGCAGTCACATGGTGTAGAGTTACTAGAGTATGTTGGTCATAGCCTCAGGAATGGTGGAATCTCCCTAACTGTTATCACACACACAAGTAGGCTACACACACACACGCACGCACGCACGCACGCACGCACGCACGCACGCACGCACACACACACACACACACACACACACACACACACACACACACACACACACACACACACACACACAGGCCTGTCTTTGTATCGTTGTGTAGATCAGCTTGAAGACAGCGGTGGGGGAGGAGTCTATCTCCTCCTCCTCAGGTATAGAAGTCAGTAGTTGACCTTTGACCTGCGGAGCAGACGGTGAGATAATACAGTTAACGTTGACGATCATCTGTTTCCTGATTCCTCTTAGAAATGATGTCTGGCTGATTGGTACAGTCAAAAACATTTTTTCTCCCCCCCCCCCCCCCCCCCCCCCCCCATCTACTAAAATAGCACTCTTTTTACACCAGTGGTTTTCAGCCTTTTTCATATCAATTATTCCATTACTTACTCAGCATTTGAACCACGGACTACCATTTACAGTAGCCTCGATATCTGCTACTTTTGAGCTTGTAGATCTGCTACCTTTGAGCTTGTAAATCTGCTACTTTTGAGCTTGTAGATCTGCTACTTTTGCATTTGAATCCTGATAAGTCACTATAGAGCAGACCTGGGCATAATGCGGACCGGGGGCCACATGCGGCCCTTTTGCTGACTCTGACCGGCCCCTGAGAGCTTACTTGGAAATTTGAAAATAAAATCCTTTCTAATTTTACCTTATGTTCTAATTTGACCTTTGTTGTTTCAACTCTCACAGTATTATGAAACTCAAAATGCGTTTGGTTTTGGGGTCAATGTGACTGAAAATGATCACAAATGTAATGCGTCACAAATGTTTCACATTTTGTTTAGGCTATAAGCCTTCTTTTGACATTTTTTATTTAATAAATTACATTTTTATAAGGCAACCTCGCCTTTTCATTGCCTAATCACACATGTATACCAGCTTGTCAAAACAATGCTATTTACTGCCTTTATTTAGAAATAAAATTAATATTATGCAGAATTGAGTTCAGCCTTTTGGCCCGGCCCTCCACAATATTTTCAATTTCTTATTTGGCCCCTTGGGGAAAATAATTGCCCACCCCTGCTATAGAGGGTATGCACATGCATAACGTGAGTGGCAAATC
The DNA here is from genome assembly GCF_963921795.1 of Nannobrachium achirus. Taxonomy (NCBI): domain Eukaryota; kingdom Metazoa; phylum Chordata; class Actinopteri; order Myctophiformes; family Myctophidae; genus Nannobrachium; species Nannobrachium achirus. The sequence continues at coordinate 9,529,572 of NC_137830.1, forward strand.
GAGTGGCAAAGTGAGTTTTCAGACTCTTCTACCATGGCGCCCCAAATGTAGAATGAAATCCCCCCGTTGCACTTAGAACTGCAGACTCACTCCCTAGCTTCCATTAGAACTACAGACTCACTCCCTAGCTTCCATTAGAACTACAGACTCACTCCCTTGCTTCCATTAGAACTACAGACTCACTCCCTAGCTTCCATTAGAACTACAGACTCACTCCTTAGCTTCCATTAGAACTGCAGACTCACTCCCTAGCTTCCATTAGAACTACAGACTCACTCCCTAGCTTCCATTAGAACTACAGACTCACTCCCTAGCTTCCATTAGAACTACAGACTCACTCCCTAGCTTCCATTAGAACTACAGACTCACTCCCTAGCTTCCATTAGAACTACAGACTCACTCCCTAGCTTCTGCCATGGTTTGAAGACTCACCTCTTCAGACTCAACTCGTCAGACTCCACCTTGGCCCATAGCACTTACCGTAGCACGTGCCTATACCCTCAATGACCATACATGAAAGTTAGATAGGATTTTGTATAATTATGTTATGTGATTTGTATAGTTTTTATTGAATAGGTCCTTGGTCTACATGCATTTTATTAGATTACTATTTCTATGCAGTTGTTGTGTTGATGTATTTCCTTATTGTAAATTGCTCTGGATTAAGCATCTACTAAATGCCTAAATTGTAAATTGTGTGTGTGTGTGTGTGTGTGTGCGTGCGTGCGTGCGTGCGTGCGTGCGTGTGTGTGTGTGTGTGCGTGCGTGCGTGCGTGCGTGTGTGTGCGTGCGTGCGCGTGCGTGCGTGTGCGTGCGTGTGACAGATCCAGGTGTGGGACACGGCGGGTCAGGAGCGGTTCCGGACCATCACCCAGAGCTACTACCGCAGCGCGCACGGCGCGCTCATCGCCTACGACATCACCCGGCGCTCCACCTTCGACTCCGTCACCCACTGGGTGCACGAGGTGGAGCACTACGGTGCCTCTAACATAGTACTGGTGCTCATAGGTGAGAGTGTGACTGATTGATTGATTGATTGATTGCAGTGTTGTTTTTGACAGCAGATTTTGATTTAGTTTTAGTCATAGTCTTTTGAATAAAATGTCTTTTGGTTTTAGTCATAATTTAGTCACCCGAAAAGTTTTAGTTTTAGTCGAATTTTAGTCGACTAAATATCATAAGATTTTAGTCAACTAAAGCTACAGTTGATTTAGTCAATTAAAATGTATTTTCGCAGGCTTTGATGACATCGTAATGACTGATTTTACACTGGTTGTGTGCTGAAAATATAAGTGCTGAAAATAGCAGATCTACAAGCTCAATGTGAGCTTGAGAGCTGAGAGCAACCAAACATAAAATTACTCTCTTCTCCACTAGTCCCTCCCTAACATTTTTGTCTAGTTTTTATTTTGTTGACGAAATTGTCAATATATTTAGTCTTAGTATTAGTCATCACAGCATAGTTTTTATTTAGTTCTTATTTAGTTTTCGTCAGTGAAAAAAAACACAGTCGACAAACATTTTTCGTCATAGTTTTAGTCGACGAAATCAACACTGATTGATTGAATACTTTATTAGAAGTTTGCATAGGAAGGGGCACGGTGGCACAGTCGGTAGCGCTGTTGCCTCGCAGCTAGAAGGTCCTGGGTTCGATTCCTTCCCGGGGACGCTGTGGACGCTGTGGGCGCCGGGGGCATGTTCTCTCCTCCACGGCATCAGTGCCCATACCCTAGGTGGGATTGGCGAAAGGTTCTTTCTGTGTGGAGTTTGTATGTTCTCCACGTGGGGAAAGGAACTGGTGGGAATAACGCCCGCTATGTCCAAATGGGGAAGCTTCCCCCTGTCAGGTGATAAGAAGCGGCCTGCTCACACCTCATGCACTGAAGGAAGCATGAGCTCAGTTTGGGGCTCTCCCCAGGTTGGCAGAGGGAGAGCAGCGCCCAGGATTACAGTTTAGGCAATTGGCACTGGGTGAAAAATGAGTTACAAAATTGTGAAAAAATAAAAATATAAAAAGGATTTAAACAAGAAACAAGAAAGTGCAATGACCTACAGCATGTCCTAAATGACAGGTCGGCCTCACCAAACTGTGAGC
>NC_137830.1:9536666-9564166 GCF_963921795.1 Nannobrachium achirus
AATACAATTATGTGAAAAGGACATTAATTGTGTGCTGGCTATTTTCTCACTCTTGGGATATTGTTGAGCTGTGAACCTTGAGACATTTGTTTAATCTGAAATAAAGCTGGCATTCTGCTTTGCAATGCTTTGTCTAAGTTGCAAAACCTTTCGTCAGCCAGCAGGTGTCCTACCATGAACACGTGATCAAAATGTATCTGTGTTAGGTCTGTCTGACCGCTGTGCCAAAAATATTACCTGAAAGTGAAGATGAGGCTGCGTTTTAACCTGGAATTATTTTATACTTTAGCTATTGAAAAATAGCAGATCTACAAGCTCGGGTCTAAAGTCATGAAAATGTGTGCAACTCTTTGAATATAATGTACTTTTAAAGTGGACATCTGTAACTCAAATGTTGTTTCTGGGAGGTCCCTGCAAACTAAACATTTTGAGATGGGGGTCCGTGACCAAATACCTATCATTTTGGGGGTCCTTGACATGAAAATGTGCCGCCCTGTGAGCTTGTATAGGCCTATCTGCATTTTCTTTTATTTTTAAAGCTTAAAATAGTGGTTGGGGTTGGAAACATAATAAGCCACTTAAAATGTTCCTCTGGAATGATGACATGACCAAAATAGGGATGCCAGGTTGATTGTTGCTTCACAAATCACACCTAGTGTGAAGTGAGCGGTGCTATTTATGAGTTAATTTCATCCAGCGTTAGCCAACCACAACGTGTCCTGCAAAGCTTGGCCAATAGGACCCTGGGCTTACAACAAACTTTGAGCCGTTAGTGCCAAGATGTAGGCCAAATGTATGTTACTTAAGCCCTGGACATTTTTTTGCATGTTTTTCCCTTCTGTTTTTGACCGGACAAAGTACTCAAAAATGTATGGTTGCAAACCAAAAAAACAACATGTCTCGAACATGTGTAATGTATGTATGTAGATGGTAACATAAACTGTAGGCCTATGTATAACATGTGCCACATGTAAGATGGGCTGAGATGCACTCTGCGCTGATCTGAATGCAGAATATTCAAATTCAAATGTAGGCCTATTAAAAAATGTATCTATAAGCTCATAGATCTGCAATTTGTTTCATAGCCAACATATAAAAGGAAGGATAACGCGGTTAAAATGATTATGATGCTATGTTAACTACTTTTGCTGGGGACCTGGAACCGCCTCAAAGGACCCCACTTTGAGAAATTTGTCATTTGAGAATATGACGCGCTGTGTTCTTTTGCTGCTACTGTGTGTTTTCTTTTTTTGTATATGAATTATGTATGCAGTGTGAGTGCGTTTAACACTGTGAATTAATATGTTTAACATGATGCCTGCTGTCACAATTGTCAAAAGAATGTCCTTTGTTGTTGTAACTATTAGAATGTCTTGTATATGAATGGAGTATCATTTTACTGTGAAGTCATAATAAATTCATTCTGATATTCATTATGATAAAATATGACAAAGTTGGAACATCTAAAGATGGTCCGTGGAAGGTTTTACATTTTCTGTTTTACACATCATGTTCTTATTTTGATCATACGACCCAAATAATGAATGTCAAGTCATGCATGACACTGATTCACTATGACACATTATGAGTGCAACTACTAGGCTACTAGTGGTTCTCAACTGTTTCATTGGCAAGGACCCCCATAGCACCGGGAACCAATTGGACCCATACTGGTAATATTATTGTCTAGTCATTTTGTATGTGTGTGGCAAAAAATTCATTTTGAGAACAAATGTAAAATAAAAACACCACAAGCCTACATGGTGATGACCCTTGCACGGACCCCCTTCTGAAAATATTGTGCCATGCAGGGACCTTCAGATGATTCCAAATTTTCAATCAATCAAAACTATGTAAGATTATATATATACATTTATATTACTAATCTTACATAGTTTTGATTGATTGATTGATCGATTGATTGAAACATGTATTCAAATTTGCATGTAGGAAAAGGTAAAGTTTCATGACAGTTCACTGGTGTAAGGTCAACTAAAAGGATACGCCCAAGAAAGCCTATATGGCTTGTTTCAATTGAGATCTTTTTTTAAGTCATTTAACATTGAATGGCAGACAGATAGAACACAGTACTATGCAGAACATATCATCAGAAAAAAAAAAGTTGTAAAAAAACACAATTAAAATGACTGGATATGAGAGATTAAGTTAAAGTTACAAGTACAGGTAGAGTGGCGGTATGATAAAGTTCTTAAAGACATTTACACAATCTATGCTCTTAGCTGCAGTGTAGTGTTGGTTTTGACAGTGTGGAGTCTCCACCACTAGTGGGCACCCCAGATCAGGTGAAAATGTTGATGGCAGGAGTCAGCACCTAGCATTCCAGGCCGATTATCAATTCACAGACTTGGGGAGTATAGACTTCCCTCCTTGGGAGCTCAGACTAGCAAGTTCTCCTCTGTAGCATGATTTAATTTGTTTTATCACTACTCTAATAGCGATGTTTCTATAGTAGGCAAATTACGAGAGCAACTGAACTTAGAAAACTCAATGTCATGTGTATGGAAATCCCTGGAGCATGTGAATTATTGTTGTTTATTCGAAAGCCCCTCACAAAGAACCTTATATACCTGTTTTCAGGGGAACTGACCCCTTGATTAAGCAACAAATATTGTGTTTTAAACCGTAACATTTTGACTGTGTGTTTGCTTGGGCTCAGACTTAACAACAGATACAATTCCATTTAGTTTTAGTCATATTTTAGTCATCTGAAATGTTTTACTTGCAGTCTAGTTTTAGTCGACTAAATACCATATTAGATGTTAGCCGACTACATCTACAGTTGATTTGGTCGACTAATGGCATCATAAAAACTAGACTAAAATGAAAATAGCCGATCTACAAACTCAATTGTGAGCTTATAGATCAACTATTTTCATTTTAGTCTAGTTTTTTTTATTTGTTGAGGAAATATTCAATATATTTAGTCTTAGCTTCAGTCATCATAGCTTATTAGTTTTAGTTTAGTTTTCATCTGTGAAAAAGGGTAGTCGACTGACATTTTTAATCCTAGTTTAAGTCGACGGAATCAACACTGAGAGGCACTAAAGAAGGGGGACTGAGCATTGGTTGGACCTCCCATGGGTTAGACCATTGGTTTTACTGAGATTAGGGTTAGGTTTAGGTTTAGGTTTAGTTGGTCTAACCAAAGGGAGGTCTAACCAATGCCATGTGGAACCTCGATGTGCATATTTGGACAAATCCCAGTTATGATTGCGTAGAAATGGAAAGCAATGCCATACAAACACATGATGTCTAATAAAGTGGATAAATAAGTAGACTTAACGATCAACGCCATCATTCAGAGTTGACTGCCCTTTTGTGCCCATATATGGAGATATCTGTATCTGTCGGTCCTTGTCGATTTTATTGCCATATATGGAGTTCTCTGATGTCATCATTATATGGGTTGGATCAGCGATTCTGGACAACTGCCTATGCAAAAGACGCCGGGCACTGCTCTCCCTCAAGTCCTCTGAGTTTCAGACAGCAGGATTTAGCACAGATTACCCAGTCGCCGATTTTTTCCCGGCATCACCAGCAGAGCCCCTGGTCTGAGGCAAATCGGGGTTCCCTCCCCAAGGTTTTGCTGTGTGTGTCCCGGCCCCTGCCAGTGTCCTGTGTTTGTCTAGAATGTGTTAGTCTGTCTGTCTGTCTGTCTGTCTGTCTGTCTGTCTGTCTGTCTGTCTGTCTGTCTGTCTGTCTGTGGGCATAGGCTTGGCTCCTGTATTTCCAGATTGGCGCACCTGTCTCTGGTCATCTCATCCCACTCACCTGGCTGCCATATCCTCATCCTCCACTCCATAAAAGCCCATGGTCTCCTCACGGTGCGCTGCCAGATCGTTTTCACGATCTATGTGTGGTAATGCTTCTATCCAGTTATTCCTAGTATTGTTTTGTCTACATAGTGTATTCCTGCAGTACTGTGTTCCTGTTTTTTGCTCACCTTGTTTTTGGTTGTGGACTTTTACTCCTGCTTTTCCTTCTCTTCATTGCCTGCCTACCTGCTTCCCTTCACCTCTGCTCTGTCTGCCAACCACCTCCACTCTGCTTTTCGGTCTGCAAGTTGTGTTAATCGTGACAGTATGAATATCTATCTGACAGACAGAGATGTGATAAGCAATAAGGATGAAGTGTGCAGCCCCTGAATTGGGACACAGCTATAAGGTTTCTATTCACATGCAGTTTTAATCCCAGTAATATTATACTAGATTGTGATGGATTAGAATGTCACAGAATGTGAGTTACTGAGGCTTGAATGCTATTTTCTCAGGAGAGAAATACGAAATAATTTATTTTGCATTCCTTGATGAGTTCCCAACACACAACACACAGGATGGAAGTCCAAAAACAGGATGGGCTGAACACACACAAATGCTGTTTCACGCATGCGTACACTACATTGTTTTCCTGATAGACAGTAAACACTAACGGGCCACACCGGAATTACAAAAGGAATCAAAGCAACGCATGAATGATTGGAAGAGCATTTAGAAATAGAGCTACATTTATTAAGGAAAACAGACAATCAGTTTAAACTGTTTGTTTTGTTACTTAACATGCGAACAGCAAGCTCAATATTCTGGTCCAGTTTTAAATGTCTACATGTACAATAACATAACAATGAGTAATAATATGGTACATTATTCAGTAGAATATTTATACAGGTGGACAGAGCTCCTTAGTTTAGAGTACAAGATAAGTCATGCCTCTTTGAACACAAACACAGATTGTCTACAGCAGGTCGACGAGTGGTGTAGTTTATACATTGCCCTTGCACACTTTATTTTGATTAGAAAATTATCTTCCCATATCTTACACACCTCTAATTTAGATTTATGAAAATAATTTTGTGCAGATACATTGTTGTTGTGTCTCCACGACCTCACACCTAATTCTAAACTCCAGGACTTGTCATTGTGTCCAAAGAGTGATAGACTTTCATCTGTTCTGTCGATGAATTAATTATAATTATAACAAACTGCCATAGAAACCTCTCAGTAATATTCTACCTCCCAGTAACAACGTTCAGACAGACCCTCATAACACAACACCTGAGGTTGACTTGTGAATCTAGCTGCTTTCTCCCAGTAATTCATGGGTACTATTGTTTCAGTTATCTTCCTGGACTCCGACACATGGAGGTGTTTGTATACTGTGTTCCGGTCCAGGGACGTACAGTGCACAGGCTTCTGTGAGAAAAACCACATCAATAAATATCAGCGCAAACTTGAAAAGTGGTGCCTCTCAGGGCAAAGATCTTTGCCAGGCCTGGTTGTCTGCCCAGGGCTGTGGGTGGTTGTGGGTTGCAACCGTCAGGACAAAGCAGGATACATCTGCAGGGGGCACGGCCGTGGGGGGTAAAGGGTACTGTTTTCCCCAACGGGACTCAGGAGTTTGTGTAGGAAAGATTTGGGGCGCACTTGCCACTGTCAGCTACGGTAGGCAGGCTGTGATGTCATTACGTTTCCACTGTGGAATCTTGGAATCTCATTGGGTGAAGATGGCCGCACATATCACGTGACATTGATCAACTTCGCTATTCGCTCTCATACTAGGGTATGATGTTGTTTTAGGCGGAAGCATACGTTTTGTTTGCAGAACAAGCTACCGAGTGAACGCTGGACTCCGAGTCCAAGACAGGTTTGAGTAAACATTAATTTATTGGAAACATATGGACTAACACATGGCAAGGAGTTTGCGGGTCGGTAGATACCGTTTGGACAATGCGGTCAGCACCTAATTGCATTTGTACATGTTTGGAGCAGAACATGGACAGAAGGACTCTGCCAGCAAGAGCGTCCCTGTTCGCCGTTATAAAAAAAAAATAGGAACATCTTGTCTCGCAAGTTATCATGCTTTATATAAACCCTATTATATTAAGCCTAACCGGTTTTGCCGCTGCGTAGAACCGCTTTTAACATTTTTTTTACTTGTGAATGAATAATTTCCTGTGAAAAAAAGAAGAAAAAAAGAAGAAAAAAAATCATTTTTTGGCCTGCGCTGCGCACGGGTAAATAACGGAGGGGGGGCAGGCCATGGAGGGGGGCCCAGCTCTTTGATCTTGACCCCCTTCCTAAAAATCTGTACGACGAGCCTGGCAGGGGGAAATAGAGTTTGAACGACATACTGTATGGTGCAACTGTTTTCAAACAGTGCGTTCTATATCCCAACATGCCAGTTTGGAGGTTGTGTGCATTTCTTTGTAAGAAATATTCACACAGGTTTGTGAAAGCAATTACTGTCAAATGGAAAAACAAAACCCTGTTTGACAGTCATTGTTACATGGTTCATCATTTCCAGTATACCCGTGAAATAGTTTGTTTCTTTGTTGTTTAGAGGCCCTGCAATGCGTGATTCAAATTTGGTGGGATTGGAAAAATGGGTTACAAAAAAATCATGGGATAAAGATTTAGTTAAAAATATATATAAATATGCTTAACCTAACCTTCTTCAAGCCAATGTTATTTTATTCAAGGTTGATTTTAATCAACTGCAAGGCCCAGCGATGCTTTTTGGCAAAAAAATAAATAAAATGGGAGAGAGAACTGAATATAGAACTGTCAGACGAGTGGTGGGCACACGCCTTACACAGAGTCAACTCAACTACTTCATGCGCCCGCCTCAGTTTGATTCAACTCAAAGTTGTACACAGAGCCCATCTTAGTAAAGCTAGGGTAGCTGAAATGTACCCTGAGGCTGACTCAAGGTGTGATCGTTGTGCTCAGCCACAAGCACACCTGACACACATGTACTGGTCGTGCCCGCATTTGCAGCGATTTTGGTCGTTGGTGTTTGGCACACTGTCTGAAATTCTTGAAACCATGTTACAACCATGTCCATTGATGGCCATATTCGGCACACCACTAAACTCTCTACAAGTTACAAATCAAAAAATGGAAATGATCGCTTTTGCAATGCTACTAGCTAAAAGAAGAATTTTGCTAGCCTGGAAGTCTCCAATACCTCCTTCTCACTCAATTTGGCTCAATGATGTGATGTACTTTTTAAGTCTGGAGAAAATCAAGTTCTCTCTAAGAGGAACTACTGAGGGCTTTTATGAAGCATGGAGACCATTTATTGAACACTTTAATTCATTAGAAGAATAGGTAAACATTTCTCAGGTGCATTTGCACACAATGGACATGATTGGTGGCCGTGGTGGACAGTGTCTCTTTCACTGATGACGGACTGTGACCCATGATGTGACCCACATTTTTGTTTTGTCTGGTTTTGTTTTGTTTTGTCCTGTTTTGTTTTGGTTTGTCTTGTTTTGCTTTTAAGTTGTTATTGTATGTTATGTTGTTGCCATGTTTTGTTCTGCTGAGTGGCGATTGCTCGTCACGTGCAATGTGCTTTTAAAAAAAGAAAAAGAAAAAAGGATTACATAACATTACATGTAATGTAAAGTATATCCAATAAAAAATATATTAAAAAAAAAATATATATATATATAGATTTTAAAAAAATGTTTTAGTTTTCCTGTTCTTTTTTCACATTAACATCACGTTAAATCCTATTGTTTAGTATTACAAGTCCATTATCCACAATTTTTATGAAAAATATCCTCAAAATGCAAACTAGAGCATGATTTATGATCTATGGCTATAAAACCTTACAAAAACATTATTATTTTTTAAACATTACAGTTTCCTCTGATTAGGACTCCTACAACACCATCTGAGTTTTTTTTTCTTTTTTGCAAGTATAAAATTAATTTGGGTCTTGCAGGGTTGGAGTAGTTCACCCCCAAAATGACTTTTTTCTATTGATTAGTCACACCATGGGAGACTTGAGTTCAATAAAAAATGTTGTATTCGTTCCATTCATAAGACAAAAAATATATATATATTATAGTATATTTTAAATACCAGCATTGATTCTGGATGGGCCCGAAATGCATTTGGGTCAGCCCCTTCCAGGGCCTTGTATTTGGGTCCCCATCCAGGCCCATGCATTTGGGTCCCCATCCAGAATCAATGGGGGTAAATTTACTATAGTATTATACCTTTTTTTTTGTCTTAGGAATGTGACAAATACAAAAAAAGATTATTGGATTCAACTCTCCATGGCGTGAGTAATTAATAGAAAACAAGTCATTTTGGGGGTGAACTACTCCTTTAAGGTTGTTGCGGTGCCCACTCTTCCTACATAGATCTGGACATTGAACACACAGCCTGACATGGTACGCACACACCTGCCCTCAATCATCCCTCACTGTGTGTGTGTGTGTGTGTGTGTGTGTGTGTGTGTGTGTGTGTGTGTGTGTGTGTGTGTGTGTGTGTGTGTGTGTGTGTGTGTGTGTGTGCGCGTGTGCGTGCGCGCGCGCGTGTGTGCGTGCTAAGCAATAAGTCAGTTGCAAAGTCCACACACAGGTGTGTCAGGTTGTTTTATTATCAGAGTGACAGATTGTTCAGGCTCCATTTTGACTCGACTGCAGGAAACAGAAGAACCTTCTTCATGTCCGGTGAGAGTTTGATACATTTATGATACATTTATGTAACAATATTAATGTTTTGTGTTTGTTTTGGGGGGATGAGAGTTTGATACATTTATGATACATTTATGTAACAATATTAATGTTTCGTGTTTGTTTTGGGGGGATGAGAGTTTGATACGTTTATGTAACAACTGCATGTGTTTATTATTGGTTCCATGTGTTTATCCCATGTGTGATGTGAGCTTGTAGATCTACGAGGTTTCTGCCCGACAGCAACGATGTGTCTTCCTTATTGAATAGTGTAAACCCTTAAAGGGACAGTTCACCCCTAAATGACTTTTTTTCTATTACTCACCACCTCATGGAAACTTGAATTAATGGATATTTGATTTAGTTTTTGTCACATTCTTTGTGTCTCCATAGCTGCGGCTCATCAAATGATTGGCTTAAGAATGCGATAAAAATAAAATTATAAAATCCATGAGCTCCCCCCCCCCCCCCCCCCATCATCAATTACTCAACCCCATGAAGCCTTGAATTTGCAGAGATTTTATTGCTTTATGTGTGATTATGATGCATAAAAAAGGAATCATTTATTAACTTCAAAACAACACTCTCAGTTGTTTGGCTACTCTCAGAGGTTCAGATCTTTAAGGGTCCATTTGGTTACATATGTACACTCTCAGTGTTACAGTCCTGTAAGGGTCCATTTGGTTCCAACACTCTCAGAGGTACAGATCTTTAAGGGTCCATTTGGTTACATGTGTACACTCTCAGTGTTACAGTCCTGTAAGGGTCCATTTGGTTCCAACACTCTGAGAGTTACAGTCCTGTAAGGGTCCATTTGGTTCCAACACTCTCAGAGATACAGACCTGTAAGAGGTCTATTTGGTTGCAACACTCTCAGAGTTAAAGACCTTAAAGACCTGTAAGGTTCCATTTGGTTCCATGTGTACACTCTCAGAGTTGTGTCAAGTACAGTAATTAAGTAGAGTAAATGTACTTTGTACCCTATAATAATATAGTTACTATATAATTTAGACAGTAGAGGAGTGCTGATTGATGAGGTGAGTCAGGGGTTAAAGTTCACAGATACTAGATTACAGTGGAGAGGAGAACAGACTCCATTTTGAAACCACACTAAAGCTTAGTGATTGACTGTTGGTTTGAAATGGTCAGGTGTTTAAGGTTAACGTTAACCGTTTTTATTGACATGCTTATAGTCCCTGTGTGTGTGTGTGTGTGTGTGTGTGTGTGTGTGTGTGTGTGTGTGTGTGTGTGTGTGTGTGTGTGTGTGTGTGTGTGTGTGTGTGTGTGTGTGTGTGTGTGTGTGTGTGCATGTTTACAAAGGACTGTACATACTTATTACCAAAGATTTGTCACGCACCAAAACAAATCCAGAAATGTTTCAATGCAATGGCCCCCATATTTGCAAATATAATGGCTTGTTACCAGTCTGACCACCTGCTTGAGACAACGATCCAATGATCACGCACACGTGCTGATGTACACATTGCATCCATATGTACGTGAATAAAAAACTTACGTCCATGCATGAGGTAAAATTTGAAAATGTGTTTGTTGTAATTTGCCATTAACCCTACAAGGGCCGGTCAGAGTGAACCAAAGGGCAGCATGCAGCCCCCAGGCCGCACAATGCAGGTCTGATCAGGCTATAAGTGTCAGCTCGTTGCTTTTATATTTGGCAGCTTGGACCATGTCCACAGGTTGGTGGTCTTGGGGGGCTTGAGAATCAAAATGTTGTCCAAGTGTAACATAAGGCAAAGCAGCTTGCAACTCATTATCCTCATTATAGGCAGTCCATCTATTATTTGGAGAAAGTGCTTCCTACCCATAATGTGTTAAGACCAGTCTAGTTCAGTCTGGTCTGGTCATTCTGGGCTTGTTTGGATTCAAGCACTGAGACACATGTTGTTTCCAGTGTGCAGGACATCAAAGGCCTCAGTTTGGCCTAATGTGTATGTATTCATTCACATTATGTATTTATTAATTACATATTCATTTATACTGTTTGTGTAGTTTTAAGTTCACATGAACTCCTGTGTGTGTGTGTGTGTGTGTGTGTGTGTGTGTGTGTGTGTGTGTGTGTGTGTGTGTGTGTGTGTGTGTGTGTGTGTGTGTGTGTGTGTGTGTGTGTGTGTGTGTGTGTGTGTGTGTGTGTGACTGACTATGCATCCAGTATTCAGTTTTGTATCTATTTCTTTGACTGTAACCTTGACAGGTTTAATAAAGACCTAAATATCTATTTCATTGACTGTAACCCTGACAGGTTTAATAAAGACCTAGAGATGAACTAATTCATTGACTGTAACCCTGACAGGTTTAATAAAGACCTAGAGATGATCTATTTCATTGACTGTAACCCTGACAGGTTTAATAAAGACCCAGAGATGAGTGAGTGTGTGAAGAGAGAGGAGGAGGGAGCTGACAAACATCACATCCAGTCTCCAACATCTCCTCCCCAACCTGGACCTCCTCACACTAAGTATGTCTCTCCAATGTTTATCTATAGATTATAAGTTACTATGTACAGTTTGATATGTCTCTCCAATGTTTATCTATAGATTATAAGTTACTATGTACAGTTTGATATGTCTCTACAATGTTTATCTATAGATTATAAGTTACTATGTGTACAGTTTGATATGTCTCTCCAATGTTTATCTATATAGATTATAAGTTACTATGTGTACAGTTTGATATGTCTCTGCAATGTTTATCTATAGATTATAAATTACTATGTTTACAGTTTGTTTACACACTCAGAATATCAGAACCAGACTTACGACACTGTCTGGCACATTATGAGACCACTAGTTCTCAAATGTTTTATTTGCATGGACCCCCTTCACTCAGAGTGTACAAATGGAACCAAATGGACCTGTTAGGGTCCATTTGGTTCCGTTTGTACACTCTTCAGAGTCACAGACCTGTTAATGGTCATTCAGGGCTAGCTCTTTATGTGTTTCTGGTAATATTATTGTCCACTCATTTGTCTGTGGCAAAAATGGAATTTGACAAAAATGTCCACCACAAGCCAGCATGGAGATGACCCCTGCTTTCATAATGTCAACATTTATTATGATTCCAGAAGTGTTGACCACAGAGCAGAGTCTCCAACAGCCAGCTGTGTGTCTATGAAGAGTGACCGGTCTAAAGATGAACCTCTTTACTTCAGTGATGAACCTGGACCTCCACACACACAGTATGTCAATCCATTATATTAAACACAACAGTGACACATGTGTTATACGGTGTGCAGATTATATATACTAGCCCAGGGCCTTATAACATTTTTATAAGGCCCGCGGCTTCATTCCTAAATTGTATTATAAACGGCCCGCCATCAATGTCAAATAAGAATATTTTCCCGGGGTATAATTTTTCAGGATTCCTTGTTCCCTGTTGTTTCATACTGAAGGGGTCAAATAAAAGCTATTTTATAATATTTTTTTACCTTGCAAATCTGGTTAACTTCTCTAATGTGAAATAAGTTGTATTTTATTCAGAGCACACACCTGACAAAAGACCATTGATATTAAATATCGATGATGATAGTTAAATAAAATTGTTAAAAAATTGTTATGCGATGCATATGTTTGTGACTTTGTTATGGTCTGACCGAAAGTACATTATGTCAGGACACATAGTCAGAGTTTTAATATTTTCTAATGTGGCCACCGTTGAAAAACGTTTGGACACGCCTGTACCCCCTTACACGTACGCCACCCTTACCTGTTCTTGCCTATTTATAGTCTGGAGAACTAAAAGGTAATCCTCCAAGCTTGCATTTGCTCGATTAATAGTTATATATATATAAAAAAAAAAAATCACACCTGGTGTGAGGTGAGCGGTGATATTTATGAGTTAATTTCATTAACCCATTTAGGACTGTAGGAAGATACAAAACATGACATCCAAATCCTGACCTGAAAAATGGAGTAAACATTTATTATGATTCCAGAAGTGTTGACCACAGAGCAGAGTCTCCAACACCCAGCTGTGTGTCCATGAAGAGTGACTGGTCTAAAGGAGGACTAATTAACTTCACTAATGAACCTGGACCTCCACACACACAGTATGTGCACATAGTGCCCATTACATTATACACAACACTATAATGTGACACATGTATTGCAGAGTGGGCAAATTCTAATCGTGTGCCCCAGTGTTGTAGTGCTAAATTTGGAAGTGTGGGCACTCACCGCGCGTGCACGCACATGCACGTGCGTCTGTGCGCGTGCACATAACGTTTTTCGCTGGCTTAAAACGGGTCTGCGTGGCGGCAGAAATAGCCTTAGACCAGTGGTTCTCAACCAATAATTTGATGACCGGATCATCAGCCAAACTTCCCATGCAAAATAGCTCCACAACTGATATTTCCAATTAATTAATCCATTTTCAAATCTTATATTACCATCTGCTGTTAGTCATGCTCATTTCAGCACGGCTGGCGAGCCTATTTCAACCAATTGCTGGTCAGAACGACCTGAAAATATAATATCAACTGACTTGACTTGAGAGAAGTTTGGGCACTCCGTACCCCCGCGTTCCCCCCCCCACTACATCCCTGGTGTGCCCTTCCTGTCCAATCATTCATTACCTATAGACTGAGAGTTACTGTGTGCAGTTTGTGAATAATCATTTAACCTACGGCCACTTTTAACCATACGCTCCTCCGATTTGCCATTTATTTTATCTTATATTTACAATGGGCTTATTGCCGCATCCCACTTCCACGCCCCCTTTACATCCACTTCAATTCATAGGTAGTCGTCTAGGGCGTAAGGAATACCGCCCCTAACCCTATGCCGTCCGCTCATTCGCTAGAGAGCAAGAGAGAGAGAGAGAGAGAGAGAGAGAGAGAGAGAGTCTCAGGTTACAAGAGGGGAAGGGGGGGGCCGCTGCACAGGGAGGGAGAGAGAGAGAGAGAGAGAGAGAGAGAGAGAGAGAGAGAGAGAGAGAGAGAGAGAGAGAGAGAGAGAGAGAGAGAGAGAGAGAGAGAGAGAGAGAGAGAGAGAGAGAGAGAGAGAGACTCAATCGCTAAGAGAGCCTGTATCTTACAAGAAGTTCGCGGCCCTTCGGGCCACTCACCTCTAGAGTTCACAGCAAGATACTGTCTGTCTGTCTGTCTGTCTGTCTGTCTGTCTGTCTGTCTGTCTGTCTGTCTGTCTGTCTGTCTGTCTGTCTGTCTGTGTGTGTGTGTGTGTGTGTGTGTGTGTGTGTTGCTAAAATGAAAACATTGAAATAATGAAAATAAAACATTGGCAGGCCTATTACAGTAACAATAATAACACAATTAGGTCAAAACCTTTTTTTATTCAAAAAAATAAAACATTTTTCAAAAAAAAAAATTTTTTTTAACTTTTTTTTTTTAATTAAAAAAAAAAAAAAAAGCGGGCGTGGACTCTAGATGTGAGCGGCCCAAAGGGCCGCGAACCTCTAGTTTTATAAACAATCACTTAAATCCTGGGAATTCTTTCGAGTTTTTAGTATTTTACAGTGGTAGCATGGCTCCCCCTAATGGCCAGTGGAGGAACATGAATCTGACAGACCATGTTGTTATGGTGTGTTGGGCTCAGTGCTTGATGCTTGGACCCCAGTGTTGCTGCTTGTCTTTCTATTATTGTATTCATTAGTTCACTGTTGTTGCAATGTTGAGGAGCTGAAACCCATGGAATTTTACTGTCTTACACTTGAATAATGGGACGTTACAATAAAGAATATTGAATATACTGACTTTCCAATGATGTTAAAGACATGTTTTTTGTTGTTGTTGTATGTTTCCAGAAGTGTTCACCACAGAGCAGAGTCTCCAACACCCAGCTGTGTGTCCATGAAGAGTGACTGCTCTAAAGGAGGACTGTTTAACTTCAGTGATGAACCTGGACCTCCACACACACAGTATGTCAATCCTCTTCCATGCAATAGACTGTAGATCTCCAAATGTGGGCACTGTAGTGATGTCAGTCATCTCCAAATTTGGTCACTCATCATGTCAGACAGACATTATTTGGACATTGTTTCAGCATGCGGCTGTTACCATGGTGGTACACTGTTTAGTATCAGTGATGATGTCAGCATGCGGACAGACAGCGGATGGACAGACAGACATACATTCTGTAAATTAATAGTTAGATAATAAATTACTATAGATTATAAATTACTATTGATTATAAATTACTATCCATTTTAAATTACTATAGATTATAAATTACTATTGTTTATAAATTACTATAGATTATAATTTACTATAGATTATAAATTACTATGTGTACAGTTTGTGAATAAAGTGCTACAAATCACTATGTGCTGTTCAGTGGTGAAGCTGCACTATCAGACTGACTGACTGCATGTTTTGTTGCTTCAACGTACCAAGACCTTTCACTCTGTTATACTAAACAGATAGAAATAAGTCATCTTGACATTTTCATTCACCGTATAAACATTTATTATGATTCCAGAAGTGTTCACCCCAGAGCAGAGTCTCCAACACCCAGCCTTCTGTCCATGAAGAGTGACTGGTCTAAAGGAGCACTGATTGACTTCAGTAATGAACCTGGACCTCCACACACACAGTATGTCAATCCATTACAAACCATTACAATCCATTACAAAACACTTTAACATGACACGTGTATTGCAGTGTGCAAATTTTATATACTAGTCCTTACCCGTAGGCCACCCTAACTTGTTGCTTGACCAATCCTCAAGCTTGCATAAAGGACGCTCACTTCACACTTGGCGGACAGACAGACATTTGCTTGATTAATAGTTAGATACAGCTTTGGAATTTCGTCATTTTAGGGGCAAGGCCACTTGGCCTTTGGTGTTGTCCATTGTTTGAGGGCACAAAGGCCAAATGCCAGGGCAGGAAGGCCATCAAATGAAACAAGATTTTAGTCCATTGAAATAATTAATTGAATTTAAGGGTTAAGGATGATTTTAAATGTAATATGCAGACCATCTGCTGTGAAATAAATAGACTGGTATTTACAATCTGAGACACTGTACTGGTTTAAAAATGGGGACTCAACAAAAGACTGGTGTCTACATGACAAGAAAGAGACACTGGTGTCTACATGTTGGCAAGACAGAGACGGAGGAGAAAGTAGTACAGTCAGCTGGGGCATTAAGGCCACTGTGGCCTCAGGTCTTGACATTGGTTTGAGTGGCACAAGGCCAAACTGAGGGGCAACGACAGCCATGGCCTCCATGGCCTCTCTGAAATTCCTGCCCTGCTTAGATATATGAAAAATCATACCTAGTTTGAGGTGAGCGGTGCTATTTATGTGTTAATTTCATTAACCCTTTTAGGACTGAGGGCGATTCTAAAAACGACATCTAAATCCTGACCTGAAAAACTGTGTAAACATTTGTTATGATTCCAGAAGTCTTCACCACAGAGCAGAGTCTCCAACAGCCAGCTGTGTGTCTGTGAAGAGTGACTGGTCTAAAGATGAACCTCTTTACTTCAGTAATGAACCTGGACCTCCACACACACAGTATGTCAATCCATGTGCACATTGTTAAAACATAAAACAGAATATTATAATAGTGTGCCCTCCCTGTCCAAGCATTACCTATACTGAAAGTTACAATATGTGCAGTTTATGAATAATAATTCAACCTACTGCCACTGTGATCCATAAGCTCCACATATTTGCCTTTTGTTTTATTTTATAAACAATCACTTAAATCCTGGGATTTCATTAGAGTTGTTAGTAGTTTACAGTGGTAGCATGGCTCCCCCTAATGGCCAGTGGAGGAACATGAAGCTGACTGACCATGTTGTTGTTATGGTGTGTTGGGCTCAGTGTTGCTGCTTGGACCCCAGTGTTGCTGCTTGTCTTTCTATTATTGTATTCATTAGTTCACTGTTGTTGCAATGTTGAGGAGATGAAACCCATGGAATTTTACTCTCTACGCGTAAATAATGGGACGTTACAATAAAGAATATTGAATAAACTGACTTCCCAATCATGTGATAATTAAAAACATGTTTTTTATTGTTTTTGTATGATTTCAGAAGTGTTGACCACAGAGCAGAGTCTCCAACACCCAGCTGTGTGTCTATGAAGAGTGACCGGTCTAAAGATGAACCTCTTTACTTCAGTAATGAACCTGGACCTCCACACGCACAGTATGTCAATCCTCTTCTATGCAATAGACTGTGGATCTCCAAATTTGGGCACTGTAGTGATGTCAGTCAGTGATGTCAGTCATCTCCAAATTTGGTCACTTGTTTCATCATGTCAGACAGACATTATTTGGGCATTGTTTCAGCGCAGCAGTTACCATGGTGACAACACTGTTTAATATCAGTGATGTCAGCATGCAGACTATTTCACCCATTTATGCCCAAATATGGTGTTCCACTGTGATGTCAGTCAGTGATGTCAGTGGTGGTGACACTGTTTAGTATCAGTGATGTCAGCATGCGGTCAGACAGCGGACGGACAGACGGACATTCTGTAAATTAATAGTTTATTTACATTATAAATTACTATAGAATTATAAATTACTATAGATTATAAATTAATATGAGTACAGTTTGTGAATGAAGTGCTACAAATCACTATGTGTTGTTCAGTGGTGAAGCTGCACTATACAGACTGACTGTCTGCATGTTTTGTTGCTTCAACGTTCCAAGACCTTTCACTCTGTTATACTAAACTAATAAACTGACATTTTCATTCACATGCTAACCGTATAAACATTTATTATGATTCCAGAAGTGTTCAACCCAGAGCAGAGTCTCCAACACCCAGCTGTGTGTCTATGAAGAGTGACCGCTCTAAAGGAAATCCTCCTGTCTTCAGTGAACCTGGACCTCCACACACACAGTATGTCAATCCATTACATTATACACAACACTATAACATGACACATGTTTTGCACAGTGTGCACATTTTTAAAACACAAAACAGAGTATTATATAGTGTACCCTCCCTCTGCAATCGTTCATTACCTATAGACTGAAAGTTACGTGCAGTTTATGAATAATAGTTCAACCTACGGCCACTGTGACCTATACTGTAAGCTCCGCTTATTTGCCATTTATTTTATTTTATTTTACAAACAAACCACTTAACTCAGTGAATGCCACCCTTTATTCAAAATCTACAAAACTGGTGCCAGCCATTTTGCTTAATTTTGCCTTTTTATGGGGGCCAAAATCATATTTTGTACTTAAATTACATATATAAATCTATGCTTCTATCGAAAGCCACACTACCCCTCTTACAAAGGAAAACATGTATATTTATATATATCCTATCATTAGATTTGGGCTTCAATAGAACATGTGTAAGCCCTGCTAGAAAAACCAGCACAAGACCAGCAGTAAGACCAGCACCAGCACCAGCACAAACCAGCGCATGTTGTGTTTTCGTCTGGTCTGTGCTGGTGCTGGTGCTGGTTTGTGCTGGTCCCACCATCTAAACCAGCATAAACCAGCACAGACCAGCACCAGCACAAACCAGCGCTTACTGCTGGTCTGTGCTGGTGCTGGTCTGTGCTGGTGTGGTCAGGGACCCCCGGGGGACCCCCCTGAGAAGTGGACCAGGTCTTTGCTAGTTTAATTTGCTCTTTGCTCTGGTGCTTGAATCCTGTTCTGTATTTGACCATATTAGATTGTGACATTATTTTTGACATTGTGGGTGTGAGTGGGATTCGAACCTACTACCTCTGGCACTTCAGTCCTGCTCTTATCCATGGCGCCACTGGAACCTGTTAGTTAACATGGGTGTTTGTCCCTATTTGTATATGACCAGCTTAGACCAGCACAGACCAGACCAGCACCAGCACAGACCAGCACCAGCACAGACCAGCAGTAAAACACAACATGTGCTGGTTTGTGCTGGTGCTGGTCTGTGCTGGTCTATGCTGGTTTATGCTGGTTCATGCTGGTCTGTGCTGGTGCTGGTGCTGGTCTGTGCTGGTGGACCAGCATGGGACCAGCACAGACCAGCATAGACCAGCACCAGCACCAGCACAGACCAGCATGAACCAGCATAAACCAGCATAGACCAGCACAGACCAGCATGAAAATTGTGCTGGTCTGTGCTGGTTTTTCTAGCAGGGAGATGTCTTGATCATCATCATATGTGTGTGCTGTGATGGGCCCTGTGTGCAATCTGGAGTGCAATACCATTTGAAAACCACCAGAGGGTGGTCTCCTACTATCTGATCAACTAACAGAAGAAGGAAGAAGACGTCCATCTTTTTTTTGGTTTGGGCCTGTTGTTTACATTTTGGCCAGGCCTTTTAGCTAGCATGCTACACACTTCGGAACCCTGGCGATCGCGATCAAGGATAGGTAGAGAAGAATGGATGGCACCGCTGGAATCCTGAGAATTTTCTGCGTTTTTTGAGTACTTATAGTTCGTCAGGGATGCACGGGAAAGTGTATAAACGAACGTTTTAGATAACATTTAAACGGCCGGAACCAATCTTCGGCTATACCGATTTTCCGCCGGACTGTGTTACACTGGTGCTACAGTCAAATCGGCCGTATCGCTCAGGTCACGGAGGCATATGGCCAACTTCTAGAGCGATTTTTTTGAAATTACAATTATGAAAAAATGATAAAACTTTTGATTAATTAAAAAGGCGTAAAAGACGTTTATGGCACCGAGGTCCAAAGACGTATAAGACGTTTATGGCGTTCAGTAACGGTCAACTTAGTTTTTTTTACAACAGGTTCATTAATTTGCTTTGTTCTATTGTTTTATCGCGTTTACCGTGCTAAAATGTGGGGCATGCGTACGCAGGGGGGCATGCGTACAAGTGGCTAAATATGTCTTTTTAGACACAATAAGCCAGCAGTTTCTTTATTGCTATTTACAGTAACACTTCTAGCCCCCATAAGTCACATCCAACCATGAAAGGTTGCGTTGTATTTTGGGAATGGACTTATTCTGTGTAAAATGACATATTTAGCCACTTGTACGCATGCCCCCAACCACTGAAATAAGAATCTCTAAAACAATAGAAAGAAGTAAATGAAATAATTTTAACACTCATCTTTTATATTATTTAATTACAATCTAAAATATGAACCCTTGTTGTAAAAAACTAAAGTTGTCCTTTAAATCCTGGGATTTCTTTAGAGTTGTTAGTAGTTTACAGTGGTAGCATGGCTCCCCCTAAATGCCAGTGGAGGAACATGAAGCTGACTGACCATGCTGTTGTTATGGTGTGTTGCACTCTGTGCTTGCTGCTTGGACCCCAGTGTTGCTGCTTGTCTTTCTATTATTGTATTCATTAGTTTGCTGTTGTTGCAATGTTGAGGAGCTGAAACCCATGGAATTTTACTCTTATGTTTGAATAATGGGACGTTACAATAAAGAATAATTATTGAATAAACTGACTTCCCAATCATGTGATAATTAAAGACATGTTGTTTTTGTTGTTTTTGTATGTTTCCAGAAGTGTTGACCACAGAGCAGAGTCTCCAACACCCAGCTGTGTGTCTATGAAGAGTGACCGGTCTAAAGATGAACCTCTTTACTTCAGTAATGAACCTGGACCTCCACACACACAGTATGTCAATCCTCTTCTATGCAATAGACTGGATCTCCAAATTTGGGCACTGTAGTGATGTCAGTCAGTGATGTCAGTCATCTCCAAATTTTGGTCACTTGTTTCATCATGTCAGACAGACATTATTTGGGCATTGTTTCAGCATGTGGCGCTGTTACCATGGTGACAGACAGACAGACAGACAGACAGACAGACAGACAGACAGACAGACAGACAGACAGACATTCTGTAAATTAATAGTTAGATTATAAATTACCATTGATTCTAAATTACTATAATTGCCAGACCCATGAAATGGGTAGACCTACATAAGCAAATGTCGGTCTGTCCGGGTTTTCTATATAAAGGGTATATATGATGATGACATGATGATGACATGCCTACAAAAGGCATGATGTCATAAATGATGATGACAGACAGGGGGTCTGGCACAACCAGGTTGACCTGGTCTAGTTAATATGTGTACAGTTTGTGAATGAAGTGCTACAAATCATTATGTGCTGTTCAGTGGTGAAGCTGCACTATACAGACTGACTGTCTGCATGTTTTGTTGCTTCAACGTCCAAAGACCTTTCACTCTGTTATACTAAACTAATATACTGACATTTTCATTCACATGATAACCGTATAAACATTTATTATGATTCCAGAAGTCTTCACCACAGAGCAGAGTCTCCAACACCCAGCTGTGTGTCTGTGAAGAGTAACCGATCTAAAGGAAGTCCTCCTGTCTTCAGTGAACCTGGACCTCCACACACACAGTATGTGAATGTGATGTGAATCTTCCTATACAGTATTATGCTAGGTTACGTGTGCAAGTTACTACATAGTCATACATAGAATAACGGCGTGTCCACTCTGTCCAGTGTTTATCTATAGATTATAAATGACTATAGATTATACTTAACTATTGACTAGTCCTGTGCCTGGGGGTGTGAAGTATATGAGGGATGAGGAGTCTCAGAAGTAATATTGGAGAACCCAGACTGGTGCCCGTTGGGCAGAATAACCACCACTGACATCCAGTTGTGCAATAATACCCATTGTATCCGTCTGTCTGTCTGTCTGTCTGTGTGTGTCCCTTTCATGCCCATACAGTATATGGAGATCTCTTATCTCTGTTTGTCTGGCTCTCTTTTATGCCCATATATGGTGTTCCGTGTCCAGAACAGTCTGTGATGTCATCTCAACATTTGGGCACTGTAGTGATGTCAGTCATCTGCAAATTTGGTCACTTGTTTCATCATGTCAGACATTATTTGGGCATTGTTTCAGCATACAGCTGTTACCATGGTGGCGACACTGTTTACTATCAGTGATGTCAGCAGGCAGACTGTTTCACCCATTTATGCCCATATATGGTGTTCCTCTGTGATGTCAGTCAGTGATGTTGGGCATTGTTTCAGCATGCGGCTGTTACCATGGCAGAGACACTGTTTAATATCAGTGAGTATCAGTGTCTCATGTCAGCATGGGACAGACGGCAGACGGACAGACAGACATTTTGTAAATTAATAGTTAGATTATAAATTACTATAGATTATAAATTACTATAGATTATAAATTACTATGTGTGCAGTTTGTGAATGAAGTGCTACAAATCACTCTGTGCTGTTCAGTGGTGAAGCTGCACTATCAGACTGACTGACTGCATGTTTTGTTACTTCAACGTCCAAAGACATTTCACTCTGTTATACTAAACTAATAAACTGACATTTTCATTCACATGATAACCGTATAAACATTTATTATGATTCCAGAAGTGTTGACCACAGAGCAGAGTCTCCAACACCCAGCTGTGTGTCTGTGAAGAGTGATCGCTCTAAAGGAAGTCCTCGTGTCTTCAGTGAACCTGGACCTCCACACACACAGTATGTCAATCCATTACAATATACACTATAACATGACACACGTGTTGCACATTGTGCAAATGATTAAAAAACAAGACAGAGTATTTTAATAGTGTACCCTCCCTGTCCAATCATTACCTATCGACTGAACGTTACTATGTGTGGAGTGAATAATTAAGCTTCCTTAACCTGTGAACCTGTATCTATATATGTAACACACAGTGTTGGGTATCGTTACTTTTTATATTATATTATTGTAACTCCTTATAGGTTACATCGTTACTGCCTTTAAAAATGAATATGTTACGTTACTATGTTACCCACTGAGAAAAGTAACTTGTTAGGTTACTTTTTCCGTTACCGACCATTAAAACCCACCTGCGAGGAAGTTTGCTAAACAGATACACACATAGACATCACATCAAAGGGGTCTCAAGCCAGTAGGGAAATGAAGTACATCCCTGCAATACGTTTTTTTGAGCGAAGCTAACCACTCTTTCGTTGAGAAGCAGCCAAAAAAACAGAACAGAACAGTAACATTCGTACTTTGCCCTCCCCCCCTCCCCACGGATACTTTTATCTAATTGCAATGTTTACGTGTAATTTTAAAAAAAAGTAAAAGAAAGGCAAAGTACGAATCTGAATTAATATTGGCATTAAAACAATCCCATAAACTAAACCTAACCTTAACCCGAACCCTAACCTCTGCAGTAAAACTAACGCTGGTGTATGCTTACCTGGTGAAATGCTAACCTGACGACGCTGGTGAATGCTAACCTGGTGAATGTTAACCTGGTCGGACCAACAGGAGGTCTAACCAATGCTCAGTCCCCAATCCCCTCCACCACTACACCCCATGCTGTGATTATTTAGGTGGATTCAACATGTAAGCAAAACTAGATTTTAGGTCTTTGATGGATAGTGATTCCCTCATATACTGTGTACTCATATACTGTGCTCACCCCCAGGCACAGGACTAGTATTTATGGAATAAATACATAAAATATAAATATTTGAAAGACAGTTGAATGACTTTCATGCAAACCATACTGCCCTACAAAGGCAGAACGCAGTAACTACGCTCAAGGTGAAACTGAGATAATTGACTTCAAAGTTTTTCAACTGGCCAGCAAAATGGGTTATAGGTATACAAGTGATATTACTTTAATTATGCATGTATTCATGAGGTAATTCTCATGGCCAAAAATCAAAATGGCTGATTTGACCTTTGACCCCCAAAACGTAGTTACTGCACTCTGCCTTTGCATTGCCTACATGGCTCTGATACCAATGCAAAGGCAAAGTGCAGTAACTACAATATTGTTGTTTTTGGTGTTGTTCTGATCATATTTAATAGTATGTATCAACTATACTTATGAATTGTGCATATTTGTTTAAGTCTAGACAAATGTATATTTTAATAGTGATGCCATATTTCAGTCTTAATATAATTGAATTGAACCTTTTTCTCAAGTTGCTGTATGACTCATCCAAGGATGACATAGTGAGACATAGTTACTTCTAGATAATATTATCTAGTTTAGGAGTAGAGTAGGACAGGAGTAGAGGATTAGTTATGGTCTAGAGGAGTAGAGGAGTAGGACAGGAGTAGAGGTAAAAGTATTGGAAATTTCAAGTACCATTAACCTCAAAACTACTCAATTACATGTTTTGAGTAAATCTACTTGGTTACCTTACACCACTGTGCCTGAAACATTATGTTTTCTGAATGTGTCAGTGAAGGGTTAACATTTTGAAAAGCTACACTGCATTCGTTGTCTTGACAAAGGTACATTTTTACCTACAGTAAAACTGTTAGGCATGTGCTGTGTTTCCCGTGGTGTACCATGAGGAAAATGCATTATGCCTAACTAGTAATTCAAGGGAAAAATATACCTCAAGACTAACTTCAGAAAGCTGACGGACAAAGTATGGTGAAACCGAAAGAATTTAAACGAATGGATTTTTCACAGAATAGATCGTTGGCCTGCCAATTCTGTAATGGCATTTGAATGTCACTTCACGTCTTTAAACACCAGCGTCATGTCAGTAGCAACGCTGCCTTATTGCTAGCTGGGGAGAGTGACATTCTGTACAGCAGCAGACAAATCAACAGACCAACAGAGATCATTCTTGCTACTTGCTTTTTTGTGTGATCATTACATGAAACCCTTCGAGACTGGTTGGATTAACTTAATTAACAAGTGGACAAACAACAAAGATGACGGCATCGGCCGATCAATGATCACGTTAAAGCATTGTTTCTCAAAGTAGGGTCGGGGGACCCCCAGGGTCCTTAAGGGAGTTCCAGGGGGTCCCGAGCTAAATGATAGTTAGGAACCAAATGGACCCTGGGTCTGTAACTCAGAGTGTGTACAAATAGAACCAAATGGAACCACTGCATTAAAGGCTACACAGGATTATGCCACAGCTTTCATGGAGCAGATCATCACTAACAGGTATTGTAAAACACCATTCGAGCATGTGATGTGAATGATTCCCACTGAGCAATAGTCGTTTTTTACACGACTAGTTTTTTTTTAGCCTTAATTTCACCCGGCTAGATTCCGGTTATATTCACACCAAAAATATACTTTGCAATTTATTCCATGATTCGATAACAATTTATTAAAAAAAACAACAGTAAGGTGCTTAACTGATCTCCTAATATTGGACTAACATAATTATAATATCCGTTGATCATTATTAAGTATAGTTTAGATCTAGCCGAGATTTAGCCAACTAATTATAGTCGCCGTATCAACGTTTATATTTACACCGAATTTAGACAATTAGATTTAATCCATATTTCAATAAACATTTCTTTAAAAAAACAACTCCACGTTGCAGAACTGATCTCGAAATATTGGTGTAAAATGATTCCAATAGCCATCCGATCATTAAGCTATTTGTCTGGGTGTAGTCGTTGTATAGCCGGCTTTTCAACGCCTTTTTTTAAACCAATGTCAATATAAAGTCTTTAAAACAAAAATATACGATGAAATGAACTCCTCGTCTGTCAGTCAGAAGGATCCGCGTGATTATGGATCCAACTGGGAAAGATGGATGGAAACGGCAAAGAGCGCTCGTTTTCAGTTATTGTCCACGACATTGCAAGCGGCCGGCGGAGCGCCGCGCGAGTTACGAAGCCGTGGTGAATGCAATCGTTATATTTACGGCCTGGGCAAGCGCACGATAAACGCCATGATTGGGTTTTGGTGCACCTCGCGCGGTCCAAGTGACTACAACGGAGCGCTCCCTACGTCCGGTTCAGCCAATCACAAGCTTCAAAAATGAGTCCGGGGCGTACACACACACACACACACGCACGCACACACACACACACACACACACACACACACACACACACACACACACACACACACACACACACACACACACACACACACACACACACACGCTAACATTTAGTTTCCTCAACAATGTGCACTACACTAAAATGAACACAGGTGGGCAATGTCACCTTTTAATACGGCCAGAAAGTCTATACTATCATATCAGCATTGATGGCTGAGTGGATAGCGTCGCCGACTTGAGTGTCAGAGATTAGTGGATCGAATCCCACCGTCGCCCTACTTTTCATTACTTTCGACGGCCGCTAACGGCGAAATGTAGACTTTTTGTATCCGACTAATAGTGGTATATGTAGCAACCCGTGTAAATATAGCCGACTAAACAACTAGTCAAAAATATCAAATCTAGACCTTTACAACACTGATTTTCAACGCGTGGTGTAGAAGATAAAAACACGACTATTAGGCAACTAATACACCTCAAAATGCTTACTGGGTTGGTTCTAAAATCTATACTATAATTTTGCGAATGTCTGAGTGAGTGTCTGTCTGTCTGTCTGTCTGTCTGTCTGTCTCAGCGTTTCTCCTCAGTGGCTGGAGCAATTGATCTGAAATCGCATCACCATCAGCATATGAACACACCTGACATAACTGTGAAGCCCGTTTGTCACTTTCACAAATCGTATGCTGTATAATAGCATTTTTATGGTGTATCTATATCTACTTAGCCTACAGTACCTTTTGTGACCACACATGTTAAGGGAGGGGCGCTGTTGTTCAGGCCATGCACAATCACACACAAACCCACACACACACACACACACACACACACACACACACACACACACACACGGGGGGAGGGGGGGGGGGGGGAGTGTGGTGTGTGCAGGCGGGCAGGCGGGCGGGGGGGGGGGGGGGGGTTCTGGCCCTGTTACAGATGTTGTCCAAAATCATGCAGATCGGTACACAGTATCTCTGTAGCCGTTAAATGGAACGGGTATTTCTTACATTGATGCTCCTACATATTAGCATGCAAGCACCAGTTAAAGTTACTTTCCATCCCTCATATACTGTGTGCACAGTGCACATCCCATAACCCACACACTGCACATCATTTCGGAGCTCATATCTTTGAACGGGTAAGGGCTAGTATAACTAAATGAAGTAATGTCATGTTAAACCTACCTGGATATTTTCTCTTTAATGCCAGTTCCACCATTATCTGTCCCCTGGATAGTGACATCTTTCTTGATGGATGTGTAGTAGATTATTTATGCTCAAGGAGAGTTTCGCGGGGATATAGGCTACAGCGCGAAATGGGGAAAAAAAAAGTTTTTCGCGGGGATGCAGGCTACGGCGCGAAATGGGGGAGAAAAAAATGTGTTCCCATTCCCAAGGCAGAACGCAGTAACTACACTTACTGCGTTCTGCCTTGGTTTTGGTGCATGTTTTGTAGTTACTGCAATTTTTTAAACGTTTTTTCTCTAAAACTAAACAAAATTTCATTCTGAAACTTTATCACAAGATAAAACAGACATCAAGGAGTTCATTTTTTATTCTAACTCAATTTTTTCCAAAAATGTAGTTACTGCGTTCTGCCTTTGTAGGGCAGCATACCATAACATCATACTTGTCTCTACGATACCAGTTATCAGTATTCAGTACCCTAAGCGAGAGAATCTAGTTTTTATTATTGTTACTTGGCAAAATTCATCAGCCCCCCCCCCCCCCCCCCCCCCAGTCACAATTCCCTGGAGCCTCCACTGCACTCCTTCTCAGTTGAAAGCAAAGGATGAACTGAGCTGTCTGTGAGGAATGAAAATGCAGAAGCACTTTTTTATTTTGTACAATTTCACAGATGATGTTAAAAATTGCACGGCAACCGGAAGTCTTATTGTGCTAGTGAAACAGGGGGTCAGAGAAACTCTTTCAGATGAATGCCACGCTGTTGCATGCACGCACGCACATGTTGACTATGTACAACTATTACCTCTAGTCTGCACTGATATAAGAACATTTATGTACAACTGGGCTGTGTGTTTGTATCATGTAGGCCAGGCGATGTCATTCATGTTCATCTATGTATTTCTTTCAAAAATATATAGCGTAAAGAGCAGATCTACAACCTCACTACATGTGAGCTTGTATATCAGCGCTATTCATTGAAGTATATAGGTCTTAAGTGGTTAATTCAATAATATTATTTAATTTATATATTAAAGTATCTATTATCTATAGCCTATTATATTGTCTTCATCTCCACAGAACCACACCTGAACAGAAGACATCCAGTCAAACTACAAGTGAACA
>NC_137830.1:9569166-9684166 GCF_963921795.1 Nannobrachium achirus
GTTGATTGATTTTTTTCATGATTTTTTGGGGGCATGTTTTCTTTCTCATAATACATTAACTTGATCTAATCCGTGTTGATCTCTGTTTTGACATATTCTACATTTACAGACTTGTTGGCTGTCGACTCGAAAAGCCAGATTATGAAATTGTTTCTTCAGCTCTCAGCTCCAATCCTTCACATCTAAGAGAATTGGATCTCAGTTATAACAACGTGAAGGATTCATTCATGGAACTCATCTCTGCTGGATTAAAGAGTCCACATTGTGAACTGGAGATACTGAGGTTAGATAAATTAACCAGCATTATTTAGATTACTTCTGTTTTATTATTTATTGTTTTATTATAATAAGAGGAGTGTGCATTAAGTTGACATCATGGTATCCCACACTGACTAGAATCATGATACGGTCAGAGTTTGTGTTGGTTAGTTCTCACTCTGGCATCACATCACAATGATATGGTACAGTAAATACAATATGTGATCCATCATGGCTGCTAGGGAATTATCACATCCAGTTACACAATCATTGAGTGTCAAACTGGTGTAAACACAGACTGGAAGGTTTGCTGGTACCCCAGCACACCAGCACCAGCAGTCTGTTGTCTGTTTCATTTAGTCAATAAGGTTGATATCATGGTAACCCACACTGACTAGAAACAAGAATATGCTCATACTGTATATGGACTATGGAGATCACTGATATAATCAATATTAAGCCAATAACTTGGAATGCCCATATGTGGACATATTTTGTGAGTCTCATGTGGTCTATAACAGGAGTTTTCAAACTGTTTTGATGCAGGTCACCCCTGTAAATAACCTTTTCATCCACGGCACCCCTGAGCTACACTGTTAATTTTTAGAATCTTACACAAGTGATGCAAATATGCACATCTTTCCACCTGAGATACGGTAGGCTACGTCACAGAGAAATATCTGTTTCCATCAGAACTGACTGGAAATAACTTTATACTTGACCTTTAACCACTTGAACCCCAGCAGCCCTATTCTGGGGGGAAGGTTCACCAAAAAATAGCCGATCTACAAGCTCACAACGCGTCACAACGTGACACGTTGTGAGCTTGTAGATCTGCTATTTTTGGTGAAGAGTTGGCTGTAGATGGAAAAATAACTCGTCTACAGTGCAAATCAGGTGTTCACATAGTGAAGTGATATTAATGTTGTGATATTGCCAAATATCATCAAATAATTCTGAGGCACCTCAGGGTGCCCCGTCACCCACTTTGAAAACCCCTGGTCTATAACATAAGACATCTATGATGTCAGACGTCATACAGTTAGCTTCCTGTTGGAAAATTACCATGATTTATTTCACATTATTCATGCCTGCCTGTTTTTTCATCTCTTTGGTCCCTCATCCAAAACTCTGATAATCAATCCAGATATGTAATCTTTAATTACAGACTTGCTGGCTGTCACATCACACAGACAGGATTTGACATCCTGGTCTCAGCTCTCAGATCTAATCTTTCCCATTTGAGAGAATTGGACATCAGTTTCAACTGCCTGCAGGAATCACAACTGGACCAACTCTCTGCTCTACTGAAGAGTGAAGAGTGTAGACTGCAGATCCTGAGGTAAATAAATAGTGTGTTTTCTCTCTGTGTGGATCTCTACTTGAACATCAACATCACTTGTTAAATATGGATTTCTCTGCAGGTTGTCAGGATGTGGGCTCACAGAGGAAGGCTGTTCTTCTCTGGCTTCAGCTCTGACCTTCAACCCCTCCCATCTGAAACAGCTGGACTTGAACTTCAGCCACTTAGGAGGCTCTGGTCTGAAGAAGCTCTCTGCTGCACTGGAGACTCTGAAGTGAGTAGACTTGGACTGTGTCCATGTTGGTTTAATGCAGTGTTTCCCTTACAATGTTGAACTGGCTGGCCAGGAGGGAGGGGGCTTCACGCTTTTTTATTCTTTTTTTTAAAGATTTCAAAATTACAATTCAATTAAAAGATATGTTTAGAGTGCGTTTCAAGTTTTGTCCCTTGACTCACTTTATCAAAGTCAGTATGGAACTTTGTAAATAAAAACTGCCCACCGTGTTCTAGGAGAACAGATCTTTAGTGTGAGCTGTACAGTAGGTCATTCCAAGAGGTTTGGACACTAAAACAAAACACTGTTTTTACCAGTTCAGTCTTTACTCTGGGACAATTAGTGCCAGACGATCATTTGATCCTATATGATCCATGGTTCTATTCATAGATTTAATATACAGTGATAGTGTCCTATATTCTAACATAGATTTAATATACAGTGATAGTGTCCTATATTCTAACATAGATTTAATATACAGTGATAGTGTCCTATATTCTAACATAGATTTAATATACAGTGATAGTGTCCTATATTCTAACATAGATTTAATATACAGTGATAGTGTGCCCAAAATGGAGGAGACTTGATCTGTATCCTGAAACACTTCTTTACTGTTATTTGTGTTCAAGAATTTCTAGCTGTGTGTGTGTGTGTGTGTGTGTGTGTGTGTGTGTGTGTGTGTGTGTGTGTGTGTGTGTGTGTGTGTGTGTGTGTGTGTGTGTGTGTGTGTGTGTGTGTGTGTGTGTGTGTGTGTGTGTGTGTGTGTGTGTTATCAAAAGGAACAGAACTATGTCAGGTAGTGGAGACAG
Source organism: Nannobrachium achirus (assembly GCF_963921795.1). Taxonomy (NCBI): domain Eukaryota; kingdom Metazoa; phylum Chordata; class Actinopteri; order Myctophiformes; family Myctophidae; genus Nannobrachium; species Nannobrachium achirus. The sequence goes on from NC_137830.1 coordinate 9,571,814, forward strand.
TATGTTAGAAAGTCAGTCATTGATTCATTGTTGTTCTATTTCCTACAGTGTGAATCATTCAGGAGAACACTGGATTAAACCTCAACTCCTTACAAGATGTGAGTGTCTGTCTGTCTGTCTGTCTGTCCGTCCGTCCGTCCGTCCGTCCGTCCTATACACTGTTTTATAGGCCTACTGTTGGCCCTGTCTGTCGTCTGTCTATACTCTGTTGGCCCCTCCCTCCTTTTATTCAGAGGATATTATAAAAACCTTCACCAATGTGTTTTAAAGGTGTTTAGTAACACAATCCAAAACATTAAAATTCAACCCCCCTCCAGGGCAGTGGTTCCCAAACTGGGGTTCGGGACCCCTAGAGAGACCATTTAAAACACAGTTCAATCAGTGTGTGAAGTGGCAACAGGCTTAGCTCTTATTCAGCAGATAAAAAGTGTTGAGAAGTGTGGTGTTGCTGACCACATCCATAGAGGGGAGAGGGGGAACAGCCCAGGACCTCATGCTCCCCTCTACCCAGGTGAGGTGCACCCTAGTCCTGCTCCACTCCTCCACTCCATCCAGGAGGACCTCTGGAGGAACCAGAGGACCTCCAGGTGATCTGGACTCCTGAGGAGCAGTGTCTCCTAGTATTCAACAAACTAATAAAGATACTTTTTAATTTGACACGCTCCCACACATATAGATTCTCACACAAAACAATTAAGGCTTTGTGACGAGCAGGAAAAGTGGGCGTGGCTGTTCCCGCTGCCTTAGGGGAGTTTCAACCTTTTGAAATGTGTTACTAGACATCTTTACAAACACATTAGTGAGGAAATGTCTTGAGAAGGAATTTATTCCATGTTTGGAAATGTTTCTGTCCTGACAACCAGTGATGGACAAAGTATTTACTCGAGTAGTATAAAAAAGTACAAATTACAACTACAGTACTTTTTAAATTTATATCAATGTATTGTTGTATTGAAATGAAGAACATTTCACCCAAAATAAATGCATTAAAACAGAACTGTCTAAATACAGTGAAAATAGCCGATCTACAACCTCACAATGTCTGTCTGTCTGTCTGTCTGTCTGTCTGTCTGTCTGTCTGTCTGTCTGTCTGTCTGTCTGTCGTGTTTGTTGCATTGCAACATGTTGTGAGCTTGAAGATCTGCTGTTTTAGAATTATGAATACAGAATAGGTTCACTAGGGTTCAAGTGGTTAATTAGACCTGCAATCAGGAACTGATTTTAATTTATAAAACGTTATTTTAATGATATTTATTTTATATGTTAAACACTTAAACCCACATCACTGACTGGAGTTCCTCAGGGCTCTGAAAAATATCAGATCTACAAGCTCACAAGCACAAATGGTTCCTCAAAGAACCTTTTTTGAACCATTAACCATTTAAACCCTGCGTCCCAATGTTGGACATGTCTTAATACGTGAACATTCATCGTAAATAGCAGATCTACAAGCTTACAACACATCGTGCTACGACACGTTTTGAGCTTGTAGATCGGCTATTTTGGAAACTGAGCAGACCAAGTATAGAGCCCTGGGAGACACCGGTCGATGAAGGGTTAAAGTGGTTGATGGTTCTTTATAGCATTGGTTCTCAAAGTCTGGTCCAGGGACCCTCAGGGGTCATTAGGGGGTTCCAGGGGGTCCCCAGCAACATTTTTAATACAGCATTACACTCATTTGAACCACTTTATCCATGTTTTACACGTTGGCTATTTAACACATTTAGAGATAGAAAACATCTGTGCTCCAAATACGTCACTTCAGGCCATGTTTGGAGCTTGTAGATCTGCTACTTTAGGTTCTTTTGTTTAATGCTGTAGTATGATCAAGTACAGTAGGGGGCGCTAACTTAGGAAAAATCACAAAAAGTTAGAATCTGGAGAAAAGAGTTTTCTGACATTCCTTGTTGCTAAATATAAAGATCTAATCTAAAATGACACAGATGTTTTATAGCTCTAAATGTGTTAAATAGCCAATGTGTAAAATATGGATAAAGTGGTTCAAATGAGTGCCATGCTGTATTAACACATTAGGTCTGCAGATCTACAAGATCACAGTGCATCACTTGGTGCCATGCTGCGAGCTTGTAGACCTGCTATTTTTGAAAGAATTATGAAAATATGATTAATTGATGTTTGGAAAGTGTGTGTGTGTGTGTGTGTGTGTGTGTGTGTGTGTGTGTGTGTGTGTGTGTGTGTGTGTGTGTGTGTGTGTGTGTGTGTGTGTGTGTGTGTGTGTGTGTGTGTGTGTGTGTGTGTGTCATGGACTCCCATCTGAAAAGAGTTTGTGGCAGAGACTCCGCCTTTCCAAGATATTATTTTGAAAATAGATGATCTACAAGCTCACAACACATTGCGATGCACCGCGTTGTGAGCTCGTTTATTGTCAAATATATACAGTAAATGTTTAAAGTGGTTACACTGATTTTGGTGCTGTACATGAATGTGGGGACCCCCTGGAATCCCCTCAAGGACCCCTGGGGGTCCCCAGACCCCACTCTGAGAACCACTGTATTCATGATCTATAAATCTGTCCCAACATTCATGTTTAAATGTGCTACCCCCCCCCCCCCCCCCCCCCATCGCTCTGGAAACCAAACCATATTGATTCTGTAAACAACCCCCCCCCCAAAAAAAAACAAAACAAAAAACAAACACCACACCTGTTCCTGATTATTACCACGTGTGCGTGTGCGCGTGTGTGTGCATGTGTGTGTGTGCGCATTTGCGTGCGTGCGTGTGTGCGTTCGTGTGTGTGCGTGTGTGCGTGCGTGCGTGCGTGCGTGCGTGCGTGCGCGCGCGCGTGTGTGTGTGTGTGTGTGCGTGCGTGCGTGTGTGTGTGTGTGTGTGTGTCACTCAGTGAGGGATGTTTTTAATGTTTACTGTGTTGTTTTCTCATCAGATTCACATCGTCTCACACTGGACACAAACACAGCAGACACAAACCTCTCTCTGTCAGAGAACAACCGGAAGGCAACTCGGGTGGAACAGCTTCATTCATATCCTGATCATCCAGACAGGTTTGATAGACAGGTCCAGGTTCTGTGTACAGAGGGTCTGACTGGACGCTGTTACTGGGAGGTAGAGAGGAGTGGAGATGTTGATATAGGAGTGACCTACAGAGGAATCAGTAGGAAAGGAAAGGGTGATGACTGTGAGTTTGGACTCAATAAAATGTCCTGGACTCTGGACAGTAAAGATGGTAACCATGGTAACAGATACACTGTCTATCACAATAGTAAGGCCACTTTCCTTCCTGTTCGTCCCTCTGACTCCAACAGAGTAGCAGTGTATCTGGACTGTCCTGGTGGGATTCTGTCCTTCTATGAAGTGTCAGACACACTGATACACCTTTACACCGTCCAGACCACATTTACTGAACCTCTCTATGCTGCCTTTGGGTTTGGTCCTGACTCCTCTGTGTCTCTGTGTGAGGACAGTCAGACAGACAGACAGACAGACAGGGTGTGAGGACAGACAGACAGGGTGTTGTATCATAATGTAATAATTACAGATTTATATATCATGAATACTCAAAGTGGGTCCTTGAGGGGGTTCCAGCAACATTCAAGTATATAGCGTAAAAATCTGTGTAACCACTTTAACCATTTACTGTATAAATTGTCTCACCGCACTGTTGTGAGCTTGTAGATCTGCTATATTTTCAAACAAGGAATCTTGTACAAATGTAGTCTCTGGCACAAACCTCTCAGATTGACATGAAAAGGTTTGTTCTCAACCTGTGGGTCTGGACCCCCAGGTGGACCCCCATCTGGGGACCACCAGAGGGTCCCTAGATGAGTGACAATGAAAGCACTTCTAAAAGTAATGAAACTATAAACTGGTCAAACATTGGACAAATTGTCAACATAAAGGGGCAAATATTATGAAAATAGACGATCTACAAGCTCACAACGCCTCGTCGCAACGTGGAACTGAGTCTAACCAAATGTAATGCCTCAACTCCTACAATTTACAGTTTGTCAGGGTGGGGGTCCCCAGTTCAAAAATTATTATATATGATTATTTTGGGGGGTCTCCAGTTCAAACCTGATTATATATGGTTATTTTGGGGGGTCTCCAGTTCAAATATTATTTTGGGGGTCGCGACCAACAAGTGTGAGAACATCTGGTCTAGAACATTTAAACATAAATATTGTAAAGTTTTGTTGATAATGGAAACTCCAATGAAGTGTTCTGAAAATCCTTGTTTTTTTTAACTATACATTTTTTAATTTTAAAATGTAAAACATTTATTTCAAACCTTTCATGTATATTTACTAATATCTTCAAGAAAATGAAACCATTTAAATTGTGCCAAAGTTACATTAAACGCTGACACAATTGTGTTAATTAAAGACATAATAATAATGGATTTTTTTGTGAGGGTTATTCTGTGCGCACGCACGCACGCACGCATGCACGCACGCACGCACGTCCAAATGTAGTTGTGTTCAACGGCCCAATTCCAATGTCATCCCTGCACCCTCACTGACTTAAGTGACGTGAATGGTAAATGGTGCATATAGCGCCTTTATCCAAGGCCCTTGCACAGAGATTGTGCATTACATTCACCCATTCACACACACATTCATACAATGGCGGAGGAAACCATGCAAGGCACCAACCTGCTCACCGGGAGCAACTAGGGGTTCAGAGTCTTGCTCAAGGACTCTTCCACACTAACTCTTGGGGAGTCCGGGATCGAACTGGGAACCCTTTGGAACCCTCTGTGTTCTAAGACTGCAACTCTACCCCTGAGCCACTGAGCCACTGCTGCCTCCTGCTGACGTCAGCTGGTAAGTGCTTGAGGGTTCAGGCTGCAAGGACTCCAAATGGTAGAAAAGGAATGGAACAACACTTTAGATGAGTGTTTCACACTTTACATCACATTTAAAACTCTTTACTGTCCTTATTTACAGCCATTGCTTTAAAGGTTGTGATTGTTATGATTATATATTATATTTACATATAATATTTATGTTAATCTGTTTGTTTTAATTTCTGTTTATTGTAACAGTTCTCACATTGTCTCCGCGGTTACCACCTGTAAATAATTAAAATAAAATATATTTATGTCATATTGCAACAATGCTATGGCTGCCGTGGGAGTGTGGGATATCCCCATCTGTCCATATTTGGTCATTTGCGTCATATGGAAATAATGGAATCCCCTGCAGTCCCGGCAGGAACAATGGGTTGGCAGGAGGACGTTATCTGGATACGATATATACAACATTTGTATAGAAACGTTTTTTGGCCGATAATACGTTAATTCAGGGGTTTTCAAAGTGGGTGACGGGGCACCCTGGGGTGCCGCGATGGCAGTCCAGGGGTGCCGTGAGATAATTTGATAATATTTGGAATTTATCTGGACACTTAAAAAAATATTTAGTATCAATTTAGTACTTATTTTCAAAGTACCAATTTTTTTTAGTATCAATTTTCAAAGTACAAAGTTATTTTCAGTCAGTTCTAACCAAAATGGCTGTTATCTCAACGTTTTCCTCGCAACATAATCACTAAAATATCATTACTGTCAGGCAGAAACCTCTGTCGCACAAAACTAGTGAAAACAGCAGATCTACAAGCACACATCGCGAGGCGTTGTGTGCTTGTAGATCTGCTGTTTTCACTAGTTTAGTACATTTTATAGATGATAAATACAAAACTAACGGTTTTGGACATACAAGGTTTCCACCCGACAACGACGATATGCTATAAATATAAGGTTTAAAATTAATATTAAATTAAAAATATAAAATTATAATATAGGGGTGCCTCGGATTAAAACAAATATTCATGGGGTGCCCTGAGAAGAAAAAGTTTGGGAACCCCTGCGTTAATATACGAACGTTTTCATCTAGCGCAATTTAGTGACGAGCCAACGTTTTCATGTGGCGACTGAGTTGATACAGTACATACATTCATCTCAAAATGTGCGCAAACATTTGAAAAGCAAACATCTTAATCTTAACGTAATTCAAAGTTTGCTTTTCTCACAGCTGTCAGTAGACAGGACAGCAGCAGCAACACCAAACAGCAGGGGCGTCACAAGGGGGGGGGGGGGGGGAGTGGGACTGAGTTACTAGGGCCCAAGGTGGAGGAGGGGCCTTAATTATTTTATACTTTAGCTCTTGAGAAATAGCATAGAAGTGCTTGCAAATCTGCAATTTTTTGAAAAGTCGTGATAATGTGTGCAAATCTTTGAATATATATGTATTTTTTAAGCGAACTTTTGTAACTCAAATATTTTCAGATGGGGGTCCGTGGCCAAATACATGAAAAGGTTTGAGCACCACTGACAGAAACATAGGTTTTTCAAAAAAACCTTAGGATTTGAAATATTCAAAGACACATTTTCACATTTCTTCAAAAATAGAAGATCTACAAGCTGCGCTGTGAGCTTGTATATCTACACTTTTTCAAGAGTTAAAGCACACAATAATTCGTTCCCAGTCTAAATGGGTTAAACCCCCTCCCCTATGAAGAACATTCATGGGGGGCCTGCAGTGAATCCTCGTACCCAGGGCCCAGAATTTGGTGCGACACCCCTGCCAAACATTGAGGTGGGAGCAGTTGCACAATCTATGTAAAGTGCCTTGGATGAAGGCGCTATACAAATGCACCATTTATAATATAAAACACACCAGGGAGCTAAACACCCCCGGTATACTGTACTGCATCCCTGAACACCAGGGGTAACGGAGTACATCAATGGGTTGTAATAGATTTTTATAAACTGTTAAAGGTGATACACCATGACATTTCACTTTTCCTATTTTAGTTCAGGCCAAAGGTGGTACTGCAGCTGAAAATGCTCTGAGAGCCATTCAAAAATGAGAGAGGCTCTCTATTCAGGAGTGGTAATTTAGCCTCAAACCTTTTGAAAAACGTTTTTGGGACTTAAACAATATGACATAAATACTTTTTAAATGCATGGTGTATCACCTTTCATGTATGTGTGTAACGGAGGCGATCCGAACCTCCCCACCCGGCTTCGAACCCGGGTCTCCCGCGTGAAAGCCCAATATCTTAACCATTACTCTCTCCGCCACACTCACCCCCCTTTGACGTCCTCCTACGGGGAAGCCCGGATCCGGGTCACGGCACCAATTTAACGGAGGTGATCCGAACCTCCCCACCTGGCTTCGAACCCGGGTCTCCCACGTGAAAGTCCAATATCTTAACCATTACTCCAAAGGGATATCCCTTTGGACCGAGGGCAGATACTAGACTTTTGAGGCTTCAGGCTGGGGCTGCGACTCTCTCCGCCACATGTGCAATGTGTATCTGTCACCTTTACCTCGGTAAGTTAAAGTTACTTGACACAAAAAGACTCAACAACAGCTGTCTATCCAGACAGTTGCTCCGCTCTTACTCCGACGTCATCAGTGCATATATGGAAGACTTCTGTAAGAATAGACCTGCATGTCCTCCACCTATTCTTGTCACACTGTCTTGTATAAATAAGACACTGCCCAGAGAACGGGAGCGACACTAGCATGCGTGTTGTCTCAGAGCTCTTGATTTTGGTGTTAAATAAATATATTGTATTCATTGTCACTCTACCTTGTGGAAATTCAATTTATATACGATCTGAACATTTACATAACAGGGTATATGCTTCAGTGCAGACTTTTCCTTTTTTCCACCAACCTTCACTAGGCTGGGGCTGGGTGGATTGAAGGGTAGTTCATTCTTCATTTTAACCACATGATGGCGACAAATAACCTTTATTGTTGGCCATATCGACTGCCAACAATGTATTGGCCTCAGCCTGATGTGTTGGGGGCATTCTGTGTGTTTATTATCAAGTGTCGTCGTTGCTCACAAACCTCTACACCACAAAGTAGACAACGCAGTACGTAATTTCCCAAGGAAATCCTATACCATTCGTATGTCTTGTTCAAATTGAAAAGGCCTCCCCAACCTGACTAAGAGTTGAGGCATTACATTTTGTATAACAGGAAAATAGCAGATCTACATCACAATTTCTGCTTAAAATATTTGACAGTTTGGCCAATGTTGTGTCATTAAAAAGTCCATAAATATAGTCACTTTAGAAATGTGCATATACTACCCTCTACACTTAAACTTTATGTTGGTTTGTTTACTGTTGAGTGAGAAAACAATGTTGCACATTTTCATCTGGGGACCCCCCAAAATAATTTGGGGACGGGGGTCCCGACCCACAGGTTGAAAACCACTGTCCTAGAGTAGCAAGACAGGCTTACATATAGACTAGCGGATCATACTATTCATTTCAGAGGGAAATTAAGCAGCAGCCAGATAGACGAGGTATAGGCTATAGCCTAGCCTACAGTAAATTGCATAACGATGTCAAAGAAGACACAATACAGAATTAAATGACATTTATAGCCTACAGAGTTTTAGAGATTGTTCGTTTTTGGAAACAATTAGCCTTTCCAATGTGGAACAGGCTGCTTATTGTGAAATAATCCCAGTTCCATAGACGCAGTGTTATTACTTATTAGAGCTGCCTGCCTCTGCTACAATCTGTTCCCAGCAGTAGCCTCTGGATTGTTGAATTCATTATGGGTCTGCTGTTCTGATGCAACCAGGAAGCAACGGCCAGGGGCGTCACAAGGGTGGGGGGGAAGTGGGACTGAGTTACTAGGGCCCAAGGTGGAGGGGCCTTCGTTATTTTATACTTAATAGCTATTGGAAAAATAGCAGATCTACAAGCTTGCAGCGCGGCACTCGGTGCCGCGCTGCGAGCTTGTAGATCTGCTATTTTTTTGAAAAGTCGTGAAAATGTGTGCAAAATCTTTGGATATATGTATTTTATACGCGAACGTTTGTAACTCAGATTTTGCTTCTGGGGGGTCCCTGGAACAACATATTTTGAGATGGGGGTCTGTGGCCAAATACAGATAATTTTGGAGGTCCTTGACATGAAAAGGTTTGAGCACCGCTGAAATAGAAAGAAAGATTGAGAGACATACTGGCACATATCAACCTCCCAACTCTTTTAGGCGCCGTACAGACATTTGCGTGAAACATCTTCTCCGTATCGTCTGAGAATGGCCACTGGGGGCGCCGTACTAATGCATTGTCAATGGGAGGTTGTTTGGTTTTTTGCCGTTGCCGTGTCTCTAGCTCAACCACGGCCTGTCTTTTGGCCAAGAGACACGGCAACAACAAAACACCAAACAACCTTCCATTGACAATGCATTAATACGGCGCCCCCAGTGGCCATTCTCAGACGATAAGGAGAAGATGTTTCACGCATATGTCTGTGGTGCGCCCAAGCTGTAGGCCTACTGCCTGGCAGGTGAGTGAAGAAAAACAGAAACAAACAAACAAAAAAGGTTCTGATTTTGGCGAATACTGCTCCTAAACACACAACACCTGTAAACAGCCTGTCATCTTCTCAGACGATACGAGAAGATGTTTCACGCATATGTGTCACAGCTGCGTGAAACATCTTCTCCTTATCGGCTGAGAATGGCCACTGGGGGCGCCGTACTAATGCATTGTCAATGGAAGGTTGTTTGTTTTTTTGTCGTTGCCGTGTCTCTAGCTCAACCGCAGCCTTACGCTCTTGAAGAGACACGGCAACGACAAAACACCAAACAACCTTCCATTGAGAATGCATTAGTACGGCGCCCCCAGTGGCCATTCTCAGACGATAAGGAGAAGATGTTTCACGCATATGTCTGTGGTGCGCCCAAGCTGTAGGCCTACTGCCTGGCAGGTGAGTGAAGAAAAACAGAAACAAACAAACAAAAAAGGTTCTGATTTTGGCGAATACTGCTCCTAAACACACAACACCTGTAAACAGCCTGTCAAAATAGGGAATGGATTTCAATGGGGCAAAGAAAAATAGAAAAGGAAAAACAACAAAGACAAAAAACTATAACAATAACAACAAAGGCAGAGCATCATTGCTCGTAATTCATGTTCTGGATCTTGCAAGCTGAACTCCTATTCCACAACATGCCTTATTAGAGGTAAAAGTAAACAACGTATGGGAATAATATAATCCAGTACCAACATAAAATAAAAAGAAAACAAAACGAATGATTAAATCTTAGCTCTGCAGAGCCAGACCTAAAAGAGTCCAGCTGTAGACTATACTGTAACCAGAGTGCATGTCCTGAAGTGCGCGTTTGTGCGCGCAGACGCACGCCAGTCACTCAGCGTCCGTACGTGTGTGTGTGTGTGTGTGTGTGTGTGTGTGTGTGTGTGTGTGTGTGTGTGTGTGTGTGTGTGTGTGTGTGTGTGTGTGTGTGTGTGTGTGTGTGTGTGTGTGTGTGTGCACGCGCTTAACATGATCGCATAGTCAATGAGCAAGGAAGGATGACAAACCTTATGACTTGTGTGAATTAGAGAGTCCGGTTAATGGGGATGCTGACTGGATATGATGGAACTGGGACCGTTTGTGTAATTCAGACTTCAGACAGAATGCCCATATTCAGATGCAGATACGTTTAGGGTCCATTTGCGACCATGTCAAGCGCGTGTGTGTGCATGCGGGAGAAGGGTAAAGAGAGAGAGAAAAAAAAAGAGAGAGAGAAAGACAGAAAAAGAGGGAGAGAGAAAGAGAGAAAGAAGAGAGAGAAGAAGAGTCCGTATGAATCTACTGTAGGCCTATGTGTAGGTGCACGTTTTTCTGTGCGTAAAGCTGTGCTCCAGGGCAGGGCAGGTCAAGTGTAGATTGTAGAATTTCTGTTCTTCTTTCAGGCAATCGAAGACAATCCTCTGTCCCTCGTAGACCACCCACAGGCTGCCGTTGTCTTGTGGGACCATCTTTAAAAAATTTTTTTCCAAAAGGAGTGTTTCACATTGGCAAACGCAGCGCGCTTTTTGGCGACGGAGGTTGGCACATCGGGGAACAATAGAATATTATGCCCACGGAACTTGTGTTGCTCTCTTCTGCGTATCAGGGCGCGCTCTTTATCCTGCAGGTAATGAAACCTGACGATGAAGACCCGCGGCTTAGACCCTTCCTTGCGCGGGGGGCCTATGCGGTGCGCGGCATCCAGGGTGGGGGGGGGGGGGGGGGGGGGGGGCTGGTGAAGCAATCCCCAAGGGCTTCTACGAAGAAGTCGGCCATGAACTTGACCGGGTCTGTGTCCTTTTCTAACCCCATAGGGATTCCAACCACTCGCAGGTTAAAACGGCCATTTCTTCAGCTTGTTTCAGCTTGAGATCAACGTTGTCACACTGTAGACGAGAGGTAGTTAGCTCCAGCTCTGTGATGCGATCGCTTTGATCAGACAATGTGGTCTCCATTTCCGACAGTTTAACGGCATGGGTGGCCGCTGTCGCTTTGATCTCCTCCAAAGTGGCCGATATCGGTTTCAGTTGCTCAGCCATTGCTTTTTCAATAGTAATAGTTAAAGTGTCACTCAGTTTTTCCAGTAGAAGAGTGCGGAGTTTCTCCAAGTCAGGCGGTAGCTGATTTTGTCTGGTATTGCGGCCGGCCCCGCACCAACCCCAGTCATGTCGCCTACAAACACAGGTAGCCTACACAGGTAGCCTACACAGGTAGCCTACAGAGGTAGCCTACACAGGTAGCCTACACAGGTAGCCTACACAGGTAGCCTACAGAGTCACAAACTTAGAGCTGTTATGCCCTTTTCTATAAAGCCCAGACGTTGTGTATTTCTTTTTGTTGTAAATTGACGTTGCAGTCTTTGCCCAAGTATGCCCTGGTTAGTCCATTTAATATTACAATTGAAATAAAACTGCAGGAGCGTCTCGTGCTGCGTCCGCACTCACATGCTGAACCCATTGCACTTTCGCCCGGGACCCAGACACATTTTGAGCTTGTAGATCTGCTATTTTTGAATTGGAATCCTGGACTTTTTTTGTTATTTTTACATATGAATCCTGAAAATTAGCATTTTTATTTAATTTCAAATGCATTTATATGTTTTTAACTTAATGAACTTAAATACAAATACATTGGACAATGAACATAAAAAAAGACTAGTACTAGTCATTAAGCTACAGTACTAGTATAGACTGAAGTAATTAAAGCGGGTCATGTTTGTATGTTCAGAATTGTAACAGCTGAAATCAATAATATATCAGTGTTCCGATGTTAACCTGCGGGCCGCATTAAGTGAAGGTGGGGGCCGCATGTGGGCCCCGGGCCGCCAGTTGCCCACGCATCTGGAATCTCTGGAACAGGGAACAGCATCCATATTGGAAGAAATGGGCCTCTTCCTTACTTTCTTCACAGGTCTTATACCAATTATTCTACTTATTAAGGCTCTGTTCCAGCTTATCTTTTTTCCAGGGCATCCAGGTGTGGGCAGATCTAAGCATGGATTCTCCCTCTCATCTCTGGTGACTTCACTCTCAACTCCGCTGGAAGGACCGAGGGTCGATGGAAGAATCAGGGGTAAAGACGTATTTGTCACTTTATTCAAACTGCTAAATGTTTCATAGTGCAAACACAACAATACAAGACGTGGCTGATACTCATAACTGGTAAATGAATACTGTACAAAGCCTATCCCTACCTCCTCCTGATCTTTCTATTGTAAATAACATTTATTTTTCAATTGTGTTTTTTGCAGTTTTTCGGATGATATATCCTGCATATTACTGTGTTCTATCACTCTGTCATTACATTTTATGAGTTAAAAAAAACATCTCAATTGAAACAAGCCATATAGGCTTTCTTGGGCCTATCGTTTTAGTTGACCATGTACCTGTGAACTGTACTGTGATGAAACTGGACCCTTTCCTATGCAAATTATAATAATTTCTTCAATAAATCAAAACGATACAATGTAAGATTATTTATGAAAAATGACTGGATATGAGAGATTAAGTTTGAGATTAAGGTAGAGCAGCAGTATGACAAAGCCCTTAGCAGCAGTGAGTGTAGTGTTTATTTTGACACTGTGGCGTCTCCGCCACTAGTGGGTGCCCCTGATCAGGTGGGAATTTGTACTGGGCCAGCAGACAGTGATAGCAGTAGTCAGCACCTTGGTGAGCAGCCGCATCCAAGAGGGCGATAGCAAGAGGGCTGATTAGACCCGTACTTCCCGTTTCTGCGTGACGTAGGTGGATACCTTTTTAGGAGGCGGAAGCATTTTTGGAGTCTATTAATTTACAATGAGAGAGCTAACGTGAACACAGAGCAAAATAATAGTTCAGAAGCTATAGTCAAAGAACTAAATATTTGACCAGATTATCACAAGCCACATAATAATAACACAATTGTCATACTAAAGTGGCTTTTTTCATCGACACAACAAAGGAGAAAATCAACTTTATTATTGCTCTTTAGCTGTCCCAGCAACACACTCTTGCGGGATCTTAGGGGCTTTTAAGCCGTGACATCATTTTGTAGGCAGAGGAGAACTCTGCCCCCAGAGCATTTTCTGTCCCTCGCTATTTCAACAGATCCGAGACAAAAATAACGACTAAAGTATAATTCTAACACTTTCCTTTCAACAACAAAGAGAAGAAAAATTTGTAAATAGTAAAAATAGTAAAAAGATTCACGGAAACTGGGGGCAGAAATTCTCCTCTGCCTACAAAATGATGTTATACTTAACAGCACCAGTAAACAGGATGTGCGTGAGATTTGCAGTCAGAGCCGGCACCCACTTAGGAGTCTATTTGTAGGATTTGTGTACAATATCGCACTCTAGTGGATCCAATGAGGATGAGCAATCTTCATTAATTAAATATCATAGCCGCATCTCAAGTCCTTAAATTATTCCTATTTCCTTAACTTGTTTCCGATTTCCTTGTATGTTAGTCCAGCCCACTGGGAGTTGGCCTATCACCTGTGATGTTGTCATCAGAAATGGCCAATGGGACGTCTCCTCTTCTCTATTTCCTCAATGGGAGGGACTAACTTACAAGCTAGGAAATAGGAAATAGGATTGATTTAAGGACTTGAGACGCATAGAAAGGTAGACCACTCCTCTGGCTCTGAGGTGATGGTAAAAAAGGATTTTACTATGGGATAAAAGAAATGCAAATGCCCCTCTTTCCATGCCATATCTGAAGGCAGCATTCAAGAGAACTGCCAATGTCCAAACTCTCCTAAACTTGATTGCAGCATCTTAAGTTGAAATAACCGCCCTCTCTGTGTAGAAATTATGCTTATAATTATCCCTAGTTCAGTGTGGTATATAGCACCGAAAATAGCTGACCTCCAAGCACACAACACAAAGGCCCTTTAAGAATTGTCAGCCCCTGCCTCTCTAACATTCTCTGCACATCCCTGCACTGAACTCTTGCCTCACTGTGTAGCTGGCTCTCCTACAGGACAGAACTCTCACCATGGGGCGGTAAGTGATTTAACTTCACTGTGTTCTCCTCTGTAGCATGATTTCATTTTATCACTACTCTAATAGCAATGTTTCTATTGTAGGCAAATGACGAGGGCAACTGAACTTGGAAAACTCAATGTCATGTGTATGGAAACGCCAGAGCAAGTGGATTATTGTTGTTTATTTGAAAGCCTCTCATGAGAAGAACCTTATTGTCCTGTTTTCAGGGGAACTGACCCCTCGATTAAGCAACACATATTGCGTTTTAAACCTTGACATTTTGACTGTGTGTTTGCTTTAAAATCAATTTAGTTGTGGTCATATTTTAGTCCCTGAAATGTTTTACTCTAGGGTTTTACTCTTAGTCTAGTTTTAGTACACTAATGGCATCGTAATGGCTGATTTGACACTTTGCATGCTGAAAATAGCCGATCTACAAGCTCACAATTGAGCTTGTAGATTGTGTAGATCATGTGATGAGAGATGACAGAAGTGAAACTTTCATCCTGACCATAATTATCCCTATTTATGCCTTGTGTCTCTGCAAACACAGAGGGTATGCGCATGCATTAAGTGAATGGTAATGGTGTGTGTGTGCGCGCGCTTGTGCGTGCATGTGTGTCATTTGTGTGACCACGAGGACAAAGACACTGCCTCAGATTGGCTTACCATGATATTTGACACCATCTTTAACCAATTGTCACTTATCATGTGTAAACTTCAACCAATCAGAGGCAGAGTAGGGGGGGTCATGTTCACTGTACTGAGTGAGGTACTGTACTGTGCTGAGTGAGAGCACATTGCTTGATGATAATAATCATTATAATCCTCTGAACATGTCCACTATTTACACATTAAGTAACAAGTAAAAGATTACATTTAAATGTCTTTCAGGTGGGGACCCCCATATGAATAGGTGTTGTACCAGGGTAGCCTGATAAATCAGTCCGCACATTACCACCCCCTGTTGGTGGGTGGTGTTTAGTGTGGACTGAACCCGGAGATATTTTATTTTATTTTGTCTCGCCTGAAGAGCAGGCGAATTGAACGGGCCAATCAGGGCTGTAGACTTGAGGCACGTGGTAGGCTGGTCCGGTCCCAGCCCTGTCGCCGTCGGGGGCTCTAAGCGCGTGTGCGTGTGTGCGTGTGTGCGTGTTTGTGTCGTCAATAGGCTTTAGCCCACCCCCGCTGAAGTAGAATCTCTGTCCGAAGGATCAGACTCTTCCCAAAACGAAGTGTGTGATAGAGTCTGACGCTTGCAGTCAGGCTAGTACCAGGGGGGACCCCCATATGAATAGGTGTTGTACCAGGGACCCCCATATGAATAGGTGTTGTACCAGGGACCCTCATAACGATGCCTCAACATGTTTCCACATTTATTTTGAAAATAGCAGATCTACAAGCTCAAAACGTGTTGCAAGGCAACACAACACATTGGGTGCGTTTATATGCACAGATGTATTCCACTTATATTCAGAATGACTGCTCATTCAGAATAGAAATGCTCATATAAACGTTTAGGAATGGCCATTCCGGTCTGTGGTTTATGCCGTTTCAATCGGGATACATTTTTCATATAAACGCTCCATTCGGAATGAACTGCTGTCTGAACTGCCCCCCCCCCCCCCCCCCCTTCTCCGACCTGAAGTAGGCTTACTTTGCGCATGCCCAAAGTTCTATTCCGAATGAATCCTTTGGTCATGTAAACGACAGTGGAATGAGGGATACCTGTATTCAGGTCCCATGTAAACGTTTGGGTATGAAGCTCTATTCTTAATAAGTTCATTCTGAATGCCATTCTGAATGTGCATATAAACGCACCCACTGGGAGCTTGTAGAACTGCTATATTTGAACAGACCCCCCCAAAAATAAAATAAGGCTTACGTGTCAGTGGGAAATAAAACCGACCCCATTGTGGTTTTCTGATAGTGAGGAGTCTTGAAAGCATGATTGTTGACCAAAGAGGAAATCCTGTGTAGTCCTAAATGTGCATCGGCAGCTACGAGTGTGCGGCTTTACTCTTTTTTCAAAGAGGAAATCCTGCCCAAGAATCTTGTTCTTTGATTGACTTTCTTGATTAGGCCTACTTTGATGCCATTATTCCTGTGTCAGTTTGTTGTTAAAATGTCACTTATAGATAAAGATAGATATAAGTGACACTCTGTCACTCTGCTAGAGTGACAGGCGACAGTAAGTCATGTGACCTCAGGATAATGTGGCCACGTTTTCTTTAGGGTGTGTTTTACTACTTTTACGTTTGTCACTTGTAGATTTTTTACATTTAAAATAGAGATACATTTTGAATAGCATGCACACGATTTCCTAAACCCTGTTGGTGTTACTAACAGCTGTTACTTCCTGACAGCGGCGATATGTTATTTTTTCTGGTTATCCCCCCCCCCCCCCCACACACACACACACACACACACACACACACACACACACACACACACACACACACACACACACACACACACACACACACACACACAGTTCCTTTCTGTCTCTCTCTCTCTGCACTGAAACACTACAGCCTCCATTTTGAAACACAGCACAAGAGAAAGACAGAGACTCCATCTTAACCAACAGCAAAAAAGTGAGACGATGATGGAAGATTAGCTGTTATGCACCAGCTAATGGGGATCCTAATAAACTCAATCATCAGTTGAAGGAAGACAACTTATTAATTAATTAACTTAATTTGTCCCTTTACATAATTATTTAAAGTTACTGTACAGAGTGATAGAAATAGATATTCTTTACTAGCTACCAACAATTCCCCTACAGATTCATGTGCACAATGTTGGCTTATTTATTTATTTATTTATTTTTGTATCCGCTGTGGTGCATCCGGCTTTGTCCAGTGTATGTACGAACACAATGACCCGTGTTTGGGGGAGTGAAGCTGGGCGCCGATACTTGTCACTGCACGTAGTGCTACGGGGTGTGGCGCCACAGCGAGAGGAGTGTTGGCTGGGAGGATTCAGATACTGTAGATGCCAGCTGTGTCCTCCCGGTGGGGGCTCCTCAATGGCAGGTGAGCCAATAGGATACAACAGTACATCCTCCCGGTGGGGGCTCCTCACTGGTAGGTGAGCCAATAGGATACAACAGTACATCCTCCCGGTGGGGGCTCCTCACTGGTTAGGTGAGCCAATTGGATACAACAGTACATCCTCCCGGTGGGGGCTCCTCACTGGTAGGTGAGCCAATAGGATACAACAGTACATCCTCCCGGTGGGGGCTCCTCACTGGTTAGGTGAGCCAATAGGATACAACAGTACATCCTCCCGGTGGGGGCTCATCACTGGTAGGTGAGCCAATAGGATACAACAGTACGTCTTCCCGGTGGGGGCTCCTCACTGGTTAGGTGAGCCAATAGGATACAACAGTACATCCTCCCGGTGGGGGCTCCTCACTGGTTAGGTGAGCCAATAGGATACAACAGTACATCCTCCCGGTGGGGGCTCCTCACTGGTTAGGTGAGCCAATAGGATACAACAGTACATCCTCCCGGTGGGGACTCCTCACTGGTTAGGTGAGCCAATAGGATACAACAGTACATCCTCCCGGTGGGGGCTCCTCACTGGTTAGGTGAGCCAATAGGATACAACAGTACGTCCTCCCGGTGGGGGCTCCTCACTGGTTAGGTGAGCCAATAGGATACAACAGTACGTCCTCCCGGTGGGGGCTCCTCACTGGTTAGGTGAGCCAATAGGATACAACAGTACATCCTCCCGGTGGGGACTCCTCACTGGTTAGGTGAGCCAATAGGATACAACAGTACGTCCTCCCGGTGGGGGCTCCTCACTGGTTAGGTGAGCCAATAGGATACAACAGTACGTCCTCCCGGTGGGGGCTCCTCACTGGTAGGTGAGCCAATAGGATACAACAGTACGTCCTCCCGGTGGGGGCTCCTCACTGGTAGGTGAGCCAATAGGATACAACAGTACGTCCTCCCGGTGGGGGCTCCTCACTGGTTAGGTGAGCCAATAGGATACAACAGTACGTCCTCCCGGTGGGGGCTCCTCACTGGTTAGGTGAGCCAATAGGATACAACAGTACATCCTCCCGGTGGGGGCTCCTCACTGGTAGGTGAGCCAATAGGATACAACAGTACATCCTCCCGGTGGGGGCTCCTCACTAGTAGGTGAGCCAATAGAATACAACAGTACGTCCTCCCGGTGGGGGCTCCTCACTGGTTAGGTGAGCCAATAGGATAAAACAGCAGTATGTCACACAGTAGTGTGTGGGGAGGAATTAAATGGCATACTGACTAAATTGGGAAGAAAAGGGGGTTAAAAATATATATAAATAAAAGTTGAGGGAGCGGGGGAGACAGAGACTCCTATATTTTTCCTACACCCCTGCTGGTCAAAGGGTTCAGAGGTCCAGGAAGGTTAGGGAGAATAGGATGATTGGAGAGATACGTTTGGCAGGAATTAGTTTGGCCCATCCTGCAGGGCAACCAGACTATAGTACTTGTCCCACTTTATGCCATCCATCTTTCCATCTCTCTAGATAAACTTTGCTGCGCTACTCCTCCCACATTGACTTGAATGGGGAAAATTCAAATGTTGTCAAGACGGAATTCATTTCAAGTGTGACTCACGTCATGGCAACCACACTTGCCAATTGCATCTTTCTAGTTGATGATACTGTTGGTCAAGTCCAGACTGCTCTAGGGTGGAGAGATGGATGACATCCAACATCCTCCAAGCTCAAGCTGCTGCTCTGAAGCCTCCAGTGAGAGACATTTAGAGCTATATTGTTGTCCATGCCTTAGGCCTTAACCCTTACCCTTAAACTTCTTTGCCTTTTTCTTTTTACTATTGTGAAAAATAGTTTAAAATACTTCAAATAGCCGATCTACGTCCACACGTTGTGTACTTGTAGAGTAGCTATTTGAAATATTGTAAGGCATGGAGGAAAATAGAGCCCCTCGTCTCTGAAATGAAAAGGAAACAGCTATAATAGCAGGAGGGGCTGACAGGGAATTATTCACTATTATTAGATCTAAATTGGATTAAGAACAAAATGGTTTAGAAAAATAATTTGCTAATTATACAAGGTCACAGTGCATCACTTTGTGCTGCGCTGCGAGCTTGTATCTGCTATTCCTGAGCATTTTTGAAAAATCTTGAAAGTGTTTGAAAATCTTAGAATAATCAAATCTTCTCCTCTCGGGATCCCTGGCACTAAACAGTTTCAAATGGGGGTCCCTGGCACAAAACAGTTTCAAATGGGGGTCCCTGGCACAAAACTCTGGCACAAAACAGTTTCAAATGGGGGTTCCTGGAACAAAACAGTTTCAAATGGGGGTCCCTGGCACAAAACAGTTTCAGATGGGGGTCCCTGGAACAAAACAGTTTCAAATGGGGGTCCCTGGAACAAAACAGTTTCAGATGGGGGTCCCTGGCACAAAACAGTTTCAGATGGGGGTCCCTGGAACAAAACAGTTTCAAATGGGGGTCCCTGGAACAAAACAGTTTCAGATGGGGGTCCCTGGCACAAAACAGTTTCAGATGGGGGTCCCTGGAACAAAACAGTTTCAAATGGGGGTCCCTGGAACAAAACAGTTTCAGATGGGGGTCCCTGGCCAAATATATTTTAATTTGGCGAGGCACGAAAAAGTTGCTTTAGAAGGCATTTGTAAAATTAACCCATTAAGACCTGCTAAGCATTGATTGATTGATTGATTGATTGAAGACTTTATTAGAAGTTTGCATAGGAAAAGGTACAGTTTCATGATGGTACAGGTCACTGGTACAAGGTCTACTAAAAGGAGATCCATGAAAAGACTAAGCTTATTTCCACAGGAAACCATTTTCACTTTAGATTTTAACCGCTTTAACCATTATGTTATACTTCAAAAATAGCAGATCTACAAGCTAAATGGATTTATGTTATGTTTCTTCCTGACTTGTAGTTTCAAGTTGGACCACATTGACGTCACAGACGTTGTGCTCACAGAGTTTGAGGAAGAGACGACTCCCTCAGATCAACTCACACAGAAGAAGAAACAGATCAACTCAGACACTCCATATCCACGGAGGAGAAGAAACAACGTCTCTTCTTCCAACATCTCCTCTGCTGATGAACGTAAAATGACTGTTTAATGATGGCTTTGTATGAATTCACCATCCTAGGACAAAATGTATGGTATTGCGTTGCACAGCAGCGATGTGCAGAGAATGTTAGAGAGGAAGGCAGGGTCTGACATTTCTAAAAGGGCTTTTGGTGAAAATATCGAAAGCCAACCTCCAAGCTCACAAGGTGTTGCGCTGCAACACGTGAGCTTTGTGAGCTTGGAGGTCGGCTATTTTCTCTGCTCGATACCACACTGATCATAATCAAGCATAATCAAGTGAATACTGATGTGGCGTAACGGCATGGATTTCTACACAGAGAGGGCAATTCTTTCAACATGCTGCATTAAATGTTCAGGAAAGTGTTGGACAAGGCAATTCTCTTGAATGCTGCCTTCAGATATGGCATGGAAAGAGGGGCATTTGCTCTTCTCTCGCCCTAGCAAAAACTGCAGGGCACTTTTTGCAGACAGATAAAAGGGCAGTGGCTCAAGCCCCCAATGATGTATATGTGTGCACGTGCCTGTTGCACAGTATGAATGAATGAAATGCTCATAAAAAGTTACATATAATTTTTCTAATACTTACAGAGCAGATGATCACAGTGGATATTCAAGGTGAAAACAAGGCTCCAGTCTTGCATCTTGTTTAACATGAACATAAGCTGTGTTGTGTTGCTGTGTGTCTCAGTAGGAGTCCTCCACATTGTTATTAGGGATGGGACATTATGACATTTTCATGTCACCATTATTGTGACCAAAGAAATTGTGATTTACGATATTATCGCGATAATCAAAATACCCCAACATTTGCAGATCTACAAGCTCACAACGTGCCACAGCACGACATGTTATGAGATTGTAGATCGGCAATTTTTTTGGACCTAAAAAATAGACCATTTTACAAATTATAGAGGGTTTAAATGGTACAGATCTGCAGCTCTGCAAATAAAAGGTGAATTGATTCCAGTGCATGACGCTAAATTTAAATCTCCACAATACGATTATAGTTTTCTATCACGATAAATGATAATGGCCGGGTTTCCCCAAAGCGATTTTAGCCCATTGTTAGTAGACCTTTACGAACACATTGGTGAAGAAATTGTTTGGTAAGGAATTTATTCCCAGATTTGACAGGTATTCTGCTAATTTCTGCTGACTACATCCCTACTTGTTGTTATAATAATATGTCAACTTACTGCAGGACAACAGGTTGTGTTTTTTAATGAGCTCTCAGGATGATGTGATTGCAGAGGCTGATGGATAAACCAACATGGCTTTGTGTTTGTTGTGAAGTGGCAGTTTGGTGGTGACATGTCAGGATTACGCCTGTCAGTGTTTTCTAGTAAAGATTCTGATTGTTCATTCTACATAATCCTTTTTCTTCTTCTTTAGAATAATGTTCTTTCACTTACAGTGTGTAATGACCATTAGACCTTTGTTCTTTCACTTACAGTGTGTAATGACCATTAGATCTTTGTTCTTTCACTTACAGTGTGTAATGACCATTAGACCTTTGTTCTTTCACTTACAGTGTGTAATGACCATTAGACCTTTGTTCTTTCACTTACAGTGTGTAATGACCATTAGATCTTTGTTCTTTCACTTACAGTGTGTAATGACCATTAGATCTTTGTTCTTTCACTTACAGTGTGTAATGACCATTAGATCTTTGTTCTTTCACTTACAGTGTGTAATGACCATTAGATCTTTGTTCTTTCACTTACAGTGTGTAATGACCATTAGATCTTTGTTCTTTCACTTACACTGTGTAATGACCATTAGACCTTTGTTCTTTCACTTACAGTGTGTAATGAGCATTAGATCTTTGTTCTTTCACTTACAGTGTGTAATGACCATTATATCTTTGTTCTTTCACTTACAGTGTGTAATGACCATTAGACCTTTGTTCTTTCACTTACAGTGTGTAATGACCATTAGATCTTTGTTCTTTCACTTACAGTGTGTAATGACCATTAGATCTTTGTTCTTTCACTTACAGTGTGTAATGACCATTAGATCTTTGTTCTTTCACTTACAGTGTGTAATGACCATTAGACCTTTGTTCTTTCACTTACAGTGTGTAATGACCATTAGATCTTTGTTCCTTCACTTACAGTGTGTAATGACCATTAGATCTTTGTTCTTTCACTTACAGTGTGTAATGACCATTAGATCTTTGTTCTTTCACTTACAGTGTGTAATGACCATTAGATCTTTGTTCTTTCACTTACAGTGTGTAATGACCATTATACCTTTGAGGGCAGTCAGACTCCCCAGTCAGAGTTCAGAGTTTGAATGAATGTAAAATAAATCCTCTCTCTCTCACACGTATGCCAGTCTGTGCCAGTGACCACCCTCCCCTGTGCCAATGTTGGCACCCGTGCCTAAGGTTTCATTTTATTTCCCCTCTTCTATTCCATTTTGTCCATGTCCTATGGCTCTAACAGTTGACAGCTTAATGTAAGACGGCTTGTCAGACAGCATCATTACAAGTCACAGGTGAAAGGGGCTTCCCTGTAGTACATTCAGTCAAATGCAGCACCTCATCTGGAAGTGGCAGTTCCCACACCATACAGTGATCAGCATGCTCTGGGTGTACTGGTACATTCACCACCTCATCTGTTCCCACCCCATACAGTGAGTGCTCTGGGTGTTCTGGTAGCAGAGTAGAATGACTTCATTAATTAATTACAGAAAATGAACGCGATTAAAAAAATGAACGCATTTTAATCGCACATAGTTTTTGCACCACAGAACCTTCAGTTTCGGGCATACCGATCATAGCGATGCACCAACCAAGAAGAGACAACAAACGCAAAGTGAGAAGTAGCCGATCAGAGCGCTTTGCTTGGCCCAGTGGATGCGAAATTTAGATAAAAAAACTCACTCGTTGATTCACTCGTACAACAAAATGTGTTTTACTTGAAAAAAAAATGCTTCTCAGGTCAAATATCGATGTACGATTAAAATGTGATTAATTGCGATTAATTAATCACAGAGCCTGTAATTAATTGGATTAAAAATTTAAATCGCATCCCAGCCCTAATATATATATAATATATATATATTAGGGCTGGGATGCGATTTAAATTTTTAATCTAATTAATTACAGGCTCTGTGATTAATTAATCGCGATTAATCGCATTTTAATCGCACATCGATATTTGACCTGAGAACAGTGAGAAACATTTTTTCAAATGGATTTTTGTATACGAGTGAATCAATGAATAGTGAATACATAGGTTTAAGCAACAAAATATTGTTTATTTCTTTAAGCAAAGTGGTACTTGGCCAAGACCAACAGGAACTTTGACATTACTTGAGATTCAGGTAGCTTACATAAATTGTCCACTAGGTGGCAGAAGATACCTCCACTCCTCCACACTTCAGTAAACTTTGTTTGTTTTATACTTAGTTTCAATAGTTTCAAGCACAATCCAGAACATGTCTGTACCTTCAGAGGCCATAACAGACTGTTTAATTACCATTTCAAAAATAACTAGTTCAACATAAAGTGCCATTTGTACAAACTACAAACTAAAATGGTAAAATAAAAAATAAGGTGCCAGTGAATGACCTCAATATGCCTATATCAGGAGGAAACATACAGTATCTCTGTTGCAAAACATAGGCCATAACAATCTAAGCCTACTTCTTCTTCTTCTTCTTCTTATCTGACATCCAGTTGCTGAGACACACTAGCTTGTTCACATTTTCTGAGCTCAAGGCTGCCCTCTTCTTTTGAACAATGTGACCTGCCAGTGAGAAAAGTCTCTCACAGGGGACAGAAGTGGCAGGGGCGCCCAGATACTTGCGGGCCAGGGCAGAAAGCTGTGGATGGGCCCCTGAATGACTGGACCACCACTGGAGTGGGCAGGCTGTCTCTGCAATGCAGGGCTCTGCTCTGTAACGGCACAGAGCCTTGTTGGGTCCCTCATCATCCTCTGGTTCAGAGTCTGAATTAAACAGCAGGAGGCTCCTCTTCTTTGCTGCTGGCTCTGCTCTGGGTTCTGGAGTGGCTCTGTTGGGTCCCCTTTCCAGCAGTGACTCAACGCTGGTCCAGACGCCTTCTCGCTCTCCTCTGGGTAGACACTTTAGATCCTTAAAGTAGAGATAGGACGATATGAACATTTCATATCATGATTATTGTGACAAATGAAAAATCCATTATCCTGGGGCGGAACATTTGCCAAAAAATAGCAGATCTACAAGCTCACAACGTGACGCGTTGTGAGCTTGTAGATCGGCTATTTTTTGGCAAAGACACTTGATAGAGTGAAAAGATACTGTATCAATTACGTATATTACAAGTACCTTTTACCAATTATAGAGGGTTTAAGTGTACCGCATAAGCAGCACGGCAAATAAAAGGTGAATTGATCCTAGTGCATGACGGAGGACGATATCACGATAAATTAAATCTCCACAATACGATAAACACAAGTGTTTTTTATCACGATAAACGATAATATCGTCCCATCCCTACCTTAAAGCGGGGGTCGAGTGCTGTAGCCACCCTGAGCCATCCATGGTTGAGTGTTTCCTGGCGTTGAGACAGGTCCTGTATGAAGGCAGTCTTAAACCTCACCACGTAGGCTGGGTCGTCATCTGAGACCTCCATGGTGTGGGTCAGGTGGCGCAGAGCGGGTAACACCACAGAGCATGAGATGTAGGTCTCACCCCCAAGGAGCTCAGTCACATATCTGCAGTGGATAATTTAGGAAAGTGATTTCATTATTGTAGCAATTAATAGTAGATTGAAATAGCAAATAAAACAATAGAAAGAAACTTTATATAATACTAGTGATGGTGATATCAATATTCAGGACATTACAATTTGGAAAAGCAATTTAATTTATATTGTACTTATTCACTATAGTGATGATGGTGATACCAATAATAAGCACATTACATTAAGAACAGCAATTGAATTTATATTGTACTTATTCACTATAGTGATGATGGTGATACCAATAATAAGCACATTACGTTTAGAACAGCAATTTAATTTATATTGTACTTCAATTTACAAAGCTTTTAATAAAACAGCTGGTGGGTTTTTACCTGCATGGTTCAAGGAGGGTCTCCAGCCTCTGCAGTTTGTCCCACTCTGCTGTGGTCAACATGGCTAGCTTGTGGTTCTGTTTGGCTAGAGTAGCAGTCACAGCCTCTTGGTTCTTCAGCAGACGAGTTATCATAAGCAGCGTTGAGTTCCACCTTGTGGTAACGTCCTGTATCATTGCCTCGTTTTGCTGACCCAGTTGTGTTTGCTGCAGGTTCAGTTCATCTGTATTTGGAGGGCTGTGTTTAAAGTGGCCCACTATCTTGCGACCTTTTGCCAGTGCGGCTGTAAACCCGCTGTCTGTAAGGCAAACTGTGATTGTCCTCTGCAATATGTGAGCAACACACGGCATGTGCTGGTATGTGAGCTGTCTCATTGCTGCGACCATTGTTCGGGCACTGTCTGTTCCGATCGTGGTGACTCTTTCAGTGATACCCCAGGCCTCTGCCACAGATTCAAAATCTGCTGCTACGTTATCAGCAAAGTGTCTCTCGGTGGTCTTCTGGATGGTCAGGGCAAATGACTGAAGACGCCACATAAGGTCGATGAAGTGTGCTGTCGCACCGAGGAAACTTGAGTTGCTTAGCGAGGTCCAATGATCCCCTGTTAGGGAAACATTTTCAGCTTCCTCCAATGAATGCTCCTTTTCCTCCTTTTTAGTGTCATAAAGCTGCTGTATTCGGTTTGATATTGTCCTTCTGCATGGCAGCTCATATGTTGGGTCTGACGATGCAATCCGTAGCGACGTTTCCAAACCCTTATCTTCCACCACTGCAAGTGGTCTACAATCGACAGCAATCCAGTGAGCCAGAGAGTTTGTTAGTTTATCAGACGTGGACTTACTCATCTTGCCTTTGAAACCAGGCATCTGGTCGAGTGTGGGTTGGACGTGGGTCGTTGTAGTTGTTGTAGTCTGACTCGGGCCAGCGTTAGCTTCAACGCTAGCCGCAACATGTTTTGCATTCAGGTGATATTTAAGGCTTGAACAGCTGCGGTGGTATGCGAATTCTTTTTTGCAAATTTGGCAAACAACAGTTTTTTTATCCACGCTTCCATCCATCCGTGTTTTAAAACAAAATTTCCCATCCAAGGGGCCAACCAAGGCTGTTTCATCGGCGTCTTCTTCCATTTTCACGTGAGAGCTGTGCTGTTTGTTGTTGTGGTCTGTGGGTCGTCACTCAGCTGTTACACAGCACTCTATGCAGTATGCACGTTGGGAGGTGTGCCGATCCGGGTGAAACTCGTCCGTCACAAACGTTCCGCGGTGACAAACGTTCCGCGGTGAAATAAAAGTGCGATTAAAATGCGTTAATATTATTAACGCGTCAATTCTTCTGTAATTAATTAATCGTAATTAACGCGTTAATATCCCACCCTTAATATATATATATATATATATATATATATATATATATATATATATATTACTTGTGCCAGCAGAGCGTGCACGTTCTGTGTTCGGCTGGGTATGTATGTATTTCAGTGTCCGTCTTTGTTTAAGCCCGTAGCCCAATCAGGAACCAGCATTCCTGGTGATGCCAGTGGTGATGTCACTGGCATTGCCACTGGCATTGCCAGTGGTGATACCAGTGGTGATGTCACTGGCATTGCTAGTGGTGATACCAGTGGTGAGCGCACCTCATGGCGCGCTCTGCTGGCGCACAAGTAGACCATACATGGCCTATTTGTGCGCATGGAGCAAGTTGGCACCTCGACAGAGTGCAGTTTTAATAGTTACAGCACTGCGTTAGTTCTGTTACCTCTGTTGGAGCAGAGGGCTCAGTAGCCTACACCTCCCTGGGGGGCTCTGGTGCTGAGGAGAGGGTGTTAGAGGTCCATGTGTGTACACCACCCATGCACCCTGTCTACTGTGGTCTGGTGCTGAGGAGAGGGTGTTAGAGGTTCATGTGTGTACACTATAGGCCCTATAGTATAGGGCATTCACCAAATATTCAAATATTCGAATATCAAAGTCACTATTCGACGTTGTTCACCGAAATCGAATATTCGCTTTATTTTTATTGTTTTCTCTTTAAAAAATGTATAGTTTATAAAGCTTGGCTAGATAGGAAGTCATAAGAACGAGTTGTCAATGCCCCTGGTGGATGAATGTGTTAATGCTCTATACCTCCAAGCTCACAAGGTGTTGCGCTGCAACACGTGAGCTTTGTGAGCTTGGAGGTCGGCTATTTTCTCTGCTCGATACCACACTGATCATAATCAAGCATAATCAAGTGAATACTGATGTGGCGTAACGGCATGGATTTCTACACAGAGAGGGCAATTCTTTCAACATGCTGCATTAAATGTTCAGGAAAGTGTTGGACAAGGCAATTCTCTTGAATGCTGCCTTCAGATATGGCATGGAAAGAGGGGCATTTGCTCTTCTCTCGCCCTAGCAAAAACTGCAGGGCACTTTTTGCAGACAGATAAAAGGGCAGTGGCTCAAGCCCCCAATGATGTATATGTGTGCACGTGCCTGTTGCACAGTATGAATGAATGAAATGCTCATAAAAAGTTACATATAATTTTTCTAATACTTACAGAGCAGATGATCACAGTGGATATTCAAGGTGAAAACAAGGCTCCAGTCTTGCATCTTGTTTAACATGAACATAAGCTGTGTTGTGTTGCTGTGTGTCTCAGTAGGAGTCCTCCACATTGTTATTAGGGATGGGACATTATGACATTTTCATGTCACCATTATTGTGACCAAAGAAATTGTGATTTACGATATTATCGCGATAATCAAAATACCCCAACATTTGCAGATCTACAAGCTCACAACGTGCCACAGCACGACATGTTATGAGATTGTAGATCGGCAATTTTTTTGGACCTAAAAAATAGACCATTTTACAAATTATAGAGGGTTTAAATGGTACAGATCTGCAGCTCTGCAAATAAAAGGTGAATTGATTCCAGTGCATGACGCTAAATTTAAATCTCCACAATACGATTATAGTTTTCTATCACGATAAATGATAATGGCCGGGTTTCCCCAAAGCGATTTTAGCCCATTGTTAGTAGACCATTACGAACACATTGGTGAAGAAATTGTTTGGTAAGGAATTTATTCCCAGATTTGACAGGTATTCTGCTAATTTCTCCTGACTACATCCCTACTTGTTGTTATAATAATATGTCAACTTACTGCAGGACAACAGGTTGTGTTTTTTAATGAGCTCTCAGGATGATGTGATTGCAGAGGCTGATGGATAAACCAACATGGCTTTGTGTTTGTTGTGAAGTGGCAGTTTGGTGGTGACATGTCAGGATTACGCCTGTCAGTGTTTTCTAGTAAAGATTCTGATTGTTCATTCTACATAATCCTTTTTCTTCTTCTTTAGAATAATGTTCTTTCACTTACAGTGTGTAATGACCATTAGACCTTTGTTCTTTCACTTACAGTGTGTAATGACCATTAGATCTTTGTTCTTTCACTTACAGTGTGTAATGACCATTAGACCTTTGTTCTTTCACTTACAGTGTGTAATGACCATTAGACCTTTGTTCTTTCACTTACAGTGTGTAATGACCATTAGATCTTTGTTCTTTCACTTACAGTGTGTAATGACCATTAGATCTTTGTTCTTTCACTTACAGTGTGTAATGACCATTAGATCTTTGTTCTTTCACTTACAGTGTGTAATGACCATTAGACCTTTGTTCTTTCACTTACAGTGTGTAATGAGCATTAGATCTTTGTTCTTTCACTTACAGTGTGTAATGACCATTAGACCTTTGTTCTTTCACTTACAGTGTGTAATGACCATTAGATCTTTGTTCTTTCACCTACAGTGTGTAATGACCATTAGACCTTTGTTCTTTCACTTACAGTGTGTAATGACCATTAGACCTTTGTTCTTTCACTTACAGTGTGTAATGACCATTAGACCTTTGTTCTTTCACTTACAGTGTGTAATGACCATTAGATCTTTGTTCTTTCACTTACAGTGTGTAATGACCATTAGATCTTTGTTCTTTCACTTACAGTGTGTAATGACCATTAGATCTTTGTTCTTTCACTTACAGTGTGTAATGACCATTAGATCTTTGTTCTTTCACTTACAGTGTGTAATGACCATTAGATCTTTGTTCTTTCACTTACAGTGTGTAATGACCATTAGATCTTTGTTCTTTCACTTACAGTGTGTAATGACCATTAGACCTTTGTTCTTTCACTTACAGTGTGTAATGACCATTAGATCTTTGTTCTTTCACTTACAGTGTGTAATGACCATTAGATCTTTGTTCTTTCACTTACAGTGTGTAATGACCATTAGATCTTTGTTCTTTCACTTACAGTGTGTAATGACCATTAGATCTTTGTTCTTTCACTTACAGTGTGTAATGACCATTAGATCTTTGTTCTTTCACTTACAGTGTGTAATGACCATTAGATCTTTGTTCTTTCACTTACAGTGTGTAATGACCATTAGATCTTTGTTCTTTCACTTACAGTGTGTAATGAGCATTAGATCTTTGTTCTTTCACTTACAGTGTGTAATGACCATTAGATCTTTGTTCTTTCACTTACAGTGTGTAATGACCATTAGATCTTTGTTCTTTCACTTACAGTGTGTAATGACCATTAGATCTTTGTTCTTTCACTTACAGTGTGTAATGACCATTAGATCTTTGTTCTTTCACTTACAGTGTGTAATGACCATTAGATCTTTGTTCTTTCACTTACAGTGTGTAATGACCATTAGATCTTTGTTCTTTCACTTACAGTGTGTAATGACCATTAGATCTTTGTTCTTTCACTTACAGTGTGTAATGACCATTAGATCTTTGTTCTTTCACTTACAGTGTGTAATGACCATTAGACCTTTGTTCTTTCACTTACAGTGTGTAATGACCATTAGACCTTTGTTCTTTCACTTACAGTGTGTAATGACCATTAGATCTTTGTTCTTTCACTTACAGTGTGTAATGACCATTAGATCTTTGTTCTTTCACTTACAGTGTGTAATGACCATTAGATCTTTGTTCTTTCACTTACAGTGTGTAATGACCATTAGATCTTTGTTCTTTCACTTACAGTGTGTAATGACCATTAGATCTTTGTTCTTTCACTTACAGTGTGTAATGACCATTAGACCTTTGTTCTTTCACTTACAGTGTGTAATGACCATTAGACCTTTGTTCTTTCACTTACAGTGTGTAATGACCATTAGACCTTTGTTCTTTCACTTACAGTGTGTAATGACCATTAGACCTTTGTTCTTTCACTTACAGTGTGTAATGACCATTAGACCTTTGTTCTTTCACTTACAGTGTGTAATGACCATTAGATCTTTGTTCTTTCACTTACAGTGTGTAATGACCATTAGATCTTTGTTCTTTCACTTACAGTGTGTAATGACCATTAGACCTTTGTTCTTTCACTTACAGTGTGTAATGACCATTAGATCTTTGTTCTTTCACTTACAGTGTGTAATGACCATTAGATCTTTGTTCTTTCACTTACAGTGTGTAATGACCATTAGACCTTTGAGGGCAGTCAGACTCCCCAGTCAGAGTTCAGAGTTTGAATGAATGTAAAATAAATCCTCTCTCTCTCACACGTATGCCAGTGTGTGCCAGTGACCACCCTCCCCTGTGCCAATGTTGGCACCCGTGCCTAAGGTTTCGCATCCCAGCCCTAATATATATATATATATATATATATATATATATATATATATATACATAGGCGACTCTAGCCTCTTCCAGCAAGGGGTGCACGACCTCTATTACCTCATGCACGCGCGCGCAGCGTGTACGAAAATTGCGGATATTAGCGGTTTTGTAATGTTGTTTTAGCAGATTTCTGCAGTTAATTTTGTACCCAAATGTAAAAATAAGTTATTTGCGGTTATCGGTTATTTGCGGGCAAATTATGCATTTTTTCAAGTTAAAATCGGTTCGGTTCTACACGGCGGCAGAACCATTTTGGGCTTAATATAATAGGGTTTATAAAAGCATGATCTGACTGTCTTAGTCTTACCTTGGGCTGGTCAGGAGGAAATGGTTCAGTCACGCACAGTGAGACAAGAGTCCTGGCTGATAGAGCCTGAGGTCTGTGTTTTGTAGAGGAAAGTCAGGTACAAAATGATCCTCTCCATGTGATGTTTCAGGGCAAGCAGCTATATTATAATATCTACCGGTAGTCACGTCCATAGTAGTGAAGAGCTCGAACTCCATGCTTTATTTTTAACAGATGTTGTTTTCAATTTCAATACTGGCGCGTGGATATGACATCACATCAGGAGGGGAGGGGGGGGCTGCCTGGAGCTGCCAGCCTCTATCACTACCACTAGGGGGTGTTGTTGTATTCGGTCTGAGTGGATGTAAAGTTACATTACAAAAAAAATAAAAATCAAAATGGCCGCCTGGCGGCCAGGGGGTGCATGTGCACCCTAGGACACCCCTTAAAATCGCCTATGTATATATATATATATTACTTGTGCCAGCAGAGCGTGCACGTTCTGTGTTCGGCTGGGTATGTATGTATTTCAGTGTCCGTCTTTGTTTAAGCCCGTAGCCCAATCAGGGACCAGCATTCCTGGTGATGCCAGTGGTGATGTCACTGGCATTGCCAGTGGTGATACCAGTGGTGATGTCACTGGCATTGCTAGTGGTGATACCAGTGGTGAGCGCACCTCATGGCGCGCTCTGCTGGCGCACAAGTAGACCATACATGGCCTATTTGTGCGCTTGGAGCAAGTTGGCACCTCGACAGAGTGCAGTTTTAATAGTTACAGCACTGCGTTAGTTCTGTTACCTCTGTTGGAGCAGAGGGCTCAGTAGCCTACACCTCCCTGGGGGGCTCTAGTGCTGAGGAGAGGGTGTTAGAGGTCCATGTGTGTACACCACCCACCCTGTCTACTGTGGTCTGGTGCTGAGGAGAGGGTGTTAGAGGTTCATGTGTGTACACTATAGGCCCTATAGTATAGGGCATTCACCAAATATTCAAATATTCGAATATCAAAGTCACTATTCGACGTTGTTCACCGAAATCGAATATTCGCTTTATTGTGGGCTCGCCTATAAAGGCGAGCACACTTTAGATGTTGTCATTGTGGGCTCGCCTATAAGGCGAGCACACTTTAGATATTGTCATTATTTATCTATCAGGCAGGCAGTCAGTCATATCAAGTATCAAAAAACTTCGGTTCCTTTCTACTCCTACATACTTAGTGAGAAAATGAAAATAAAAACATCAATGTGTTCAGTTTACAGTGGCGAAGTGTGCTATTATTTTATATAGCAATCGGCCAAATGGTGGCGCTGTAGGAAGCCTTCGAAAGTGCGATCTTTGAACAGGTATAGCTCATGCTGTGTTTGAGGTACAGCCATGAAACCTGTATACACTTATGCGTCTCCTCATGCCGAACAACTTTTACCCTCTAACTTTTGACCTCTGACCTTTAGGTCTCCCACAATTCAGAATAATATGAAAAACAGTAAAAATCTATCTCCTCCTGGGTTTTTTTCGTTACGCGCACAAAACTTTTTTTACATGAACTTTGGACCAATACGGTCAGATTTATCTCGGCGGATTTCTTTTAAAGTGAAATATAATTTTTTAATAATTCTATCAATATTGCGGTTTTATGCAAATTATTCTTCTGCCTCTAAAACATACATGCAAAGTTACACGTTCATGGCATTTGGCAAAGATGTGGAGGGTTAGTCAAAGTATCACTGAAACCAATTTTATTCCAATCGGCCAAAGGGGGGCGCTATACGAAGCGTTTGAAAATTCAAACTTCAAACGGGCATAAGTCATGACTCGTTTCGTTTGAAGACATGCAACTTGTTACACGCGTGCTTTGACTCGAGCGGAAGACATCTGTGTCGTTGTTAAGTAAGCTCCGCCCTTCGATTTTCCGCCACTTTGAGCAGTTTGTAAAACGCGTAAACCCGCTTTTATTCTGGAATTTTCGCGTCACGTGCACAAAACTTTTTTTACGTGAACTTTGGACCGATATCTAAAGATCTGTCAGATCGGATTTCTTTAACATTGAAACATGCTATTTTAAATAATTCAAACAATATTGCATTTTTATGCAAATTATTCTTCTGCCTCTAAAACATACAAGCAAAGTCACATTTTCATGACAAAATAGTGTAGAGGGTTAGTTCAAATATCACTGAAACCAATCTTACCCCAAATGGCCAAAGGGGGGCGCTATATAATTTTGAGCAGTTTGTAAAACGCTTAAACCCGTTTTTATTCTAGGATTTTTTTTGCAATTTGCATGAAACATTCTACACGCAATCTAAGGACCTTTATCTAACATGCCTATGAAGTGCACACAAAAAAATTATAAAATAATAATAATAAATATAGCTGCAAGCAGCGATAAAGTGTCCAAAGCCAAAAACACCTCAAATCATGAACACAGCCTGGGATGTGCGTGAAATCTTGCAAGCACATTCCCAATAGGTCAAGGAACAGATACCAACCTTCTCACATTGGCCTGTTATAGCGCCACCAGCGGGTCAACTTTTGCACAACACATTTTTGGAACAAAATGGACCAATCTTTGACGTCAGTAACGTCAAAGAGAGCACTGCCTGCGATCTTGACATTTTGTGCTTTTATAGCCATTGTTTTCCGGCTTGAAGCGAGCCCACAATTGTTTCGAAGGAACAATATTTTTCTAGTTATTGTGGGCTCGCCAGTACCTGGCGAGCACACTTTAGATATTGTCATTGTGGGCTCGCCTATAAGGCGAGCACACTTTAGATATTGTCATTATTTCTATACTAGGCAGGCAGTCAGTGCAAGTATCAAAAAACTTCGGTTCCTTTCTACTCCTACATACTTAGTGAGAAAATGAAAATAAAAACATCAATCGGCCAAATGGTGGCGCTGTAGGAAGCCTTCGAAAGTGCGAACTTTGAACAGGTATAGCTCATGCTGTGTTATACATACAGCCATGAAACCTGTATACACTTATGCGTCTCCTCATGCCGAACAACTTTTACCCTCTAACTTTTGACCTCTGACCTTTAGGTCTCCCACAATTCGGAATTATATGAAAAACAGTAAAAATCTATCTCCTCCTGGGTTTTTTTTGTTACGCGCACAAAACTTTTTTCACATGAACTTTGGACCAATACGGTCAGATTTATCTCGGTGGATTTCTTTTAAAGTGAAATATCATTTTTTAATAATTCAATCAATATTGCGGTTTTATGCAAATTATTCTTCGGCCTCTAAATCATACATGCAAAGTTACACGTTCATGGCATTTGGCAAAGATGTGGAGGGTTAGTCAAAGTATCACTGAAACCAATTTTATTCCAATCGGCCAAAGGGGGGCGCTATACGAAGCGTCTGAAAATTCAAACTTCAAACGGGCATAAGTCATGACTCGTTTCGTTTGAAGACATGCAACTTGTTACACGCGTGCTTTGACTCAAGCGGAAGACATCTGTGTCGTTGTTAAGTAAGCTCCGCCCTTCGATTTTCCGCCACTTTGAGCAGTTTGTAAAACGCGTAAACCCGCTTTTATTCTGGAATTTTCGCGTCACGTGCACAAAACTTTTTTTACGTGAACTTTGGACCGATATCTAAAGATCTGTCAGATCGGATTTCTTTAACATTGAAACATGCTTTTTTAAATAATTCAAACAATATTGCATTTTTATGCAAATTATTCTTCTGCCTCTAAAACATACAAGCAAAGTCACATTTTCACGACAAAATAGTGTAGAGGGTTAGTTCAAATATCACTGAAACCAATCTTACCCCAAATGGCCAAAGGGGGGCGCTATATAATTTTGAGCAGTTTGTAAAACGCTTAAACCCGTTTTTATTCTAGGATTTTTTTTGCAATTTGCATGAAACATTCTACACGCAATCTAAGGACCTTTATCTAACATGCCTATGAAGTGCACACAAAAAAATTATAAAATAATAATAATAAATATAGCTGCAAGCAGCGATAAAGTGTCCAAAGCCAAAAACACCTCAAATCATGAACACAGCCTGGGATGTGCGTGAAATCTTGCAAGCACATTCCCAATAGGTCAAGGAACAGATACCAACCTTCTCACATTGGCCTGTTATAGCGCCACCAGCGGGTCAACTTTTGCACAACACATTTTTGGAACAAAATGGACCAATCTTTGACGTCGGTAACGTCAAAGAGAGCACTGCCTGCGATCTTGACATTTTGTGCTTTTATAGCCATTGTTTTCTGGCTTGAAGCGAGCCCACAATTGTTTCGAAGGAACAATATTTTTCTAGTGACAATATCTAACCGTCATATCAAGTTCTCCTCAAAACTTCGGTTCCTTTCTACTCCTACATACTTAGACAGAAAATGAAAATAAAAACATCAATGTGTTCAGCTTACAGTGGCGAAGTGTGCTATTATTTTTTACAGCAATCGGCCAAATGGTGGCGCTGTAGGAAGCCTTCGAAAGTGCGAACTTTGAACAGATAGAGCTCATGCTCTGTTATACGTACAGTCATGAAACTTGTATACATGTATGCGTCTCCTCATGCCGAACAACTTTTGCGCTCTGACTTTTGACCTCTGACCTTTAGATCCACCAGAATTTTGAATTATATAAAAAACAGTAAAAATCTATCTCCTCCTGGGATTTTTGCGTTACGCGCACAAAACTTTTTTCACATGAACTTTGGACCAATACGGTCAAACTAGTCTCGGCGGATTTCTTTTAAAGTGAAATATAATTTTTTTATACTTCAATCAATATTGCGGTTTTATGCAAATTATTCTTCAGCCTCTAAATCATACATGCAAAGTTACACGTTCATGGCATTTGGCAAAGATGTGGAGGGTTAGTCAAAGTATCACTGAAACCAATTTTATTCCAATCGGCCAAAGGGGGGCGCTATACGAAGCGTTTGAAAATTCAAACTTCAAACGGGCATAAGTCATGACTCGTTTCGTTTGAAGACATGCAACTTGTTACACGCGTGCTTTGACTCAAGCGGAAGACATCTGTGTTGTTGTTAAGTAAGCTCCGCCCTTCGATTTTCCGCCATTTTGAGCAGTTTGTAAAACGCGTAAACCCGCTTTTATTCTGGATTTTTTGCTCCACGTGCACAAAACTTTTTTTACGTGAACTTTGGACCGATATCTAAAGATCTGTCAGATCGGATTTCTTTCAAATTGAAACATGCTTTTTTAAATAAATTCAATGAATATTGCAGTTTTATGCAAATTATTCTTCTGCCTCTAAATCATACATGCAAAGTAACATGTTCATGGCATTTGGCAAAGATGTAGAGTGTTAGTCCAAATATCACTAAAACCAATCTTACCCCAATTGGCCAAAGGGGGGCGCTATATCATTTTGAGCAGTTTGTGAAACGCTTAAACCCGTTAGGATTTATTTTTGCAATTTGCATGAAACATTCTACACACAATCTAAGGACCTTTATCTAATATGCTTATGAAGTGCACACACACAAAAAATAATAATAATAATGAATATAGCTGCAAGCAGCGATAAAGTTGCCAAAGCCAAAAACACCTCAAATCATGAACACAGCCTGCAATTTAGGTGAAATCTTGCAAGCACATTCCCAATAGGTCAAGGAACAGATACCACCCTTCTTACATTGGCCTGTTATAGCGCCACCAGCGGGTCAACTTTTGCACAACACATTTTTGGAACAAAATGGACCAATCTTTGACGTCAGTAACGTCAAAGAGAGCACTGCCTGCGATCTTGACATTTTGTACTTTTATAGCCATTGTTTTCTGGCTTGAAGCGAGCCCACAATTGTTTCGAAGGAACAATATTTTTCTAGTTTATCTATCAGTCATATCATGCATACTGTAGACGGGAACTTCGGTTCCTTTCTACTCCTACATACTTAGTGAGAAAATGAAAATAAAAACATCAATGTGTTCAGCTTACAGTGGCGAAGTGTGCTATTATTTTATACAGCAATCGGCCAAATGGTGGCGCTGTAGGAAGCCTTCGAAAGTGCGAACTTTGAACAGGGATAGCTCATGCTGTGTTTTAGGTACAGCCATGAAACCTGTATACATGTATGCGTCTCCTCATGCCGAACAACTTTTACCCTCTAACTTTTGACCTCTGACCTTTAGGTCTCCCACAATTCGGAATAATATGAAAAACAGTAAAAATCTATCTCCTCCTGGGTTTTTTTCGTTACGCGCACAAAACTTTTTTCACATGAACTTTGGACCAATACGGTCAGATTTATCTCGGCGGATTTCTTTTAAAGTGAAATATAATTTTTTAATAATTCAATCAATATTGCGGTTTTATGGAAATTATTCTTCGGCCTCTAAATCATACATGCAAAGTTACACGTTCATGGCATTTGGCAAAGATGTGGAGGGTTAGTCAAAGTATCACCGAAACCAATTTTATTCCAATCGGCCAAAGGGGGGCGCTATACGAAGCGTTTGAAAATTCAAACTTCAAACGGGCATAAGTCATGACTCGTTTTGTTTGAAGACATGCAACTTGTTACACGCGTGCTTTGACTCAAGCGGAAGACATCTGTGTCGTTGTTAAGTAAGCTCCGCCCTTAAATTTTCCGCCATTTTGAGCAGTTTGTAAAACTGCTCAAAATGGAATTTTCGCTCCACGTGCACAAAACTTTTTTTACGTGAACTTTGGACCAATCTCTAAAGATCTGTCAGATCGGATTTCTTTAAAATTGAAACATGCTTTTTTAATAAATTCAATGAATATTGCAGTTTTATGCAAATTATTCTTCTGCCTCTAAATCATACATGCAAAGTAACATGTTCATGGCATTTGGCAAAGATGTAGAGTGTTAGTCCAAATATCACTAAAACCAATCTTACCCCAATTGGCCAAACGGGGGCGCTATATCATTTTGAGCAGTTTGTGAAACGCTTAAACCTGTTAGGATTTCTTTAGCAATTTGCATGAAACATTCTACACACTATCTAAGGACCTTTATCTAATATGCCTATGAAGTGCACACACACACACACACACAAAAATATTATAATAATAAATATAGCTGCAAGCAGCGATAAAGTGGCCAAAGCCAAAAACACCTCAAATCATGAACACAGCCTGCAATGTGCGTGAAATCTTGCAAGCACATTCCCAATAGGTCAAGGAACAGATACCACCCTTCTCACATTGGCCTGTTATAGCGCCACCAGCGGGTCAACTTTTGCATAACAATTTTTTTGAACAAAATGGACCAATCTTTGACGTCAGTAACGTCAAAGTGAGCACTGCCTGCGATCTTGACATTTTGTGATTTTATAGCCATTGTTTTCTGGCTTGAAGCGAGCCCACAATTGTTTCGAAGGAACAATATTTGTCTAGTTTTTATTGTTTTCTCTTTAAAAAATGTATAGTTTATAAAGCTTGGCTAGATAGGAAGTCATAAGAACGAGTTGTCAATGCCCCTGGTGGATGAATGTGTTAATGCTCTATACCAGGGGTTCTCAAACCTTTTTAGGCTGTGACCCCTAAAACAAACATATTTGAACTGGGGAACCCCACCCTGACAAGCACTTGGAATTGTAGGTATTACATTTAATGTTGTGAGCGTGTAGATCGGCTATTTTCACAATTTTTGCCACTTGCTTACTTAATATTTGACAGTTTGGCCAGTCCTGTTGAATATTCGACTATTCGAATACTTTGAGGTCGAATAATTCAATACTAAAAATCACTATTCGTGAATGCCCTAGTACACTTCCCACCCTGTCTACTGTGGTCTGGTGCTGAGGAGAGGGTGTTAGAGGTCCATGTGTGTACACTACCCACCCTGTCTACTGTGGTCTGGCAGTTAGGAAGTCCACTATCCAAGCACACATCGTCACACCCCAGCCATCCAGTTTGATGGTGGGGACTACAGTGTTTCTAATGGTGTGTCATGTATTGAAATCGTGCCCTCATTGTTGTCTAGGTGGGTGCCATGCAGTAGGCCTATCTGTGGAGATTATTTTACTGAGTTATGCAAAGAGCACAGTAAGGTAGGCAAGCCTACATTTATGACCAGCCGGTCAACGCAAGACTGTCAATTAGTGACAGCCTGTCAACACCTGAAAGTGTTTCTTCATACACATGCCTGCCTGTGTCCGACTGACTTCAGTGCATTCCATGAAACTGTAGAGAGAACGTGGCAAGGTCAAGGGGTTGACTGTACCACCTATAGTTTGAGAGTTATAGGCCAAAACAACAATTCTACAAACACTAGCATCTTGTTTTGATGGGGTAAAGTAAGTTGATGATGTGCGTTAGTTGTATAAATGTCTGAGTGAGTGTACATATGTTGGTGTGATACATATGAAAGTGCAGCAAACAGCAGGAGAGGAAAGGATGTGGTCACAGAAATGGTAAATGGTGCATTTATATAGTGCCTTTATCCAAGGCGCTTCACAGAGATTGCATTCACCCATTCACACACACATTCATACACCGATGGCGGAGGAAACCATGCAAGGCACCAAAACCTGCTCACTGGGAGTAACTAGGGGTTCAGAGTCTTGCTCAAGGACTCTTTGACACTAACTCTCTCTCGGGAACCATCCATATTCTAATGACGGTTTCTCTACCTCTGAGCCACTGCCGCCCCAGAGAAGGCTGGTATGACAGAAGTGAAACTGTCATCCTGACCACATCCTTGCATAGTGCCTCTGCAGACACCTCTACTAGAACATAGAATACTGTCTGCTGTTCTCACCTTTATCTTTATGGAGGTTATCAGAACCACTGCTTATCAATCATCTATAAAAGGTTTCACGTAAAATATAATAAACAGTGTAGCAGAACTTTTTTAATGTGCACCCGCCCCTCCTCCTTTTCTGTGTGTGTGTGTGTGTGTGTGTGTGTGTGTGTGTGTGTGTGTGTGTGTGTGTGTGTGTGTGTGTGTGTGTGTGTGTGTGTGTGTGTGTGTGTGTGTGTGTGTGTGTGTGTGTGTGTGTGCTTATGCGTGCATGTTATTTGTGTGGTCGCTCCAGGAAAGCGCAGACAAACACCTGTCCACAACACAGCCTCGGATTGGCTTTCCATGATATTTGACACTTTAACCAATCGTCACTCATCATGTTTAAACTTAAACCAATCAGAGGCAGAGTAGGGCGGGTCATGTTCACTGTACTGTACTGTACTGAGCGAGAGCACATTGCTTGATGATAATGATCTTTATAATCCTCTGAACATGTCCACTATTTACACATTAAGTAACAAGTAAGGATTCCATTTAAATGTCTTTCATGTGGGGACCCCCATATGAGGTGTTGTACCAGGGACCCCAATATGAATAGGTGTTGTACCAGGGACCCCCATATGAGGTGTTGTACCAGGGACCCTCATAATGATGCCTCAACATGTTTCCACATTTATAACAAATCTACAAGCTCAAAACGTGCTGCAAGGCAACACATTTGGGAGCTTGTAGATCTGCTATATTTGAACAGCCCCCCAAAAATAAAATAAGGCTAAGGAAATAAAACCGACCCCATTGTAGTTTTCTGATAGTGAGGAGTCTTGGGAGCACGATTGTTGACCAAAGAGGAAATCCTGCCCAATAATCTTGTTCTTTGATTGACTTTCTTGATTAGGCCTACTTTGATGCCATTTTTCACATTTGTCAGTTTGTTGTTAAAATGTCACTTATAGATAAAGATAGATATAAGTGACACTCTGTCACTCTGCTAGAGTGACAGGCGACAGTAAGTCATGTGACCCCAGGGTAATGTGGTCAGGTTTTCTTTAGGGTGTGTTTTACTACTTTTACGTTTGTCACTTGTAGATTTTTTACATTTAAATTAGAGATACATTTTGAATAGCATGCACACGATTTCCTAAACCCTGTTCATGTTACTAACAGCGGTTACTTCCTGACAGCGGCGATATGTTCCTTTTTCTGCTTTGTGGTTACCCCCCCCACACACACACACACACACACACACACACACACACACACACACACACACACACACACACACACACACACACACACACACACACACACACACACAGTTCCTTTCTGTCTCTCTCTCTGCACTGAAACTCTACAGCCTCCATTTTGAAACACGGCACAAGAGAAAGACGGAGACTCCATCTTAACCAACAGCAAAGGAGTGAGACGATGATGGAAGATTAGCTGTTATGCACCAGCTGCTAATGGGGATCCTAATAAACTCAATCATCAGTTGAAGGAAGGCAACACATTAATTAATTCACTTTATTTGTCCTATTACACATTTAAAGTTACTGTACAGAGTGATTGAAATAGATCTTTTTTTTTACTAGCTACCAACATTTCCCCTACTGATTCATGTGCACAGTTGTTGGCTTATTTATTTGCCAAGCCTTTTCAAAAGATGCACAGTAGTAAAGTAAAGTTTTTTTTTTTTTTTTTTTTTTTGTATCCACCGTGGTGCATCCGGCTTTGTCCAGCGTCTATACGAACACAATTGACCCGTTTTCCGGGGGAGTGAAGCTGGGCGCCGATACTTGTCACTGCAGGTAGTGCTACGGGGTGCGGCACCACCTGTCAGTGGGAGGAGTGTTGGCTGGGAGGAGTGAAAGGAGATACTGTAGATGCTGTGTCCTCCCGGTGGGGGCTCCTCACTGGTAGGTGAGCCAATAGAATACAACAGTACATCCTCCCGGTGGGGGATCCTCACAGGTGAGCCAATAGGATACAACAGTACATCCTCCTGGTGGGGGCTCCTCACTGGTAGGTGAGCCAATAGGATACAACAGTACGTCCTCCCGGTAGGGGATCCTCACAGGTGAGCCAATAGGATACAACAGTACATCCTCCTGGTGGGGGCTCCTCACTAGTAGGTGAGCCAATAGAATACAACAGTACATCCTCCCGGTGGGGGCTCCTCACTGGTAGGTGAGCCAATAGAATACAACAGTACGTCCTCCCGGTGGGGGCTCCTCACTGGTAGGTGAGCCAATAGGATACAACAGTACGTCCTCCCGGTGGGGGATCCTCACTGGTGGGTGAGCCAATAGAATACAACAGTACATCCTCCCGGTGGGGGCTCCTCACTGGTAGGTGAGCCAATAGAATACAACAGTACATCCTCCCAGTGGGGGCTCCTTACTGGTAGGTGAGCCAATAGAATACAACAGTACGTCCTCCCGGTGCGGGCTCCTCACTGGTAGGTGAGCCAATAGAAAACAACAGTACATCCTTCCGGTGGGGCTCCTCACTGGTAGGTGAGCCAATAGAATACAACAGTACATCCTTCCGGTGGGGCTCCTCACTGGTAGGTGAGCCAATAGAATACAACAGTACATCCTTCCGGTGGGGGCTCCTCACTGGTAGGTGAGCCAATAGAATACAACAGTACATCCTCCCGGTGGGGGCTCCTCACTGGTAGATGAGCCAATAGAATACAACAGTGCGTCCTCCCGGTGGGGGCTCCTCACTGGTAGGTGAGCCAATAGAATACAACAGTACATCCTCCCGGTGGGGGCTCCTCACTGGTAGGTGAGCCAATATAATACAACAGTACATCCTCCCGGCGGGGGCTCCTCACTGGTAGGTGAGCCAATAGAATACAACAGTACGTCCTCCCAGTGGGGGCTCCTCACTGGTAGGTGAGCCAAATACAACGACAGTGATGACACACAGTAGTGTGTGGGGAGGAATTAAATGGCATACTGACTAAATTGGGAAGAAAAGGGGGTTAAAAAGATATCAATAAAAGTTACATGGGGGGGGAGACAGAGACAGAGACTACTATATTTGTCCTACACTCCTGTTGGGAAAGGGTTCAGAGGTCCAGGAAGGTTTTGTGAGACGTTTGGCAGGAATTACCTTAACATCCTCCAGTTTAGGGACAAGGGGTAAGGAGGCATGGAGGAAAATAGAGCCCCTTGTCTCTGAAATGAAAAGGAAACTGTCTCTTCCAACAGCTATAATAGCAGGAGGGGCTGACAGGGAATGATTCACTATTATTAGATATAAATTGGATTAAGACTACAAATGGTTTAGAACAAAATACAAACTCACAGTGCATCACTTTGTGCCGCACTTTGAGCTTGTACATCTGCTATTCCTGAGCATTTCATGAAAAATCTTGAAAGTGTTTGAAAATCTTTGAATAATCAAATCTTCTCCTCGGGGGGTCCCTGGCACAAAACAGTTTCAGAAGGGGGTCCCTGGCACAAAACAGTTTCAGATGGGGGTCCCTGGAACAGAACAGTTTCAGATGGGGGTCCCTGGCACAAAACAGTTTC
Source organism: Nannobrachium achirus (assembly GCF_963921795.1). NCBI lineage: Eukaryota > Metazoa > Chordata > Actinopteri > Myctophiformes > Myctophidae > Nannobrachium > Nannobrachium achirus. The sequence goes on from NC_137830.1 coordinate 9,615,457, forward strand.
AAATGGGGGTCCCTGGCACAAAACAGTTTTAAATGGGGGTCCTTGGCCAAATATATTTTAATTTGGGAGACACGAAAAAGTTGCTTTAGAAGGCATTTGTAAAATTAAGACCTGGAAAGCATCTGTGTCACTTTAGATTTTAACCGCTTTAACCATTATATTCAAAAATAGCAGATCTACAAGCTAAATGGATTCATGTTATGTTTCTTCCTGATGTGTAGTTTCATGTTGGACCACATTGACGTCACAGACGTTGTGCTCGCTGAGTTTGAGGAAGAGACGACTCCCTCAGATCAACTGAGACAGAAGAAGAAACAACGTCTCTTCTTCCAACGTCTCCTCTGCAGATGAAGGTAAAATGACTGATAAATGACTTTAAATGAAGGCTCTGTATGAATTCACCATCCTATAGCAGGACAAAATGTTTCAGTATTATATCTCTGCTGTGGGGCCGAAACCTCCAAAATGTTAATTTTCAGGAAAATGAGCTCAAGTGTAGTTAGAAAGTTTTGACCGAAGGGCTTTTTACTACTTTTCATTGGTTCAATATTATTTTAACCAACACTCAGATGTAAAGGGTGTTCAATAGCCCTGATTTATGCCAAAAAAATCTAAAACCTAAAAAATGGAATTAAGAGGTTTTGGCCAGACAGTGACTGCGGTGCACGGCAGGGATGTGCAGAGAATGTTAGAGAGGCAGGGGCTGACATTTCTAAAAGGGCCTTTTAGTGAAAATATCGAAAATAGCAGACCTCCAAGCTCACAACGCGTTGCGCACCAACCCCATTGAGATAAACAGACAGTGATCGAATAAAAAGGCTTCTTATTAAAGAACACAGAGGATACAGGTAATTCTAGAATGCCGTACCGTATTTAGACAGGTGTGAGACTTTATTAACACTTGGGTGACTGAAAATAAAAAACTACCACTACGCCTGCATTTATCGTTCATTTTGACCGTTAGATTCTCTCCCTTTTGGCCCAGGAGCGCAACACTTCCTCCCCCTGCTGCCAGCGGGGGTTCTATTGTCTTCCGAATTTGAATTAGCATTTCAATTGACCTCTCGCTTTCAATGTTAACTTCATGGTTTAGCAGGAAAAAAACAGGCTTGGGAAAATGACACTAAGTTTGTAGCATGATCTTACTTTTAATGTCACTGGTTTAATTTCGTATCGCTTCGCAGCGCAGCCCAGCAGATTGTTGAGTTTTGAAAGTCATTTTAAAACAGTTCGGTTTTGCATGCAGGAATAAATCAATGATCAGCGTCTTTGCGCACAGTGCGCCATGCAGTTTGAGTGGTTATAGACACGTTTGTTTATCCAGAAACATATCTTTTATGGCTTTGTTTTATTTACGATTGAGAGAGAGAGAGAGATATGCCTTGCGCTGTATATATAGGAACGAACGCATGCATGGTTCGATCGTGGACGTGGTATAAAAAAGTATTTAAAAAAAGACGTGGAGAGAGAGGCAGGTTCCTTTCATGTGGGAGAAAGAGAGAGCGTAAAATGAAACCAAATGGACCCGTATGGTTCCATTTGGCTTAGTTTTGTTCATTGACAATATAGGGTATTTTGTTACACAAATAGCCAATCTTCTACAAGCTCACAACGCCATACGAAGTGAAGTAAAAGAATTACGCCTTCATATGTCCCGATTTTCATTCGTATTAGCTATTATTAGACAACTCACAAAACCAGCCAATGAATCATGTTTAGGTAATGTGATGTCCCGACATCACGCATGCATGCAGAGAGGGAGGGGAAAGAGAAAGAAAGAGAGCGCTCTCGATAGTTAAAAAAACGAGAACATATATCTTGAGTATTTAGGAAAAGTCATGGAAGGGGAGATTTCTGAGACCTTCACAGGGAGAGTTATTGCACTTTGAAATCTCAAAATCGGCCTAAGGGACCGGTTAGTCACCCGTGTGTTAAGCACTTTGTTTGTGAAATTTGAATGTTGGTGTTGTTGTAGGAGGCTTAGGGGTGTAACGATACATTTTAATAGCGATTCGATACATATCGCGATACATGGTTGACGATACGATACATGGACGATATTGGTTCATTCATGGCGATACGATGCGATTCGATTCAATGATTTAAAATCGATATAGTAACTATTTAGCAAAGAAATTAAATCTGTGTGAAAGGTGTGGATAGTGCAGGTTTTTAAGGGAAACATGTATTATTGTGGATATAAATAAGTAAACACAGTGATTATCTGCCAAATACATGGACATTGTATATTGACAAACCTGCAACTTGACATGAGCCCAGAGATTACACACATTTATCGATAGACCAGTGTAGCTATATGGAAAGGAAAAGTATTTAAACCCCTCCTTTTATTATTTTTTTTAATTAAAAATGCTAAATACAATGCCCAAGTAGGTAGTATCGATACAATCGATTCTTTGCACTGCCGATTCGATACGATACAAAATAAAACGATACGATTCGATTTTAGCTGTTTTCATTTCGATATACTTCGATTTTTTAAGTTAAAAACGATATTCCGATACAGTTACTATATTGTTACACCCCTAAGGAGGCTAAATAAGTCGCTCTGCCCGAACCCATGTACACCCCGAGAACATGACGGTCGGGGCTTGGTCTCTACGACCATGCATGAGCTACGATGGGCTAAAACCACTTTGGGAAACCCGGCCAATAATGAATAACATTTATCATCCCATTAGTCAGGGGATATTAATAAAACTTCACCAATGTGTTCGTAAAGGTGTCTAGTAACATATCTAACAAAGATTGAAATTCAACATCCCTAGCAAAATGTTTGACAGCTAGGGTAATTCTGGGTCTCATTCACTATAACACTGTACTATATGGAAAAAAAATACTCCCAAAAATATGCTTTAAGTAGCATGTTAGGGGTCTAACTAGGTGTTTTTAATTATTCTGAATCCATTGCAAGCATTTGTTTTGCACAAAAAACATTCATTGGGCTAAAAACAGACCCAAAAAACGATGGTTTAGTGATGAGTCATCACTTTTCACAGTTGTATGGGGTTTTGGGAGTGCATCTCTCCATTCCGACATGTCTCCTTTCCGGCATGTCTCCATTCCGACACTAACCCTATCTCTTACCCTAACCCTAACCTTAACCTCTATGGAAGTGTTGCCACTCCGACAATAAGAGGTCACTGTCGGAGTGGCGACATGTCAGAATGGAGAGCGCCCCCCCCACACACTTTTGGCCCAAGGAATGTTTTTCATGCAAAACAAATGCTTCATGCAATGTATTCAGAATAATTAAAACACCTAGTTAGACCCATCACATCCCACGTAAAGCATATATTTGGGAGTAATTTTTCATAGTAGAGTGTATAGTAAGTGAATGAGACCCAGAATTACCCTATCTGGCAAACATTTTGCTAGGGATGTTGAATTTCAATCTTTGTTAGATATGTTACTAGACACCTTTACACCTTAGGTGAAGAAATTGTTTGGTAAGGAATTTATTCCCAGATTTGACAGGTGTTCTGCTAATTCCCCCTGACTACATCCCTACTTGTTGTTATAATAATATGTCAACTTACTGCAGGACAACAGGTTGTGGTTTTTAATGAGCTCAGGATGATGTGATTGCAGAGGCTGATGGATAAACCAACATGGCTTTGTGTTTGGTGTGAAGCAGTGGCGTCAGTTCAGCAAAAGCTAGGGTATGGCAAAGATGGGAGTCCTCATGGAAAATAGGCATTACATTTTGGATAACACGGTTCTATTGTGAAAATAGCAGATCTACATGCTCACAACGTATCGCGCTGCGAGGCGTTGTGAGCATGTAGATCTGCTATTTGAGCATGTAGATCTGCTATTTGCTATCTTCCAGAGGGTGTTGGTCCATGTGTGTACACTACCCACCCTGTCTACTGTTGTCTGGTGATGAGGAGAGGGTGTTAGAGGTTCATGTGTGTACACTATAGGCCCTAGAGTATAGGGCATTCACCAAATATTCGAATATTCAAATATCAAAGTCACTATTCGACGCTGTTCACCGAAGTCGAATATTCGCTTTATTTTTATTGTTTTCTCTTAAAAAAAAATATATAGTTTATAAAGCTTGGCTAGATAGGAAGTCATAAGAACGAGTTGTCAATGCCCCTGGTGGATGAATTTGTTAATGCTCTATACCAGGGGTTCTCAAACCTTTTTAGGCAGTGACCCCCAAAATAAACATATTTGAACTGTCGGGGGAACACCACCTTGGCAAGCACTTGGAATTGTAGGTATTACATTTAATGTGACTCGGTTCTGCAGATAAATATTGTGAAAATAGCAGAACTACATCCTCATAGCGCCTCGTAACGCGAGGCGTTGTGAGCATGTAGATCGCCTCTTGCTTACTTTGACAGTTTGGCCAGTCCTGTCGAATATTCAACTATTCAAATACTTTGAGGTTGAATAATTCGAATACTAAAAATCACTATTCGTGAATGCCCTAGTACACTTCCCACCCTGTCTACTGTGGTCTGGTGATGAGGAGAGGGTGTCAGGCTGCATTCAGACTGGAACGCACAAGTTGAGTGAGAGTTGTGTGGGGGAGGCGGGGGGCAGAGACAGCACAATGCATTGCGGATGGAAGTCGAGTGGTTTGAAGTCTAGTGCGAGTCGTGAGCAAGTTGGACGCAACCACACAACAGCACACGACTCGCACTCGACTTCAAACCACTCGACTCCCATCCGGAATGCATTGCGCTGTGCCTGCCCCCCGCCTCCCCCACACGACACGCACTCGTTTTTGTGCCTTTAGGTCTGTAGCCGGCCTTAGAGGTCCATGTGTGTACACTACCCACCCTGTCTACTGTGGTCTGGCAGTTAGGAAGTCCACTATCCAAGCACACATAGTCACACCCAGCCATCCAGTTTGATGGTGGGGACTACAGTGTTGTAGTCTATGAATAGCATGATTATATGTGAGGGTCATTTTCCAGCTTTTTAAAGATCATGAAAGTACTGAATGTAAGCTTTCAAATGGTGTGTCATTTATTGAAATTGTCCCCTCATTGTTGTTATCTAGGTGGGTGCCATGCAGTAGGCCTATCTGTGGAGATTATTTTACTGAGTTATGCAAAGAGCACAGTAGCGTAGGCTAGCCTACATTTATTACCGGCGGGTCAACGCAAGACTGTCAATTAGTGACAGCCTGTCAACACCTGAAAGTGTTTCTTCATACACATGTCTGCCTGTGTCCGACTGACTTCAGTGCATTCCATGAAACTGTAGAGAGAACGTGGCAAGGTCAAGGGGTTGACTGTACCAACTATAGTTTGAGAGTTATAGGCCAAAACAACAATTCTACAAGCACTAGCATCTTGTTTTGATGGGGTAAAGTAAGTTGATGATGTGCGTTAGTTGTATAAATGTCTGAGTGAGTGTACATATTATGTTGGTGTGATACATATGAACGTGCAGCAAACAGCAGGAGAGGAAAGGATGTGATGTGGTCACAGAAATGGTGAATGGTGCATTTATATAGTGCCTTTATCCAAGGCGCTTCACAGAGATTGCATTCACCCATTCACACACACATTCATACACCGATGGCGGAGGAAACCATGCAAGGCACCAACCTGCTCACTGGGAGTAACTAGGGGTTCAGAGTCTTGCTCAAGGACTCTTTGACACTAACTGCCGCCCCAGAGAAGTGAAACTGTCATCCTGACCACATCCTTGCCTAGTGTATTGTGCAGACACCTCTAATACTAGAACATACCGGTAGAATACTGTCTGCTGTTCTCACCTTTATCTTTATGGAGGTTAACGTTGTGTTTTATACAATGTATCAGAACCACTGCTTATCAATCATCTGTAAAAGGTTTCACGTAAAAAATTAACAGTGTAGCAGAATTTTTTTTATGTGCACCCGTCCCTCCTCACTCCTGTGTGTGTGTGTGTGTGTGTGTGTGTGTGTGTGTGTGCTCTCGCGTGCATGTCATTTGTGTGGTCACTCCAGGAAAGCACAGACAAAGACCTGTCCACAACTCAGTCTCAGATTGGCTTTCCGTGATATTTGACACTTTAACCAATTGTCACTCATCATGTTTAAACTTAAACCAATCAGAGGCAGAGTAGGGCGGGTCATGTTCACTGTACTGTACTGTACTGTACTGAGCGAGAGCACAGTGCTGGATGATAATAATCATTATAATCCTCTGAACATGTCCACTATTTACACATTAAGTAACAAGTAAGGATTCCATTTAAATGTCTTTCATGTGGGGACCCCCATATGAATAGATGTTGTACCAGGGACCCCCATATGAATAGGTGTTGTACCAGGGACCCCCATATGAATAGGTGTTGTACCAGGGACCCTCATAATGATGCCTCAACATGTTTCCACATTTATTTTGAAAATAACAAATCTACAAGCTCAAAACGTGCTGCAAGGCAACACATTTGGGAGCTTATAGATCTGCTATATTTGAACAGCCCTCCAAAAATAAAATAAGGCTAAGGAAATAAAACCGACCCCATTGTGGTTTTCTGATAGTGAGGAGTCTTGAGAGCACGATTGTTGACCAAAGAGTAAATCCTGCCCAAGAATCTTGTTCTTTGATTGACTTTCTTGATTAGGCCTACTTTGATGCCATTTTTCATGTCAGTTTGTTGTTAAAATGTCACTTATAGATAAAGATAGATATAAGTGACACTCTGTCACTCTGCTAGAGTGACAGGTGACAGTAAGTCATGTGACCTCAGGGTAATGTGGCCAGGTTTTCTTTAGGATGTGTTTTACTACTTTTACGTTTGTCAAATTAGAGATACATTTTGAATAGCATGCACACGATTTCCTAAACCCTGTTTGTGTTCCTAACAGCGGTTACTTCCTGACAGCGGCGATGAGTTCTTTTTTTCTGCTTTGTGGTCCCCCCCCCCCCCCCCCCCCCCCACACACACACACACACACACACACACACACACACACAGTTCCTTTTCTGCACTGAAACTCTACGGCCGGCTACAGACCTAAAGGCACAAAGTCTAGTGAGAGTTGTGTGGGGGGAGCGGGGGGCAGAGACAGCACAATGCATTCCGGATGGAAGTCACATGGTTTGAGTGCTTGTGAGGCTGCACTCACACTGAGACGCACTTTTTTTTTAAAGTTCAGTCAAAGTTGTGTGTTCAGTCAAAGTCTGTTCCAAAAAAGAATACATTTCCCACAATGCTTTGCGGAAGTGGGCGGTTCTGCTTGAGGAGGAAGCAGATATGGTATTTGGCCATGTAGTTCTTTTGGAGGTGTCATCGGGTGAAGGCAGAGTACCTGCTGCTTTTTGGTGACATGTAAAATGGATTTACAAGCTCACAGTGTGCCACCATGCGACACGTTGTGAGCTTGTAGATCTGCTATTTAAAAAAGTTTCTTTTAACAAAATATTTGTATGTTTCAGTATTGATACTTTTATTTAAGCAATAATTTTGAGTATTTTTTTCACCACTATATAAAGCTTTCATTTTATTATGAATAGCACATTCAATCAATTGCATCTGTGTAGGCATCACTGTCACCATGTATGACATGTAAAGAAATATTTGTAATATTCATTGTTATTGTCGAATGTTTACTGTTACACACACTTAAAGTTATACCATGTAACTTTTTTTATAAAACAAATCTTAAAATTGTCCTAACTGTTAAATCGCTAAAGTTTTAGAACCCCCACTCTGTTATTTTCAGCTTCTGAAGCCTTCTCTTTATATGTTTTCTATGAGTTGTGAGGGGGGGAGAATTTCCCGGCAAAATGATGTCATCTCCCACATGATACACTACCGGCCAATCACAGCGCCGATCATACACCACCGGCCAATCACAGCGAGTCTTGCTGTCTCTAAAGGAAGTAGCTTCCCTCAGCAACTGTGTTTACATTGGTGAAGGAATCTTGCTTGCTACTCCCTCAATCCTGGTCTAAAAATGATGGGAGACGGCTCTACGGAATCGTATCGGCGAGGCGGAGGTGCTCGCGACGGCCGCGGGGGTCCGCGGACCACCGCGGCGACTCCGGCCGAAAAAAGCAATACCGCTACTGACCACTAGTTGAGCAGCTTCCACAGTACAGCTTTAACTTTAATTTATTTATAATATTTTTCGTTCTGAAATGGAGGTTTCATGTCACTGCAGTGCAGACAGGCTCTGCTACTGTGGAGTGGAGTACTAAACTACAAGTGAACACACCTGTGTGGGATTGCATCATGGCCTCTCTGTCCTATTGGTTGGCAGTTGAACCCTGCCCTTCTGTCTCATCAAGTGCAGCTGGTCTGCCCTCTAATGCTTGCCTACAACAGTCCCTGTGCTTGTGTGCTTGTGTGCTTGTGCTTAAGCAACACCACAGGACTCTCACAAGCACTCAAACCATGTGACTTCCATCCGGAATGCATTGTGCTGTCTCTGCCCCCCGCTCCCCCCACACAACTCTCACTAGACTTTGTGCCTTTAGGTCTGTAGCCGGCCTGAGAGTCCTGTGGTGTTGCTTAAGCACAAGCACACAAGCACAAGCACACAAGCACACAAGCACACAAGCACACAAGCACAGGGACTGTTGTAGGCAAGCATTAGAGGGCAGACCAGCTGCACTTGATGAGACAGAAGGGCAGGGTTCAACTGCCAACCAATAGGACAGAGAGGCCATGATGCAATCCCACACAGGTGTGTTCACTTGTAGTTTAGTACTCCACTCCACAGTAGCAGAGCCTGTCTGCACTGCAGTGACATGAAACCTCCATTTCAGAACGAAAAATATTATAAATAAATTAAAGTTAAGTGTGTGTAACAGTAAACATTCGACAATAACAATGAATATTACAAATATTTCTTTACATGTCATACATGGTGACAGTGATGCCTACACAGATGCAATTGATTGAATGTGCTATTCATAATAAAATGAAAGCTTTATATAGTGGTGAAAAAATACTCAAAATTATTGCTTAAAGCTATACTGTGTAAGTTGCTCAACTAGTGGTCAGTAGCGGTATTGCTTTTTTCGGCCGTTTTTCGGCCGGAGTCGTCGCGGACCACCGCCGCGGACCACCGGAGCGGAGCCAGCAAACCACCGCGACCGATAGTAATCCGTGGAGGGGTAGAACGCATGGTAGAACGTAATTTTCTGGCCAGGATTTGTGGATTAAGAGGTTAAAATCCTTCACCATGGTAAACACTGTAGCCAAGCGGAGGCGCTTCCTGGAGACCAGAGCAGATAAGCTGTGATTGGCCGGTAGTGTACCATGTGTGCATGATCGGCGATGTGATTGGGCAACGTATACACAACGTATACAGATGATGCAGATTACGTCATTTTGGCGCGAAATCCCGCCCCTGTCACTGCTAAGAAGAAAACATATAAAGAGAAGGCTTCAGAAGCTGAAAATAACGGAGTGGGTGTTCTAAAACTTTAGCGATTTAACAGTTAGGACAATTTTAAGATTTTTTTTATAAAAAAAGTTACATGGTACAACTTTAAATAAAAGTATCAATACTGAAACATACAAATATTTTGTTAAAAGAAACTTTTTTAAATAGCAGATCTACAAGCTCACAACGTGTCGCATGGTGGCACACTGTGAGCTTGTAAATCCATTTTACATGTCACCAAAAAGCAGCAGGTACTCTGCCTTCACCCGATGACAACTCCAAAAGAACTACATGGCCAAATACCATATCTGCTTCCTCCTCAAGCAGAACCGCCCACTTCCGCAAAGCATTGTGGGAAATGTATTCTTTTTTGGAACAGACTTTGACTGAACACACAACTTTGACTGAACTTTTTTTTTAAAAGTGCGTCTCAGTGTGAGTGCAGCCTACAGCCTCCATTTTGAAACACGGCACAAGAGAAAGACAGAGACTCCATCTTAACCAACAGCAAAGGAGTGAGACGATGATGGAAGATTAGCTGTTATGCACCAGCTAATGGGGATCCTAATAAACTCCATCATCAGTTGAAGGAAGGCAACACATTAATTAATTCACCTTATTTGTCCCATTACACATTTAAAGTTACTGTACAGAGTGATTGAAATAGATTTTTTTTTACTAGCTACCAACAATTGCCCTACAGATTCATGTGCACAGTTGTTGGCTTATTTATTTGCCAAGCCTTTTCAAAAGATGCACAGTAGTAAAGTAACGTTTTTTAGTTTTTTTTTGTATCCACCGTGGTGCATCTGGCTTTTTCCAGCGTCTATACGAACACAATTGACCCGTTTTCCGGGGGAGTGAAGCTGGGCGCCGATACATGTCACTGCTACGGGCTGCGGCGCCACCTGTCAGTGGGAGGAGTGTTGGCTGGGAGGAGTGAAAGGAGATACTGTAGATGCTGTGTCCTCCCGGTGGGGGATCCTCACTGGTAGGTGAGCCAATAGAATACAACAGTACGTCCTCCCGGTGGGGGCTCCTCACTGGTAGGTGAGCCAAATACAACAGCAGTGATGACACAGTAGTGTAGTATGGGGAGGAATTAAATGGCATACTGACTAAATTGGGAGGGGGGGGGGGGGGGGGGGGGAGACAGAGACAGAGACTACTATATTTGTCCTACACCCCTGCTGGGAAAGGGTTCAGAGGTCCAGGAAGGTTGTGTGAGACGTTTGGCAGGAATTACCTTAACATCCTCCAGTTTAGGGACAAGGGTTAAGGAGGCATGGAGGAAAATAGAGCCCCTTGTCTCTGAAATGAAAAGGAAACTGTCTCTTCCAACAGCTATAATAGTAGGAGGGGCTGACAGGGAATTATTCACTATTATTAGATCTAAATTGGATTAAGAACAAATGGTTTAGAACAAAATACAAACTCACAGTGCATCACTTTGTGCCGCGCTTTGAGCTTGTACATCTGCTATTCCTGAGCATTTATGAAAAATCTTGAAAGTGTTTGAAAATCTCTGGATCCCTGGCACAAAACAGTTTCAAATGGGGGTCCCTGGAACAAAACAGTTTCAGATGGGGGTCCCTGGAACAAAACAGTTTCAAATGGGGGTCCCTGGAACAAAACAGTTTCAGATGGGGGTCCCTGGAACAAATCAGTTTCAAATGGGGGTCCCTGGAACAAAACAGTTTCAAATGGGGGTCCCTGGACAAATATATTTTAATTTGGGAGACACGGAAAACTTGCTTTAGAAGGCATTTGTAAAATGAACCCATTAAGACCTGGAAAGCATCTGTGTCACTTTAGATTTTAACCGTTTTAACCATTATGTTATACTTCAAAAATAGCAGATCTACAAGCTAAATGGATTTATTTTATGTTTCCTCCTGGGTAGTTTCATGTTGGACCACATTGACGTCACAGATGTTGTTCTAGTTGAGTCTGAGGAAGAGTACTCCCTCAGATCAACTCAGACAGAAGAAGAAACAGATCAACTCAACACTCCACATCCACGGAGGAGAAGAAACAACGTCTCTTCTTTCAACTTCTCCTCTGCTGATGAAGGTAAAATGACTGTTTAAATAAATGATGGCTCTGTATGAATTCACCATCCTATAGCAGGACAAAATGTTTCAGTATTATATGGTATTGCGTTGCACAGCGGGGATGTGCAGAGAAAGTTAGAGAGGCAGGGGCTGACATTTCTAAAAGGGCCTTTTGGTGAAAATATCAAAAATAGCCGACCTCCAAGCTCTCAACAGGTTGTGCTGCGACACGTTGTGAGCTTGGAGGTCGGCTATTTTCTGTGCTCGATAGCACACTGATCTAAGCACAATCAAGTGAATACTGATGTGGCATAACGGCATGGATTTCTACACAGAGAGGGAAATTCTTTCAACATAAGATGCTGCATTTAAGTTCAGGAGAGTGTTGCACAAGGCAATTCTCTTGAATGCTGCCTTCAGATATGGCATGGAAAGAGGGCATTTGTATTTCTTTCACCCTAGTAAAAACTGCAGGGCACTTTTTACAGACAGATAAAAGGGCAGGGGCTCAAGGCCCCCTTTGATGTCTGTGTGCACGTGTCTGTTGCACAGTGAATGAATGAATGAAATGCACATATTAAGATTGTTTTTTTTATATATATTTTTTTATACTTTTTACTAAGGTGAAAACAAGGCTCCAGTCTTGCATGGTGTTGAACATGAACATAAGCTGTGTTGTGTTGCTGTGTGTGTCTCAGTAGGAGTCTCCACATTGTTATTATCTACAGTTGTCTTGTTATTGGGAGCGTGTCATCATTTCGACATACAGTAGCATCTGTTCGACGGCACATCTTCTATGCCTAAACTTAACCCAAACCCTAACCCTAACCTCAGTAAAACTATGCCTAAACCTAACCCTAAAACCTAAACCTGACCCTTAATCCAAATGATGGGCTGTCGAAAAAGCGAGATTTCCCCCTTGCTATTAGGGATGGGACGATATGACATTTTCATGTCACCATTAAGCCCTTTGCACACAGGCGCGTTTAACCGCACGGATAAAACGGACAATATAATTTTTTGAAAAGAAAACAATGATTCTCTATGACCTCATGCACACCGGCTCCGAATTAGCCGTGCGACGAGTGGCTGCCGCCGTGTGTTTCTTTCTCGATCGAACCCAGTTCGATTCGTGCGTCTTGTCGCATGCGGTAAAAAACTCATCACTCCTTTTATGACTCTATCACTACTTTTTGGATCCTCAGCGCCGATTCCGCACAGCCTTGCACACCAAATCCAATGCGTTTTATTCATGCCGCAAACGAAAAAAACGCAACTGTCCTGTGTGCAAAGGGCTTTATTGTGACCAAAGAAATTGTGATTTACGATATTGTCGCGATGATCAAAATACCCCAACATTTGCAGATCTACAAGCTCACAACGCGTCGCAGAGCGACGTGTTATGAGCTTGTAGATCGGCTATTTTTTGGCAAAGAGATTTGGTAGAGAGTGGAAAAAAAAGATCCAGGTTATTTCCACGTCCGTTTGACCAATTTTAGATGTTTTCAGCTCTGCAAATAAAAGTTGAATTGATAACAGCGATTATCGTCCCAGCCCTACTTGATATAATAATATGTTAACGTTTTTAATGAGATCAGGATGATGTGATTGCAGAGGCTGATGGATAAACCAACATGGCTTTGTGTATGTTGTGAAGTGGCAGTTTGGTGGTGACATGTCAGGACTACTCCTGTCATTGTTGTCTACTAGTAAAGTAGTTAGTTAGTAGTAGTTAGTAGTTACTGTAGTTAGTTAGTAGTAGTCGGTAGTTATTGTAGTTAGTTAGTGAAGTGGCAGTTTGGTGGTGACATATCAGGACGGGAGCCAGCTGTCCATATTGCGATATTTGTTTGACGATTTGTTCGACGCGGGTGAATGTTAACCTGGTGAAATGCTAACCTGCCGACACTGGTGCTAACCTGGTGAATGTTAAAGGAGTAGTTCACCCCCAAAATTACTTTTTTTATTGATTACTCATGCCATGGAGACTTCAGCTCATTAATATTTTTTTTGTAATTGTTGCATTCCTAAGACAAAAAAAATGATTATAGTAAATTTACCCCCATTGATTCCGGATGGGGACCCAAATGCATGGCTCTGGATGGAAAAACCATCAGGGTACATTTACTATAATCAAACTTTTGTCTTAGGAATAACCCTAAAAAACAAAAAATATTATTGAACTCAAGTCTCCATGGCGTGAGTAATCAATAGAAAAAAGTCATTTTGGGGGTGAACTTCTCCTTTAACCACTATGCCTAAACCTAACCCTAACCCTAACCTCAGTAATACTATGCCTAAACCTAAACCTAAAACCTAACCCTAACCCTTAGTCGAAATAATGAAACGTAGAAATATCAAGATTTCCCCTCAATCCCCTGTCAGGACTACTCCCGTCAGCATTGTCTAGTAAAGTAGTTACGGCTGTTCCTTTAAATACGTAATGAAGTGCAAAATGTCCACAGATCCCATAGCCCGGAGGTGGTTGTTTACACCAGAACACACACCCCCGTTTTTGAGCTAAGCTTAGCTAAAAACCGTAGCAATAAAGCCATGTCATCATGACGTCTTCAATAAAGAATGTTTTAGGTTTTTATTTCCACAAACATCTCATGATGGTCTTTTAACTCATTCTGAGCCCAGGACATTAACGGATTAGGGGGTCCAGAGTGCCCCCTCCCGGCCCCATTAACGGCCGCTGTCTTATTTTGAAGGCCAGAAGTCTAGACCGGAAGTACTTCCGGTCTGACGTCATCGGATCGTGCGACGGAACCGATCATTGTTTACGTGGTGCCATGCTGGATCGGCTCGGAGATACTCACCATGTGTTTTATAAACTTCCATCTGCCTCCATCTTCGCTTCTAAAGTGTAGTTTTGAGATAATGGACATTAAAGATGAGATTTCCCGTCCACCTCAATGTTACAGGCTGACTATTGTGTGCTCGTGGAGCCGTGATGATGACAAATCAGCGCGGATTTCGTCTCCGGAGCGTCGGCCATTGTACTCGGTATTTTTACTCGCCGTTACAGTAATAGATTACTTTTCGCGCGATATCGCGTGAATGGCACTATAAATACTCTATTACTTTTCACGCGACATCCCGTGAAAGGCGCTGATTGAGTTAAAATATGGAATACAAGTTTTAAGATACTAGAGATTCGCGCAGATCAGATCGGCGGTGTGTCGTAGTGAACTTTTGGGAAACACTTTGAATAATTCAGATTTCTTTATTTTTTTAACACAGATCTTCTCTTCTGGGCCTCTTCCTGGCATAACATTGTAGGTGGGGGTCCACGGCCAAATACCACTGTGAGTTATACTGAACACTTTCTCTCAGTTGTCTACTGTTGGTTGCATGAGAAGCTATATGTAGCTGACAGGACCATGTCTACTGTTAGTTGCATGAGAAGCTATATGCAGCTGACAGGACCAGTCTACTGTTAGTTGCATGAGAAGCTATATGTAGCTGGCAGTACCATGTCTCTGTACTGTTAGTGACATGACAAGCTATATGTAGCTGACAGGAACAGATACAGAGTGAACAGATCAGCTGACAGTGGCCACATCACGTGCATGTTTTATACACACTTCAGATTAAAAAATTACCCACTGTTTTTTCTGGAAAATGTATTACTCAGCATCTGTAGCAGTTAGAAACACAATTCCAAGCTTACACCTCATAGAAAGAAATCTGAAAAACTTACTGTACTACTTTCTCCATCGTCCTTTCTGTGAGAGACACCATAACCTTAAGTGACCTTAAAGTGAGCTGCTGACTAGACAGTCACTGTGCTTCTCCTACAGTGTTGAAACCTCACTCTCCAGTGGAATAAAGTAACTAAGTACATTTACTTAAGTAATGTACTTGAGTACAATTCTGAGGTATTTGTACCGAATATTTTTACTTCTACTCCACTACATCTTGGATCCAGATATTTGACTTTTACTCCGCTACATTTCTTTTTTGGAAAACCTTAGTTACTAGTTACTTATGCAGATGCAGATATACATTACAATATTATAAAACATACATGAACCACTTTAGCCCTATTTTATACCTTGGCTATTTAAAAATAGCCGATCTACAAGCTCACAGCGCGTCACATCGCGACACTTTGTGAACTTGTAGATCAGCTATTTCCAAACATTTTGTAGGCTTTTGGTACTTTAAGCAGTGTTGTAAAGTAACGAAGTACAAGTACTTCGTTACTGTACTTAAGTACACATTTTGAGAATTTGTACTTTTATTTATATTTTTTCAACCCTGAACTTTTACTTTTACTTAGTTACATTTAAAAGGAAAAAATCGTACTTTTACTCCGCTACATTAAAATTGGACACCTCGTTACTCGCTACAAATCGAAAATCTTAATATCATAGCAGTATGTCTCATACTGTATCAGTATCATCTCTTCTCCCTGAGTCTGCGCTGCGGTGCGGCACTACATGGAAACTGGTGACCCATCGTGTGCGGTGACTCCAGGGGTCGCTCTCCGAACATGGTGATCATTGTTTGTTTTTGACGCAAATACTGTCACAAATAAAAGTAAGGTCACCATCTTGTGTGTAACACGGCCCACGGGAGTAGACGGAGCCATCCAACAAGGAAATGTCAAACTTGGCTTTTCTTTCAAGGGATTAGGATATCGCTCTCTTTTCGGCTCTCTCACTAGCTGTTCCCCTGAGGACAGGCGTTCATGAGTCAAACTTTTCACAATTTGTTGGGACGGCAGTAAGATGTCCATAGCCTACTCCTGTCATCGTGTGCTGTGCGCATAAATAACTGATTTGCAAGCTTACACTGTTACGCTGTTTCAGAGCTAAATGAATCCTGTGGCTCACACGCATATGCTGGATGTTACCTCATTACTTGTGTGATCCAGGTTGAATCCAGTCAATTTGAAGAAATAATAATCCAGCGTTTACTTTGAGGTGACAATAAGAAAGCACAGGCCTACGTTTTCATTCACAATTAACTTCTTGTCTGAAGATCCATTCTATAGCCTATTGTGTCATTGTATAGCCTAGTTTAAACTATAGGGAGCTGCTTGACTCTTTTCAGAAAAGCGCAGACTGGAGTGAGAGCTTAATTGAAATGAACTGTCACCTACATAATATGCGCAGTGAACTGGAATTATATAATTAATTATTCGGAAGCAGGTGTGTAAAGATTCTAATCTATAAACATCTCAAATAGCTTTGGGGAACTTGGTGCCCCAGTGCTATTTGAACCTTTGCATCGTAGGATCAAAATGTTTTGTTCTTACTGTAGGTGTGTGCTTGTGCCCCTGGTATCAAGGGGTCACTGAATGTTCCAACCTATTAATAATAAAACACTTTGAGAATTTTTGGTCTTAATTGCCAGACCCAGAGGGTCGGCCTACAAAAGGCTTTGTCGGTCGGTCGGTCGGTCGGTCCCTCTTTTCCTCAGTGTGCACACACACACACACACACACGCACACACGCACACGCGCACACCCACACACGCACACACACACACACACACACACACACACTCTCACACACACACACACACACACTCATACACACGCACGCACCCACACGCACGCACACACACACACACACACTCACACACACACACACACACTCATACACACACACGCATCTGCCCCTCCCTTCCCTTGCTCGGCTGATTGCCTTGAGTGCCGTCACCTGTACGGGACCAGCTGAGTTGAGTTGGCTGACGAGCTGCTGAGACTATAAATTCCTGTGTGTTCATGTGTTAGTTCAGTGCTGCACCCCTTCCTTGCATTCTGATTTTCATTGCGGGTCTGGCAGAACCAGGTGACCTGGTCTAGTTTTTTGTAGGCATTTTGAAAATATTTTTTGTACTTTTACTTGTACTTGTACTTGTACTTTTTACTTTTACTTTTATACTTAAGTACATTTTAACACTATGTACTTTTGATACTTAAGTACATTTTTTGAGAGCTACTTTCATACTTTTACTTAAGTAATAATATTATCGGTGACTTTTA
This sequence comes from Nannobrachium achirus, assembly GCF_963921795.1. Lineage (NCBI taxonomy): Eukaryota > Metazoa > Chordata > Actinopteri > Myctophiformes > Myctophidae > Nannobrachium > Nannobrachium achirus. The sequence continues at coordinate 9,632,885 of NC_137830.1, forward strand.
CTTTTACTTGATTAACTTTCAAGTGGAATATCGGTACTTTTACTTAAGTATGGGTTTCCAGTACTTTATACAACACTGACTTTAAGTACATTTTGATGCCAACACTTTCATACTTTTACTCAAGTACATTTTGAATTCCGGACTGCTTACTTGTAACAGAGTATTTCTATATGGCAGTATGATACTTTTACTTATAAAATGTGCATACTTTTTCCACCACTGTCACTCTCTCAGTTCCTGTTGGCGTGCAAACTGCACTTCCTCTTCTCTATCCACAAGTTTCCCAACAAGCTTACTGCTTCACTTCCTCTACACAGCTGATTGAAATCACTGAACAAAGCACCATGTAATCACCATGCAGAGATTCAGGTGCCACAGCAGCACAACAACCAATCGTATGAAACAGCTAAGAGGACAGGAAGTGATGCCCACCTTTCGCGCAAAGGCTCATGGGACATAGGAAACTTGTGGATACGTAGGCTACGGTAACACATCGGACGCTTCAGCTCGAAACTTCCATCAACTCCCATGTTAAAAGAAAGACGAAAGACCTCTTCCGGGGTATTCTCTTAACATGGGAGTGGATGGGAGTTTCGAGCCGAAGCGTCCGATGTGTGGCCGCAGCCATAAGCTGCGTCTCAAGTCCTTAAATTAGATCCTATTTCCTACACTTCTTTCCTATTTCCTTGCATGTTTGTCCCGCCGACTAACAATAGAACGCCCATATAAGGGAGTTGGCCTATCACCTGTGATGTTGTCATCAGAAATGGGACATCTCTTCTCTATTTCCTCAATGGGAGGAACTAACATACAAGCAAGGAAATAGGATTTGATTTAAGGACTTGAGACATCGGTCTAGAGAAAGAGGAAGCAGCTTCTCTTCTGCACCTGACCACATGACTACCCCGCTTTCTATGTGACTGAAGCCTTTGACATTAGCAGTGTGTTTTAACTCTTTGTGTGTGATTAGTCTTAGTTAACGTAGTTGTTTCATGTACTGTACATTTTATTGATTAAGCCTGCTGAGGCATCAATGCACAACAAAACCTCTGCATGTAACAATCACACGGCATAGAACATAAAAGCAGATAAGGCAGATAAAAAGAAAGAAAAATAATTTAAAAAATAAACAACATTTAAAGCTACAGAGAATAAATGTGTCTTAAGAGAGATATTTAAAAACCCCAATTGACTGAGCATGTCGAATATTTAAAGGGAGGTTATTCCAAAGAGTGGGAGCAGCAGCAGCAGCGAAGTTCACAGTTACACGACTTCTAAGGTTAAAGTCCATGGGGTCTCCCTGGTGTGTGTGTGTGTGTGTGTGTGTGTGTGTGTGTGTGTGTGTGTGTGTGTGTGTGTGTGTGTGTGTGTGTGTGTGTGTGTGTGTGTGTGCGTGTGCGTGCGTGTGTGTGTGTGTGTGCGTGTGTGTGTGTGTGTGTGTGTGTGAGAGTTTCATGTCAGCAACTAGAAGCAAGAATGGAGGAATGTGGGAGTGACTCATACTAGTGGCGCACGGTACAGATTTACAAACCTTTTTTTTCCCGACAGAACAGGATACTTACTTTTATTTAGCAATGAGCGGCGCGCACGGACGTGTATCAGTATCATTTCCTCTTCTTAAAGTTTCAACACCACCCTCCCCTGTGCCAATGTTAGCACCCGTGCCTAAGGTTGTTTCCCCGCTATAGACGAATCCACAGAGCGCTGCTCTGAGTTGTGTAATCATTATTGCAGTGTCAGACGCTTGCCTGCTGTCTGCATTCTGCTCGCTTTACCTGCTATTTTACTGCTCTGACAGATACAAAGTGTCACTGACTTGCAGAGGAGAGAGACACTGGAGCAGCTCAGACAGTTTAAGCCCTTTATTTAGGTGCTAGTATAAAAAGTATCTGACATTTCCATGCTAGTGCATCTTCATCAGAGTCATGAATGGAGGCAAACACAGAGGTAAATTTGAACAGGTGTAGGAGAGGACGGGGCTGCCGGATCTCTGACACCAGGTGCAGCATGTCACAGCCCCATATATAATTATTACATGGACAAATAATTATAGGAAAACAGTTAAGTCAGCATTGCATAGGTGAGTCCATTTAGAATAGAGAAATATTGAGAGACACAGATTATATATAGTATAGGGGCCAAAAATGCCAAACATTTAAAAACACAATGTACAGTATATACAGTATAATGCCAGGGACCATCTATATTTTAAAAATATAGGCTTAATTCTTCATTTAGGCCGTGTGGCTCTAAAGCGTCAAGGCTGTGGATCCATAATGCTTCTCTAGAAAGTAATGTGTATATTATATCACCTCCCCGTGGTGGTGGGGCTGTGATTCTTTCTATCCCCTAAAACTTGATGGAGGCTGGGGAGCCATGATTGGCTATGGCATATTCAAGATTTTTGGTGCGGAGAGCCGTCTTATGTTCACCAATAGGCCTACGTACTTTCAGTGGTCTCTTAGTGGTTTCAAGGTCATTTAACCATGTAGACCAAATGAGTTGAATTACAAATGATAAATGAGGATATTTTTTATTTTTTACCCGTGTGTGGATGGGTGAAAAACTTTGTGTTTGTTGAATTGGAGCACTGGGCACAATTTCCACATTTATAAAAGCCTTGTGGGGGTTTAGGGAGCCAGGACGGCGGAGAGGGTGCATTCATGTCCGAATGGACTAGGCGGTCTCTGAGGATTAGCCTTATTCATGGCCCACCCACTCAGCATCCCCCGGGTGCTGAAGTCACATTTTGAAGGGGAAAATCCTACTATAGCCTATAGAGTTAACACAGAAATCGCAAATTTAATGCAATTTCCGAATAGTAAAGTATAAAATACGGCTAGCATGATCAAGAACACAAGATAGTAAAAGGCACAAAGCATTATAATTTACTTTACCGTTCGAAATAATGATTTGCTGGCTCTAAGTCCAGCTATTTCTGTTATCGCTTCCCCTTCTAAATTGATGTCAGCACCCGGGGGATGCTGAGAAATTTGCTGAGTGGGCGGGCCGTGAATAAGGCTTATTCTGGAGCGTCTGAAAGAAAAGAGAAGGATTAGCAAAGATGTTTGCAAGTTTGGGATAACTTTTCAAAATGTGCCAGTGTTTGAGAAATATTTTTTTTATTAGCCCTGCCGCTGGCGTATAGGCCTACTGTGTTGAGAAACAGGGTCTAGTGGGGGCCTGCTTAGGCGTTTTGATGAGTAAGGACGTTCTGTCTGTGTAGAGAGCTCTATGATAGGCTGCGTCTAAGTCTGCTTGGTTGTAGCCTCTTTCTGCAAAGCGGTTAGTAAGGTCTGTAGCTTTTAATTTGAAATCTAAAGTAGAGCTACAGTTGCGTCTGAGGCGAAGTATTGGCCAATAGGGATGTTGCGGATGAGCTGTTTAGAATTGTTGCTGTTGGCTCTTAGGAGCGTGTTTCTACTAAGCGGTTTGTGATATATGGTAGTGTCAAACAGGCCATCTTTGCTCTTAAATATTGTGAGGTCTAGAAAGTTTATGTCTTTGTCATTAAACTCCAAGGTGAAAGTTAATTACCTAGTGATGGAGTTGACTGGAGGAACGCTTGCAGTTCATCTATGGTGCCTTTCCAGATAAACAGCACATCATCAATGTACCTGCGCCATTGAGCTATTTTGGAGAGAAATGTATTATTAACAGGGTTATGGATGACCTTCTGTTCCCAGAACCCCATTACCAAGCAGGCATATGAAGGGGAGAAGGCACTGCCCATTGCTGTTCCTTGGCATTGTGGATGGAAATTCCCAGAGTTTTTGAAAAAGTTATTAGATAAAATTATCTCTGCTAGTTCAGTAAAAAAAGGTGAGGATGGCAATATATGTGCCGGGCGTGTATTTAAATAATGAGAAATGGCTTCTTTACCAACATCATGCGATATGCATGTGTAGACTCTGCACATCTAGTGAAGCTAATATAACATCAGCATGTACACATTTCAAATGTTTTATTAAATTCAGAACATCAGTAGTATCACCAAGGTAGGATGGCAAGTTTTGTACATATTGTCTCCGAAAGTGTAATTGAGACAACGGCTCAGTATGGCTGCCTATGGATGACACTATAGGGCGGAGGGGAGGGTTCTCCAGGGTTTTGTGTATTTTGGGAACACCTTTCTCCTTGTCTGTGATGAAACATCTCTTGTGAGACATGTATAAAACCATCTTTCTTAGTTTTTACGCTTACAGTGGGGTTGTGTATCCATGAGTTGGCTTTTAATGCTCTGGTCATATTTGTAAAAACGCATGACTACTACTGCACCTCCTTTGTTGACTGGACGTATAATATATGTTCTTAATTCAAGGTTGTGTAAGACTGTGACCTGACTTGCATCAGGTCATTATGACTTGTTCACATTGGAAGTGTCAAATAAAAGATAAGGGTTGTACTGTAGCCTACCACACACACACACACACATGCACGCACGCACAGAGAAGCAAAGTAACCTGAGCTAATCCCATTCTGATCCTCGCAGTCTTATTTCACATAGAACAATTTGAATATGAAATGGATTGTGCATTTTAGGCAAGCTGTATACAGCCTGTCTTCTGCAATGAAATATATATCAAAAGCAACAGTTTGTATTTTCTGGTCGTGTTGGCCTCATCACAAACAAATTAACTCAAATCAAATATAGTTCTAGTAGCTTGATAGACTGAAGTATCAGTGGCCGCCTCAGAGTCTCTATTAGTTTGACAGTCACTGCACACCGACACATGAAAGATTGCCATTTTCAGTGCCAGCATAATTTATTTCCTTTTTTCTCTTCTTTGTTTTTCTTCTTCTCTGTCTTTTTTGTGAGGGACATGGGGAGAACATGCAAACTCCACACAGCCAACCCCACCTATCTTCTTTCCACTCTTCCTTTCCATTTTGTCCTTGTCCTTGTTTATGGCTCTAACAGCTGACAGCTTAAAGTAACGCTTGTCAGTCCACATCCTAACGGGTGAAAGGGGCTTCCCTGTAGTACATACCACCTCATCTGGGAGTGGCTGTTCTCAAACCATACAGTGATCAGCATGCTCTGGCTGTTCTGGTACATTCACCACCTCATCTGTTCCCACACCATACAGTGAGTGCTCTGTGTGTACTTGTAGCAGAGTAGAATGCTACAAACTCTCACTAGGAGGACTATAGGTCAGAACCTCTGTGCAGAACCCCAAGGTAGGCTACTTTATGACACCATAGCTTTAATCGGGCCTAAATATCTGAGCCCAAGCCCAACCCAGCCCGACAGAACGTCAGCCCCAGACCGACCCAAAGCCCCATAAATATTATTGACAATTGGCCCAACCAAGCCGACAGTCCAACATTTTTCTAAACAAGCTTAATCTCTGCATGCACTGCAGACTTTTTTTAAATAAATATTGACAATGTGTTAAGAACAGTCATTCTACCCTTTTACAACTGTCTGTATTAAAAGAAACAGTGTTTAGCAAATAGGGCTAACCATCCTAATTAAGGAAATAATAAATAACGAGCCTCGCTTGGAGAACACGGGCTGACGACCTTGGCAGCAGGCCATAGTATAAATCAAATCAAATCAAATCAAATTCTATTTATAAAGCACATACCGTATACAACAACAAAATTGCACAAAGTGCTGTACATGGAGGCATCAATGCACAACAAAACCTGTGTAACAATCACAGGGCATAGGGAAGAACATAAAAGCAGATAAGGCAGATAAAAAGAAAGAAAAATAATTAAAAAAATAAACAACATTTAAAGCTACAGAGAATAAATGGGTCTTAAGAGATATTTTAAAAACCCCAATTGACTGAGCATGTTGAATATTTAAAGGAAGGTTATTCCAAAGAGTGGGGGCAGCAGCAGCAGCGAAGTTCACAGTTACACGACTTCTAGGGTTAAAGTCCATGCTTGTACATCGGCTATTTTTTAATTTTTGGGAAAATCTTGAAAATGTTTGAGTAATTCAGATTTTTTTTTTTTTACACAGATCTTCTTCTGGGGGTCTCCCTGGCACAACACATTTTCAGGTGGGGGTCCACGGACAAATACCTCTGTGAGTTATACTGAACACTCTGTCTCTGTCTACTGTTAGTTGCATGAGAAGCTATATGTAGCTGCCAGGACCATGTCTCTGTCTACTGGTAGTTACATGAGAAGCTATATGCAGCTGCCAGGACCAGATACAGAGTGAACAGACCAGCTGACAGTGGCCACATCACATGCATGGTTTAAACACACTTCAAATAAACAATATACCATTGACTGTCACATAAATGAACTCTGCGGTTCAGCTGGTTTCTCTATTGTACTTTCTGTGAGCCCTTAAATTAGCCCTTAAAGGGGTGGTGACATCCAAAAATAAATTTTGAGTTTTTTATGCTTTTTTTAATGTTCCCTGGCCTCAATTACACCAAAAAAAACACAACTTTTGACATGCAGTGGTTTTCCTGCTATCTGTGTGTTTGTGCCGGTTTCTGCATAATGAGTCTCAAACGCGCAGTTCATTGGATACTGGACTCATACGTCGTCAGTCCTCCTCTCTCCCAGTCTCCCTGTCTGTATTTCTCCCATAGAGTTATTTCTCCACAGCCCAAGTTTTGAGGAAGTGACCTCTTACATTATATCGTCCTTTAATTGTAAATATGGGCATATAAAATACATTTATCCATTCAAATATCTTATTTACATCAATATCCTTCATATCAAGTAGTCTGTTTATGCTTTAGTGAAATAATTAAAATCGCTATGTATTTGCGCACAGCGGAACCTCTCTCCTTCTTACCGACACTCTGTGTCGGCTGTGTCCGACTAACAGTGCACTGCTCCCCGGGGTAGAGCTAAGTGGAACCTCCCTCCTTTTACCGACACTCTGTCGTTGCTGTGACACACACACACACACACACACACACACACACACACACACACACAGACAGACAGTAATGCGAGCAGACAGTAAAACGCTATAACACAAGCAATATGTGTTTCTCTAAACTGAGGCATTTAGCCAAAATATGTTGCTATAACTACAAAGGACCATGACGTTTTTCTGCATTGCGGAGCTGAACGTTACCGCGGCGCCGACGGTCTAAATTGAACTCCGCGAAGGTACATAGTAACCGCAGGGCTCCGGTAATGTATCGTTCCCGGGGTAAGAAAAAACACCCGCGCCTCGGCTCGTAATGACACAATTCCCCGCTGATCATGCAGACGCGTATGCCTCAGGCCAGGGCTTAGCTCAGCCTCTTTAGCTGCCATGGTTGTGTGTGTGTGTCTGTGTCACAGCCACTGTCTTGTGCGAAAGCAACAAAAAATGCGAGCACGCATCTCTGTGTGTTGGAGCCGGGGCGGCCGCAGATCTGTATGTGCGTGCGCGTGCGTGTGTGTGTGTGGCCACTTTGGGTACCATAGTTTGAGAATCGCTGTCCTATAAGGGCTGAAGTGATTGATTTGTATTAATAATCAAAATCTACAAAGTTACTAGTAACTAAAGCCTCCAAATGATTGTAGTGGAGAGATAAAGTGCATTTGCCTCTGAGATGTAGTGGAGTAGAAGTATAAGAATTGAAAATTGGAAAGGGTTAGGGTTAGGGTTAGGGCTAATACTCAAAATTGTACTCAAGTACATGTACTTACTGCACTATAGGCCTACTAATATTTATTTTGTTAGAATGAGTGGGAGAGAGAGGCTCCCCTGGTGGTGAGTTTAGAGTATTTCAGGTGACAGACCGTTTTTCATGACACCTAAACAGAGAGAGACACCATGGCTCCATGGAGTGGATTTTCAAGTTTAAACATTTTAAAACATGTTTTTAGGACCAGGGCAAAGACTTTTATGATTGGTAAAAACAGAATGTCATTTAACCTTTAAGTTCTGTTCTACTTTCTGTGAGAGTGAAACATCATAACCTTAAGAGACCTTAATGTCAGCTAGATTATCTCTGCTGCTGACCAGACACATAGTCTGTGTGCTTCTTCTGCAGTAGGACCGGGCCTTCATTTTCAGGCCTGTTGAGAACTTTAATGTTGTGTGTGGAGAATATAATTATAATAGCTTGTTAAAGTGATCATGTTGTAACATTTTGCATTTGTAGTTATTTTACTGTAATTCAGTGTGTGTGTGTGTGTGTGTGTGTGTGTGTGATGCTTGGGTTTCATGTCAGCAACTAGAAGCAAGAATGTAGGAATGTTCAGAATATGGGAGTGACTCATACTAGTGGCGCACGGTACAGATTTACAAACCTTTTTTTCCCCGACAGAACAGGATACTTACTTTTATTTAGCAATGAGCGGCGCGCGCACGGACGTGTATCAGTATCATTTCCTCTTCTTAAAGTTTCAACACCACCCTCCCCTGTGCCAATGTTGGCACCCGTGCCTAAGGTTGTGTTTCCCCGCTATAGACGAATCCACAGAGCGCTGCCCTGAGTTGTGTAATCATTATTGCAGTGTCAGACGCCTGTCTGCCGTTTGCATTCTGCTCTCTTTACCTGCTATTTTAATAATGCTCTGACAGATACAAAGTGTCACTGACTTTCAGTGGAGATAGACACATGGACCATTTGAATATAAAATGGATTGTGCATTTTAGGCAAGCTGTATACAGCATGTCTTCTGCAATGAAAAGTAAATATCATCAAAATCAACAGTTTGTATTTTCTGGTCATGTTGGCCTCATCACAAACAAATTAGCTATCAAAAATAGCTCTGGTAGCTTGATAGACTGAAGTATCAGTGGCCGCCTCAGAGTCTCTATTAGTTGGCAGTCGCTGCACACCGACACATGAAAGATTGTCGTTTCAGTGCCAGCATAATTCATTTCCTTTTTTCCTATTTTATTTCCTCTCTTCTTTTCCGTTTTGTCCATGTCCTTGTTTATGGCTCTAACAGCTGACAGTTTAATGTAAGGCTTGTCAGTCCACATGGTCACGGGTGTAAGGGGCTTCCCTGTAGTACATTCAGTCAAACGCACCACCTCATCTGGGAGTGTCTGTTCCCACACCATACAGTGATCAGCATGCTCTGGCTGTTCTGGTACATTCACCACCTCATCTGTTCCCACACCATACAGGATTCTCTGTGACACCCTGAATGTTTCAGGTCAGTCTAAGGTGGTTCAGGTGCTGTCCTGCCTTCCTGCTGGCCACAGACTCTCACTAGGACTATAGGTCAGAACCTCTGTGCAGAACCCAAGGTACTTTATGACACCAGAGCTTTAATCGGGCCTAAATATCTGAGCCCGAGCCCAACCCAGCCTGACAGAACGTCAGCCCCAGACCGACCCAAAGCCCCATACATATTATTGACAATTGGAGCCCGACCCAGCCTACAGTCCGACATTTTTCTAAACAAACTTAATCGCTGCATGCACTGCAGCCTCTTTTTCAATATTGGCAATTTGTTAAGAACAGCCATTCTACCCTTTTACAACTCTGTATTTAAAGAAACAGTGTGTAGCAAATAGGGCTGACCATCCAAATTAGCCCTTAAAGGGGAAGACCACCCATTTTCAATATTGAAATATGTCATTAATATAACTTAGAGGAGTTGTGTGGAAATAGAAAAAAAGTTCCCCCTCTTCTGTGTTGCCTAGAACTGGAGGATTGATTTGGGGGTTTGTATTGTAAAGTACAATGTGTGATGTCATCAAGTTGTAATTTACAATACAAACCCCAAAATCAATCCTCCAGTTCTAGGCAACACAGAAGAGGGGGAACTTTTTTTCTATTTCCACACAACTCCTCTAAGGTATATTAATGACATAGTTCAATATTGAAAATGGGTGGTCTTCCCCTTTAAGTTCTGTTCAGATTCACTACACCTTCGTTCTGTTCGGGTCATTTTGACCCGGGGGATATTTGGTTTAAAAAAACAATACTAATATAAATTTTAACTTAACAAATCATCATGATACATTGACTTTGACTCAATACCAAACAATTCATATGATATATATGGTAAATGTTTGCATTTCTGCTTTGCTATATCACATTAAACACTGAAAGAGCTAGGCGTTTTTACTGATTTAGCTGAAATTCATGTAAAAAAACTACTTTATTTAATACTGGGCAATATTGCTCATGCTTATAGGAAACAATGAAAATCAGACAATGTTTTCATGCATTTTTTGCATGAAAACCTTTTTTTTTCAACATGCCCATTAATTGAATACTTGTGGATCAAGAACAGGACATCATTCTCACATAGAGCTGAACACACATGTGAACACACATGAACGTCACATATGAATATACACTTGAACGTATACACTAGGACAGAGGTATTCAAACACTTTGGTCTCAGGGCACCCCTGTAAACATCATTTTCATCCACAGCACTCCTGAATTACAGTGTTACTTTACAGCACCTTATGTTTATGTAAAATAATGTAAAATTTCCCCTAAGATACAGTACAGTCACAAGGAAAACTTCAGATAAGTGAGGGGTGAGTGTGAGGGGTGAGGAGGGGAGGGGTGAGGAGGAGAGGGGGTGAAGGGTGTGTGTGTGTGGGGGGGGGGGGGGGGGTGAGGGCGATAGGAGGGGGAAGGAGGTGAATTTGTGTCTGTGTATACATGCTTTAGTTTATTTCTGTGCGTCTGGGGTGGCGGGGGTGGGAGGGAGGGAGGGAGGGAGGGGGGTTGGGTTGGGGGGTTTGGAGGGGAGGGGGTAAGGGTGAGGTGAGGGGGGTTGGAGGGGGGAGGGGTGGAAGGTGTTAGGGGTGATTGTGTATCTGTGTTTGTACATGATTCCTTGTATTTCTGTGCATCAGGGGAGGGGGGGTTAGGTGTGGGGGGGAGGGGAGGGGGGGGGGGGTCGGAACAGGGCTTCGGAAGGGGGGTGTTAGAATGGGAGTGACTGTGTGTCTGTGTTTTGGCATAATACTGCGTATTTCTGTGCATCTGTGCTTCCCGGGTCAAAATGACCCGAACAGCACTTAAGGTTCAAAAAATATGAGGGGGGTGTAGCATGGGTGTAGTGCAAAAATATTTTTTTTACATGTTCATCTCAGAAGAATCTTTAAGGCCAGTCAGTTTCAGGTGGAAAAAATGTAAACTTCTACCTTTTTTTTCCAAATGAAAATGTAAAACGGGTCAAAATGACCCGAACAGAACTTAAGGGTTAAGGACGAAATAAACATGGAGCCTTGCTCAGAGAACATGGGCTGATTACCTCCGCAGCAGGCTTAGTATTATAGCTACTAAGTTCACAGTCACACAACTTCTATAATATAAGTCCAAGCTTTTACATCGGCTAGTCTGGGGAAAATCTTGAAAATGTTTGAAACACTTTGAGTAATTCAGATTTTTTTTACACAGATCTTCTTTTCTGGGGGTCTTCCTGGCACAACACACTTTAGGTGGGGGTCCACGGCCAAATACCTCTGTGAGTTATACTGAACACTTTCTCTCTCACATCTCTGCTATGTGTAGCTGACAGGACCATGCTGACTACTGTTAGTTACATGATAAGCTATATGTAGCTGACAAGACCATGTCTCTGTCTACTGTTAGTTACATGAGAAGCTATATGTAGCTGACAGGACCATGCTGTCTACTGTTAGTTACATGAGAAGCTATATGTAGCTGACAGTACCATGTCTCTGTCTACTGTTAGTTACATGAGAAGCTATATGTAGCTGACAGGACCATGCTGTCTACTGTTAGTTGCATGAGAAGCTATATGTAGCTGACAGGACCATGCTGTCTACTGTTAGTTACATGAGAAGCTATATGTAGCTGACAGGACCATGTCTCTGTCTACTGTTAGTTGCATGAGAAGCTATATGTAGCTGACAGGACCATGTCTCTTTCTACTGTTAGTTACATGAGAAGCTATATGTAGCTGACAGTACCATGTCTCTGTCTACTGTTAGTTACATGAGAAGCTATATGCAGCTGCCAGGACCAGATACAGAGTGAACAGATCAGCTGACAGTGGCCACATCACGTGCATGTTTTATACACACTTCAGATAAACAACATAACATTGACTGTCACATAAATGAACTCTGGGGTTCAGCTGGTTTCTCCACCATCCTTTCTGTGAGAGTGAAAACACCATAACCTTAATGTCAGCTAGATTATCACATAGTCCCTGTGCTTTTCTGCAGTAGGATCGGGCCTTTGACAACTCTAGTGTGTGTGTGTGTGTGTGTGTGTGTGTGTGTGTGTGTGTGTGTGTGTGTGTGTGTGTGTGTGTGTGTGTGTGTGTGTGTGTGTGTGTGTGTGTGTGTGTGTGTGTGTGCGTGTGCGTATCAGTATCATTTCCTCTTCTTAAAGTTTCAACACAACTAAAGTAAAGACTTCCTTTTAATGAATCTCAGTGTGATGTGTGTCTCATGACACTTTGTGTGTGTGTGTGTGTGTGATGTCACTGAGTGAGGTTAAGGGCTTAACTACAGTAATATGTTTAACAATAACTCATTCAATAACAAGTCAGTGAATTAATGATCGTCAGACAGTAAAACCACCCCAACCATGTATGTATAAAAAAGTGACACTTTGTCTCATATTGATCTGGACAAAGAAACCTGTAACCAAAAGATGTTGTACCAGGGACCCCCATATGAAAAGATGTTGTACCAGGGACCCCCATATGAAAAGGGTTGTACCAGGGACCCCCATATGAAAAGATGTTGGGACCCCCCATATGAAAAGGTGTTGTAATAGGGACCCCCATCACTTTAGATGTCTCAAGATCTTTCCACATTTATTTTGAAAATAGCATATCTACAAGCATAGAACTTGTTGCAATGCAACAAATTGGGAGCATGTAGATCTGCTATATTTGAACAACAACAACAACAACAACAACACAAATATATATAAGGCTTACATGTTTACACTGGTCCTCATTTTGCTGGGGACCCCCTGGATCCCCCTCAAGGACCCATGGGGATCCCTGGACCCCTCATTGAGAACCAGTGCGTTGGATTGATTGATTCACCTATATAAAATCAACCTCCCTGTGTGGTTTTCTGACAGATGTTTTTCAGGACAGATTTGGAAAGAAACCTAAACCAATGTTTCACATCCTTTAATGGATGATGTGAGGACATTCCATATGATGGTGTGATTGGTGTCAGAGTAGGTGAATGAGAATGTTATATTTTGTTCTAAATATAATAATGATGATGTGAGGAGATTCCATATAACGTAACCCTGTCTTCTACCCTGAGCCATCCTAACACACAAACACATCTCGCCTCGGCACTCGCGCAATGGAGAAAAAAAAACTCTTTAATATGGAATTAGGGTCCCATTTTGATCATATGAGTTCACTTTGACACGTTTCATGTCCATCCATGGATCTGCACAACAACTCTGATTTTTACCGTCTCTACACTGCTAAACTAGTAGTAGTCAACGCTGCTCTGCTGCTGCGTCTTGCTTCTCATGATGCCCGTGATAAGTCGCAAAACAAACCTGCTCCCATTGAGTTTTAATTCTGGATGGACAGACGGTATGAAAAGTGTGTCTCTGTGTGTGTGTGTGTGTGTGTGTGTGTGTGTGTGTGTGTGTGTGTGTGTGTGTGTGTGTGTGTGTGTGTGTGTGTGTGTGTGTGTGTGTGTGTGTGTGTGTGTGTGTGTGTGTGTGTGTGGAGGGAGGGAGATATGGAGAGAAAAAGAGAGAGAGAGATCCGTCGCTCAGATACTATGCTCAGACTCGGATCAGCGGCTCTCACCAGCAACAGTCCCTGTGTCTTGCGTCCGCCGCTGCTATTCAAGACCAGTAGTGATCCAGAAAAATATCAAACATTTTTGAAAAGAGTCGGGCAGGCCCTGATCGTCCTCCGAGCCACTCTGCAGGGCTCAGATTGGATCTGTGAGCCCTCACACTAGACGAATTCAGAAGCAAGGCAATTAAATTAAATTCCCCGATTGTCAGGACAGGTAGTGTGCGCCTACCTTAAGTCATCCTAAACTAGCAAAGTGTGTTGGAATTAGGTGGGTCATGGTCTTAAAGCAGAGGTTTAGTCGTACCAGTTTGTTTTGGGAGGTCTGAAGATTAATTTTGGAGCGGTGCTAGCCGTTCCGATATGTGACATATGTCCATGCGAAATAGACAGTGTATCAAAAGTGATTACGTATATGAATGTCCCTTTACACTTCACTTTGCACTGACCTGTTCTGACATCACAATGATGACTCAACCAACTCAGCGTTCTCAAAGGGCCCGAAATGTAATTAGCATACATTTTACGCCCTACCCTGAAAACGTCAATATTAAGTCCATAATATGCATGGGCATTCCCAGATGATGCCCTGTTAGGGCAACCAATACCATCACCGACACATTTTGGCCAACTTAAACAACCAAGCAGGTCTGTGCATTTTTTGGGTCAAAGTTGATACACTGACAAAGCGCCAGTGCTCACCCAGCAGTCTGCCCAGGCAGATGCACCCATGTGCACACGCCCATGTCTTCTCGCCCTTAGGGCGTCTTACTGGTACATAAAGATAGGAATTTCAGGGAGGCCATGAAGGCCATGGCCGCCGTTGCCCCTCAGTTTGGCCTTGTGCCCCTCAAACCAATGGCATGACCTGAGGCCACAGTGGCCTTAATGCCCCAGCTGACTGTGCTACTTTCTCCTCTGTCTCTGCATGTAGACACAAGTGTCTTTCTTGTCATGTAGACACCAGTGTCTTGTTTAGTCCCCAAACCAATCCAGTATTTTTATATATTAAATTCAATTAATGATTTCAATGGACTAAAATCTTGTTTTATTTGATGGCCTCTCTGCCCTGGCATTGTACCCTAAAGGTCAAGTGGCCTTGCCCCTAAAATGATGACATTCCAGGCCTGGATACAAGTGTCACTCTGTCACTCCGGCAGAGTGACAGGTGAAAATAAGTCATGTGACCTGAGGGTAATGAGGTCATGTGATTCTTGTTATATTGTGAAGTTTTCTTTATGGTGTGTTTTATTTTTCACTGCTTTTACGTTTGTCACTAGATTATTACTTGTAAAATAGAGAGAAGCCTTGAATCGCACGCACACACACACGCACGCACACATGCACGCACACAACGGTTTCCTCCTGACATATAGTGATGATGTGTAACTTCTTACTTCTGCTTTGTGGTTATTTCCCCCCCCCCCCCTCACACACTTTATTTCTGTCTCTCTCTCTGCGCTGTCTACAGCCTCCATTTTGAGAAGTTAATGACGGAGACTCCATCTTAACCAACAGCAGAGGAGTGAGACGATGGAAACATCCTTCTAGTGATAAATGTATACGGTAGTACGTTTTTGTATATTATGTTCTAGAGACTGATGTGATAAATGCAGGGTGATATAGTTATATATTATGTTCTATAACAGTGGTTTTCAACCAGTGGTCCGGGGACCATCGGTGGTCCTTGAAGGGGTTGGTAGCCAAATGGAACCTTATGGATCTTTAACTCTTGAGAGCGTAAAATGAAACTAAATGGACCCGTCAATTTGGTGCCATGTTGTTAAACATCTGCATCACATGTCTCTGCATTACTTTCTCTGTCTCTGTCTCTGTCTCTGTCTCTGTCTCTCTCTCTCTGTCTCTGTCTCTCTCTCTCTCTCTCTCTCTCTCTGTGTGTGTGTGTGTGTGTGTGTGTGTGTGTGTGTGTGTGTGTGTGTGTGTGTGTGTGTGTGTGTGTGTGTGTGTGTGTGTGTGTGTGTGTGTGTGTGTGTGTGTGTGTGTGTGTGTGTGTGTGTGTGAGATTATGTCATCCAACATAATGATTGTGATCTATTTATTTGACAGGTTGAATAAAGAGCGTCATGGACACAGAGGAGTCTTACATTGCCAAAGCATTACAATACAGTATGATACAAAATAATAACATAAATAATACATATTCAAAATCAGAACAATATGAACTAAAACAAAGAAAAATATAAGCAAAATGACATTAGTCTATTCATAGTGATCAACACTTATAGTGTTCACCCGTTGTCCCTCATTTTGTGACAGGCTGCTACATATTTTGCTGCCGACCTTGAACATTCGGCTTTCTCACCTAGTAAATAGGCAAATTGTATCTTTGTGTTTTCTCTCTCTCTGTCTCTGTCTCTGTCTCTGTCTCTCTCTCTCTCTGTCTCTCTGCCTGCAGGGTGTGTGTGTGTGTGTGTGTGTGTGTGTGTGTGTGTGTGTGTGTGTGTGTGTGTGTGTGTGTGTGTGTGTGTGTGTGTGTGTGTGTGTGTGTGTGTGTGTGTGTGTGTGTGTGTGTGTGTGTGTGATTATGTCATCCAACATAATGATTGTGATCTATTTATTTGACAGGTTGAATAAAGAGCGTCATGGACACAGAGGAGAAGAGAAGAGACAGACCAGAGTCTCTATCAGTGAACAGTGACCGTTCTAAAGATCAACCTGCTGACACAACGTATGTGATTCCTCCTATACAATATACAGTCTAATGTGTAAGGGATAATCTCTGGCTCAGCGGTCGTTATCGAGAGATAAAATCCCGATTGATGCCACCAATGCGAAGCGGAGGTGGCGGCCTTACAAGATTTTTATATTATTGTAAATGACACTGTGTGTTTGTTTACGACTTTACATGGTCTTACGCAGTCTGTTATCTAGAAATAACACACCGCTGATTTCAGCACTTGACCAATTCGTTTTTTTTGCTGCCATTTTAAACATAGCTGAAGTTGCTGAACTAAGCAGCTGCCAAATTGTCCTTACCTTTTAACGTGGGCACGCATCGTGCACGATCTGTGCGCGATGTAGACGTGTAGACTGGGTGACAGCTTTCGAATAAAAAAAAATCCATTGAAATAGACGTAACCGCCACTGTTTACATAAAAAACGAAACAGCCAGCTGTGCGAGGACCCCCTAAATGATATATACAAGCTATATAGCTTGTAGATCTGCTATTTTCTGAGAGTAGGTGGAAAAAGAGTGGAGCCAATAACAGTCTGTACCTTTTCTGTTTTTGGTTACTTCCTGAAGGGGTCCCTGTTTCATCTCTCTCTCAGCTAAGGTCAGCTAAGGTCACAGGGTCCCTGCTACATCTCTCTCTCTCAGCTAAGGGGTCTCTGCTACATCTCTCTCTCTCTCTCTCTCTCTCTCTCTCTCTCTCTCTATCTCTCTCTCTCTCTCTCTCTCTCTCTCAGCTAAGGGGTCCCTGCTACATCTCTCTCTCTCTCTCTCTCTCTCAGCTCAGGGGTCCCTGCTACATCTCTCTCTCTCAGCTAAGGGGTCCCTCCTTCAACTCTCTCTCAACTAATGGATCCTTGACTACACTGAAGACAGATGATACAGTATATAGGTGACAGAGTGTGTGTGTGTGTGTGTGTGTGTCAGAGATGGGGACTCGAGTTAAAGACTCGTCACTCGAGTCGAATCGAGTGACACTTTTGGCGACTCGTCACTCGACTCGGACTCGCCCCTCAAAAACTCGTGACTTGACTCGACTCGTGCTCATAAGTCTCGTTAAGTTCACGAGTCTTATGAGCGGTGCTTAAAATAAAGATTGTTCACGACGTTAACAATCTTTATTTTAAGCACTATAATGCATGACAAGCACGACAAATATTGCCTTTCCTTCTCCTTTCTTCTTTCTTTCTTCTCTGTTGCGCGGCTGCGCGCCGCTGTGCTGCTGAGTGTTGCGCACGGAGACAGCGGCGACCGCGTTGTTTTTCCCAACGTACTTAAGCGCAACGGTGGGGGCCAGCCCAGGAGCGCTTCGCTGTGTTCACTTGGACCGCCCGCAGCTCAGGGCCATTGGGAAAACCGCAGTCTGTCTCGCAAAGCGTGGCAGACACAGCCGTCTGCATGGACCTTTCATCCTAAGATTTAAATATTAAAACGGCGAAATAAAACATATATGTTTAGCTCATCATCAGCTATTTTACTTCAGCTAACCTGGCATTTGTTCAATAATTGTATAAAATGATAGGATTATCTGTGAGAACCTGCTTATCTAACGTCGGGTTTCTCTCCAGAGCGCAGCCTCCTCTCGTAATAATATTAATAATGTTCCACTACCACCAGCTGCAGCTATATAGGTCTAATAGCTGAGCTCATTAACCCCTCGTAAGTTAACTTATTGTTTAAAGCAGTAACGTGAGGTTACCATGCCCAGTAGCCCTACTGTTACACTGCTAGAGGATTATTAAATTTTTTTTTGTATCTGTTGCGCTCGCACGTATAGGCTATAGTGCGTCTTTCCATGATATCTAGACGCCGACGCGCCATGACAAGGTGGATTAATAGCTTGCAACTCTGATTTTTTGGGAGCCTTATAGGCTAAACAATATAAGCCATAGTTGATTTTGAGAGGTTTATAGGCTGAACAATAAACCTACAGTAGCCTAGGCCTAGGCTGTTAGTTCAGTAGCAGCAGTAGGCAGGACAGCTGCTGCATGCAGCCTTTCAGAATAAGATTTAAATATTAAAACGGCGAAATAAAACACATATGTTTAGCTCATCATCAGCTATTCTACTTCAGTTAACGTGGCATTTGTTTAATAATTTGATAAGATAATAGGATTGTCGGGTTTTCACTTTTTTCTCCGGTGGGCTCTTCTCTTCATGATGTCAATTCCACCAGCTGCATCTACTAATTAACCCCACGTAATTATTGTTCAAAGCATTAACGTGAAGTTATGCCAAATATGCCCGTAATGTTACAGTTGTGCTGTCAGGATTCTTCACAGCACTGCAGTAACTTTAAAAAAGAAAAATAGCTTTTAAAAAAGCAGGAGGGGAGTGGAAATGAAAGGGAAAAAAAACTTTATGCTAAAGAAGTAAAAGAAAAGCTTTATTTTGGAATAAAGATTATGTTGAACCACGTTTATTTTTTTTAATTTATATCTTAACTAAAACTGCTATTGAAAATGATGCTGTATCAATGACTAAGTAATGTATCAATCCTGACATACTGTCTGTTTATATTAATACAGTAAAGGAGTGATCATGAATACAATCATGCACTTGCCAGTACAATTTAATTAATATAGTATATTAATTATACGCCGGCAACAAACGTTTACGACAGTGATGTAAAATGTATTCCCAGGTCCAATCCCCACAGAGTACACGTCGCTATGGTAACCAGTAGCGATACGTTTTACGGCAGTAACTGCAGTAAAGTGTTATGTTGCTTACTGTCCAGCTCTGGCGGCTTCTTCAAATAGAAAAATTGTGATTGCTTCGCAATTCCTATTAAAAACAACATTTGAGTACTTGTCTAGCTCAAGCTGTCTTAGGAAAATGTCAGTACAGATAGCTACAAAGGTCTACAAAAAGGATTTAAGTGTCAAGCAAGCAACTGAAGTGTGGCTGGTTTTGGGATTATTTTATTCATTGGATGATGATCGGACGTCCGGGGACCCTGCTACTATTGGACATAACTGCGTTGCTTCCAAGCAGTGGCGTAGACAGAATCGAACCGGCGACTGGGCCTGAGCCCAACTGGGTGGGCCTGGGTGCGCGCCGCGCGAGCGAAAAAAAATCCATGTTTTTCGGGTCGGATCGGGTCTTCTGGTGCGATTTGGGTCGGGTTTGCATGATTAAATAATCAATTCATGCGTGGTGTCCACTAGTGATGCGCGGGTCATTCCAGCCGTGCAAAAACAGAATGGCATATTAGAGAAGAAGCCGGTAACATGACGGCATGAGATGCTTATTTTAATTGACAACACTCCTGTTAGTATAAGACTATACACACGGAGCACAACGCTAATGTATCACAGAGAGATATTGCAGACTGACCCAGTAGCCTAGTCACTGGTGCAAGACAAAATAAACAACTATGAAGAGAAAAGACCGAAATGTTTAATTGCACCGTCAACTTTTTATCAGAGCTCTGACGCTTCTCCCTCTCCCACAACAAAAACAGCCAAGCCAGCAGAACGTAATTAACCAGTCTCACTCACCTATTGCTGCTTTCAAACGCTGTGTATTGTTTTAAGTCCCAGGAGCATGGTTTCATATCATGAATATGAACTTTAGATTAGTCAAAAAGCTTGAGTCAGTATAATCCACGTGAATCCTGTATACATTGTGCAGGCTGCAACAACTCTTGACAAGTAGCCCAACACGCTTAAGCATTTCCTGTAACGGTGGATTTCAAAATAAGACCCTGCCGTAATATGATGATATATAAGCAATTGGTTTTATTTTTAAGTCGACTACTTACAGGAAGTAAATGGACTAAATTAGAATTACATGACACACTAGTCTAGACATGCTTGGCTGCGAGCAGGGAAGGACGCTTGTTGCACATTATAGCGTCCACATGATGATGTTATGTTATTTTAGTTGTTGTAAGGATGCGACTATCATCAAAATGACTTAATATGCTATAAAAAATATAATATATGTAATAAAATAAAATAAATAAAAAATATATATAATTTTTTATTTTTTATTTTATTTTTTTGGGTGGGCACAAAAACGAAATGGGTGGGCCTAGGCCTAGTCAGGCCCACCCATGGCTACGCCTCTGCTTCCAAGGAACTTTCACCGAGGAAGGAGAGGCAGGAGGTCTACTTCAGAGCTGTTTTCTGGGGGAAATGGATCCATTATTATTAATCGTGGAACATTTAACAGCCTCCGTAGCGTGATTGTGAGTACATACATGCATGTGTCTTTCCTAATTTAGCCTGCCATGGCTTCTGGCTGCTGCTGTAGCTGTATCTGTGAGTACCGGGTGATCATGATGCGCCATCTAACTTTTTCAGCTGGAGGCTAGATCATTATAAAAAATAATAAAAAAAGATATATATGTATATAAAGACTCGTAACTCGACTCGGACTCGCCACTTAAAGACTTGAGACTCGACTCGACTCGTCCCCCACGTCCCCCAGAGACTCGACACTCGACTCGGACTCCTCCCCCAAAGACTCTTGACTCGACTCGTGATCATGAGACTCGTGGGCATCTCTGGTGTGTGTGTGTGTGTGTGTGTGTGTGTGTGTGTGTGTGTGTGTGTGTGTGTGTGTGTGTGTGTGTGTGTGTGTGTGTGTGTGTGTGTGTGTGTGTGTGTGTGTGTGTGTGTGTGTGCGTGCGTGCGTGCGTGCGTGCGTGCATGTCTACAATGGGGGCCCGGGACCCCTAGGGGGTCCTCAGAGTTACTACAGGGATCCGCCAATTCTTTGTGGTTAAAACAGATTATTTTCATTCACATTATAACTATACAAACATGTATTATGATTCCAGAAGTGTTCACCCCAGAGCAGAGTCTCCAACACCCAGCCTTCTGTCCATGAAGAGTGACTGCTCTAAAGGAGCAGTGATTGACTTCAGTAATGAACCTGGACCTCCACACAAACAGTATGTCAATGAACAGAATCTCTCTCTTATAAGAGCTTTCACACTGCTTGGTCAGGATGGGACAAGATGGGCTCTCTGTTCTACATGGAAATGTTGTGGGATGAAGGAGGATTGACAAAGTTTTATTTAAAAGTCAGAAAGTTGAGCAGAGTAACAGCATTACAGATCATGAAGGAGCTGTCAGCTAAACATGGTCCTTTAAGGACATGTACTAAAGATAAGGGCAACATACAAACAGTTACAGAAATACAGATTTGCTGACAGAGATGAAGTAAGCGTGGGGGAGACGGCTCAGCGTTTACATTGACAGCTGTAGTTGAATTAGCACATGCACTGTGAAAGCAATCAGTCTGAATGGGAGCCCAACAAGAACTCAATGCACAAATGTGTTAATGTATACATTTCTGCCACAACAGTGTCTAGAGACAACTTGTTGTGATTTGGCACTTTAATACAATTGAATTGGCGAGGACGTACTGTATTTAATTAATGTCTGAGTTAATGTCGAAGGGTCCTTGGGCAAGACTCTGAACCCCTAATTGCTCCCGGTGAGTAGGTTGGTGCCTTGCATGGTTTCCTCTGCCACAGGTGTATGAATGTGTGCGTGAATGGGTGAATGTAATGCACAATCTCTGTAAAGCGCTTTGGATAAAAAGCGCTATATAAATGCACCATTTACCATTTACCATTTATTTGGCCTTTTGGACCCCCTAAATGATATGTATTTGGCCTTTTGGACCCTCTAAATCAGGGGTCTTCAACAGGGGGTCCGGGACCCCTAGGGGGTCCCCAGAGTTTCTACAGGGGGTCCTCCAAATCTTTGTGTGATACAAACTTTTTTCTCCTTTTTTATATTAATGATTTGAACCCTAGCGTCCATATTTAGGGAACTTTAGCCAAAAATAGCAGATCCAGGAGCTTGTAGATCTGCTATTTTCGGCAAAGAGGTTTGGTGTAGACTAGAGGAGAAAAAAGAGCAGACTAAGTACAGAGTGAAAGGTCAAGTTTATTAAGTATAATATCTGAAAACACAAATTGACATGAATCCAAATGCATTCTCTCGTTGCCGTGTCTCTTGCTCTTTTGGCCAAGAGATTTGCAAGAGACAAAAAACCATGTGACCTTCATTGAGAATGAATTGGACCCACCCTCCTCCCCCTCGTTCTCAAACGACACGGACATGATGATAGCTGTAGCAAATGTTTGGACGGAGCCTCACACATGCATGGAGCAATGCACTCATGCACGCACTCAACGTCATCGTTTACACAGCAGCTCAGTTTTTCCAGTCCACAAAGATCCACTGAAGCGGATATTTTGGTAAATCTTGACTTATTTATCAGTTTACAAAAAGATCTGTTTTAGCGGCCCAAATATCAGTTTCCATGTGGCTGAAACCACCAAACAAAAAAAATAGTTTAGAAAAAGGTCCATATTCGTCTACTCTAGCCGGTGTCTTAATCCTGACCTGAAATATTCCTGAAAAACTTAAAATATTCATTAAAAACGGTATAAACATTTATTATGATTCCAGAAGTGTTGACCACAGAGCAGATTCTCCAACAGCCAGCTGTGTGTCTATGAAGAGTGACTGGTCTAAAGATGAACCTCTTAACTTCAGTGATGAACCTGGACCTCCACACACACAGTATGTCAATCCATTACATTATAGGCTACACAACACTATAACGTGACACGTGTGTTGCACTGTGTGCAAATTACTAGTCCTTACCCGTAGGCCACACTAACCTGTTGCTTGACCAATCCTCAAGCTTGCATAAAGGACGCTCACTTCACACTTGGTGGACAGACAGACATTTTCTTGATTAATAGTTAGATATATATAAAAAATAACACCTAGTGTGAGGTGAGCGGTGCTATTTATGTGTTCATTTCATTAACCCATTCAGGACTGAGGCCGATTCTAAAAAACGACATCTAAATCCTGACCTGAAAAACTGTGTAAACATTTGTTATGATTCCAGAAGTGTTGACCACAGAGCAGAGTCTCCAACAGCCAGCTGTGTGTATATGAAGAGTGACTGGTCTAAAAATGAACCTCTTTACTTCAGTGATGAACCTGGACCTCCACACACACAGTATGTCAATCCATTACATTAAACACAACACTATGGCACATGTGTTGCACAGTGTGCACATTGTTAACATAAAACAGAGTATTATAATAGTGTGCCCTCCCTAGGGTTGGGACCCGAAACCGGTTCTTTTTAGGACCCGGTTCCATGATAGCGGGTCCAGAACCGGGTCAATCATTTTTGCCGGTCCGATTCTCTTAACGGGTCTCATCCATAGAGTTAGGTCTCATCAGCGCGCATTTAATGTGCATTCCATTGCAAGCAGCATGTGGTGACGTCAGGCCACCTCAACAGAAAGAATGCTGGGAATGTCCGCGTCACTGAGCAGCGCGAGTGAGAGCGACGACAACTGAACACACCAACAAGCAGCGTGATAAACAAACAGCATGGTGCCGAAGAGACAGAAGTCTTCCAAAGTTTGGCTGTACTTCAGCTCACTGGAAGCGCGTTCATTCTGACGTCCATGAGCGGCGCTCGTAGGCTCGTTCGGTCCGCGGTCTTCTGTCCTCGCATCTTTCTTTTCATTCACATTTCACATTATGCTCCAAATAACACCCGCAGCTGCAGAAGACCTCGCGAAAGTTGATATGTGAGCGGACTGAGGCGCTCCTCTGTGCCGTCTGCCTGGGTGCTTCTCTTCTTCCTTGTTACGTCTTTGCAAGTTGCAACGCAAGTAAAGCCTGACTACTTCGCTGTGTTGCATGCCGAAAATAGCTGATCTGCAAGCTCACAACGCGTCGCATCCACAAGACAACATGAGCTTGTAGATCAGCTATTTTAACCAACGCTTAAAGCCTTAAACATACAGATGGGCGCGACGTTTAGAAACCTGACTTCACAATAGCCCCTTTTCCACTGCAGCTTTAGTACCACACCACACCACACCACACACCACATGAATATATCTACATTTTCAATTACACAAAAGTAGCCCTATTGGTAAGAAACAAATTGACCCTTAACTGTTCTGCTGCTGTAGACGGCGCTCACCGTCATTGAAAGGGTTAATACCATGGCGCCGTTGACGGTGAGGACTGTGAATCTTACTGTATATACAGTAAAGATATTATTACTTACTTAATGTCGCTCCGGTCCCGCCCGCATCGGTAATGTCGGCGATTTGTTTACAACGCACGTTGGGCGTGCACGCGAAGTGAAGCTCCTCAATGTTAAGTCAATGGAGAGGCCCATAAAGAAACTTCATTTAAACAAAATAGCCATTTTGAGACATTTTGCAGCAGATCTAAATGTAAACAAGGCACAAGGCAGGGCGCAGCCATCTTCCTCTTCTTGTCCCACACTGTCATGTGACTAGATGACGTAATCGTTGCCGTCAAGTGATAATCCAAAAAAACAAAAACAACCCCCTTCCAGCCCTTCAAAATAATAGCGGCGGCCTATGGAGGAAACTGCGTGGCACCGAGGCACCAAGCAACTTTCAGATTAAGAGGCACTAATTGTGTTAACTGTGATTATATTACAATATAAATTTGTATTACAACAACTATACCTAAATTATTATTTATTTGAACGCCCATTAGGCTTATGTAAACAACTACTGTTAAATGGTCTCAATCGTTCATGTTTTATTTTTCTATAGGACATACAGAAGCGTCAGTGTCAGAAAATATGAAAAAATATATATATTGGAACCGTTAAGAGAACCGTTAGGAACCGGAATCGTTAAGAGGGATAAGGACTCGGAATCGTTAAAATCCTAACGAGTCCCAACCCTGGCCCCTCCCTGTCCAATCATTACCTATAGACTGAAAGTTATGTGGAGTTTATGAATAATAGTTCAACCTATGACACTGTGACGCATAATGTAAGCTCCACTTATTTGCCATTTATTTTATTTGATAAACAAACCACTTAAATCCTGGGATTTCATTAGAGTTGTTAGTAGTCTACAGTGGTAGCATGGCTCCCCCTAATGGCCAGTGGAGGAACATGAAGCTGACTGACCATGCTGTTGTTATGGTGTGTTGAATATGAAGCTTGCTGACCACATGCTGTTGAATATGAAGCTGACTGACCATGCTGTTGTTATTATGGTGTGTTGTAGCGGACCCCACCGAAATATGGTCAAGACTTGAACTGATGATCATGAATTTATTATAATCCAGAGACCAACGTAAGAACTGACAAGACAATACAAAAACACAAACAAAAATACTCTGTTAGTTTCCCATTCATAGTGCAAAAACAGCAGTACCATAACATTAGCTCACATAAGCTCTAAAATGCACCCTAGAACACTATACAGTACAGTATGTCCCTTAACCTGAACTTGACCATTCAATAACAAATTCAAAATGACTGTAATTAGCCTTACTTTGCAATGAAATAAAGCACCTGACTTCACCATGAACTTGTTTTTCTTCTTTTTAGCAGCAAGGTTTTTAACTCCCAAACAATGAAATGCTATTTTTAACCTTTTTAAGTGCATACAATTACATGAAATAATTACGTTTTTTAACCATACTGTTAGATATATTTATATCAATACCTTCCTTTGCAATGCACAAATCGATTTTCATTTCAACACCTTACAGAAAGAGTAGCAAAACAAACTCTGAATTAGTTAGTTCTCATTATCCTTAGCACCATAGGCCTACTATGTGCCTTTCTTGCAGAAATACATTTCTTTCATTCAATGCCCTTCAATATACTGTGTGCCTGAACAAGTCCTCCATTGTAAGTAGCAAAACACAGTCCATGTCTACTAACCTTGTGCCTCTTCAGGGGGTGCTACAACTGTAATTAATCATCTCAAAAGACAATCAATAATTTGCGGTCTTTTTGCATCAAAGAACAGGTCCGTTCCCACTGTTGTTCTGTTACGCAATGTTTCCTGGTTGCGTTGTACAGGAAGCAAAGTCCACCAAAACACTCTTCAAAATTAAAGCATTTGACTCAAAAACAGATATCTTTCACAGTAAAGCAACAATAACTGTCTGTTCACCCAGGATATAAAATAGTTTAGCACAATACAGAATATTGAATAAACTGACTTCCCAATCATGTGATAATTAAAGACATATTTTCTTGTTGTTTTTGTATGATTCAGAAGAGTTCACCACAGAGCAGAATCTCCAACACCCAGCCTTCTGTCCATGAAGAGTGACTGGTCTAAAGGAGCACTGATTGACTTCAGTAATGAACCTGAACCTCCACACACACAGTATGTCAATGAACAGCATCTCTCTCTTATAAGAGCTTTGACACTGCTTGGTCAGGATGGGACAAGATGGGCTCTCTGCTCTATTGAGAAAACTTGTTGTGATTTGGTATTAATACAATTAATTGGCGATGATATGTATTTGGCGAGGAACCCCTAAATTATATGTATTTGGTCTTTTGGACCCCCTAAATTATATGTATTTGGTATTTGGACCCCCTAATGATATGTATTTGGTCTTTTGGACCCCCTAAATGATATGTATTTGTCCTTTACAAGTGGAAATGAAGGCGACTACGAATAGATAGGAATCCTGGTCAATGAATTACAGGGTTAGGGTTCTTCAACAGGGGGTCCGGGACCCCTAGGGGGTCCTCAGAGTTACTACAGGGGCCCACCAATTGTTTGTGTGATGGGAACGTGAGCTTGTAGATCTGCTATTTTCTGAGAGTAGGTGTGAGAGGGAAAAAGAGCAGAGCAAATGACAGTAAAAAGGTTCACTGTCTGAAAACACATTAACATGAATCCAACATATTAATAGAAATGATAATGTATGTCAAACAACTCTATGAAGCCATCTATGAAATCTATGGAAAAGGTTATTCTCCACATATTCTTACAATACACAGTGGGGGTCCCTGCAACATCTATGTCATGAGCTTGTAGATCTGCTATTTTGGCTGAATGTTCACCTAGATGTGGTTAAATAAATCAGATCTCACCGCAGTCACTTTTCTATTTACATCCAGTACAGTGAGACCACTACCTCCATTCACCTCGTCTGAAAAGCCCTTCACTCACTCTGCTTCTTGTTTGATGTGTATTTGTTTTTCTTGTCACAGCAATGTTGAGGAACCAGAACACAATAATGTTACTCATATTTACAAACAGAACCGCCAAATATTCTAAACTTTCCGCGATTCTGCCAATAATAATAATTGAGGCACACAAGTTTTTGCCGGACCAAACAATGAATCATGTGACATATTGACTCATTCCATGGCACGTACAGTATGTGTATCCAGAAGAATACTTCAGAGAAGAGAGTTCATGTACAGTAAGAGACGTTTGACTGAGTGGATTCCACATGGATTCTAATGATTGAATATAAATAAAGTAAATCATGTTGATCCTCTGTTTCTCTCAGGGTCCATCAGCAGAGAGCAGGGTCTCCTGTACCCAGCTGTGTCTCCATGAAGAGTGACTGGTCCATGGGTAGACCTATTCTCTTCAAAGATGGACACCACTCTACTGATCCCAGGTCAGAATGTAAAACACACAGAAAACAACATATAATTTAGTTGTTGTCAAACTCTACTGAACAGAAATCGTGGTCTGGCTCTTAATATTTTAGAGTGACAAAATCCTTCCATATTTGATAAACAAATCCACAGAATACATTGGCTGTGTTCTACCTAGAGGTGATTTTATACCAAATCAAATAATGTCAACTTTGATGATTGCCTTCTTAACTCATTTTAAGCCGATCCCGAGAATACGCGATGCAAAATACTCGAGTATTTAGAGTGCCGATCCCGAGTATACTCGCGAAAAGTACTGTATATGGAGTAACGCCGGTTCTCCTACCCTGTAGCGCGGCGGAAGGTCCTGGCACGATCGGCCTCGCCGATTCATCATCATCACGGATCCACGTGCACAAAATAGTAATCCCATAACATTGAGGCCGACGGGGAATCGCATCTTTAATGTCCATTTTCTCCAAACAACACTTTTAAAGCCAAGGATGGCATTAGATTCTCGCTAATAAAACACATGTTGAAAAGCAACGATCCGCCATTACACAACCGCATGTTGATGACGATCGCTTCCGGTGAATGACGTCATGACGTCAAACCGGAAGTGTTTACGCAATGGACTTCTGGCCTTCAAAATAAGACAATGGATGCGTATGGGAGCCTGCGGGCGGCACGCTGGACATTTAACCCGTTCATGTCTGGAGCACAAAATGAGCTAAGAACAGAATGTTGGTATCAACCATACCAATAATAAATACTAAGAACAGAATGTTGGTATCAACCATACCAATAATAGATACTAAGAACAGAATGTTGGTATCAAACATACCAATAATAGATACTAAGAAGTGGAAAACACTGCCTGGTGGAGGTTTGCGCTCTGTGGAGCGTCCCTTTCTAGTTTGATGTTTTTCCTTTACACAGAAATGTTGAGGAACCCGAACCCAATAATGTTTCTCATATTTAATTATTATACATTTATTATAACAAGAAATAAGAATAAATCATGTTGAACAAACTAACCTTTTTATTATTGATTTATTATTGATTGATAATTATAGAAACATGTTTATGATTTTCCACAGACCAGAGTCTCCAACACCCAGCTGTGTGTCTGTGAAGAGTGACTGGTCTAAAGGAAGACCTCCTGACTTTGGTGATGAACCTAGACCTCCACACACACAGTATGTGAATCCATTACAATGTACACACTATAAGACACAACACAGTGGAGATAATATGACGTGCCATTCACCAAACAGCCCTGCTGATGTGTATCACAGGTAGGGATGGGTATCGTCTGCGATACTTTTAATGGTATCGATTGCATGACATCGATACTATCGGGTATCGGTTCACGTAAAAACGAACGATACCTCGTTTCGATACTCTGGAACGCACCCCTGGCCGGTCGCATCTGTAACAGTTGGGCTACTGAGAGTTTAATGACTGCTTTAGTAGGCTACACTCGTTACTGTGGAAAATAGCCGACAATAGCCTATAATGTTTATTATTATGATGATTATCCAACGTCTATACTCTCCGCTCCACCACACTGTGATCATCATCACCTCTGTTAAACTTAAATAAAAAGTATCGAAAATGGTATCGAAAAGGGTATCGTATCGATTCCCAGGTATCGAAAAAGGTATCGTATCGATTCAAAGGTGAACGATACCCGTCCCTAATCACAGGTGTTACTCATTTTTGCCTGGAAGTCTTGAGACCATGTACATCACTGTTTCCCAAGGACTGGGTCGGTTGCAGGAGATTTAAATTTGGTCGCCAAAACATTTCTTTGCGAAAAGTAAAAAATAAATAAAATAAATAATCTTTTGTATTTCTTCACATCATTATTTATGCTCCATGTGTGCATGTGTACAACATTCATACAGTGGGATTGCTTATTATTGTTACTAGAAGCTCGGCCGCCCGGCCAACTCGGGAACAATGTAAATAGGGGATGAATGCCCCGCCCTTTAATGCAAACCCCATTATACCTGTTGTCATAGGATCTGTTTTGACCATCTGTTTGCGTGTGTCCATTTATGCCCATATATGGGGATATCTGTCTGTTTACGTCCATTTTATGTCCATATATGGAGATCTCTGTAGGACCCGTTTTGACCATCTGTTTGCCTGTGTCCATTTATGCCCATATATGGAGTTATCTGTCTGTCTGCGTCCATTTTATGCCCATATATGGAGATCTCTGTAGGACCTGTATTGACCATCTGTTTGCCTGTGTCCATTTATGCTCATATATGGAGATATCTGTATCTGTCTGTCTGCATCCATTTCATGCCCATATATGGCTCTGTATCTGTTTGTCTGTGTCCCTTTATGCCCATTATGGAGATCTCTGTATCTGTCTGTGCCTCCGACTGTGTTGCAGACACAGTGCTGGTTCCCCCTTTAATGCAAAGCCCACTATACCTGTTGTCATAGGACCCGTTTTGACCATCTGTTTGCCTGTGTCCATTTATGCCCATATATGGAGATATCTGTATCTGTCTTTTTGCGTCCATTTTATGCCCATATATGGAGATCTTTGACCATCTGTTTGCCTGTGTCCATTTATGCTCATATATGAGATATCCGTATCTGTCTGCCTGCATCCATTTTATGCCCATAAATGGAGATCTATGCAGACACAGTGCCGGTTCCGGAAAACCCTGATGTCAGACATCAGAATCCGAACCTTTCGTGCTGGTTCCAGAAAATCGCGTATCGGATCGGGTCGAGGCCGGGCACTGCACTACCTGCTGCAGCGGGGAACGCGCGTGCCGAATTTGAAATAGGGAATGAATGCCCCACCCTTTAATGCAAACCCCATTATACCTGTTGTCATAAGAGCCGTTTTGACCATAATTATGTTTGCCTGTGTCCTTTTATGCCCATATAGGAACATCAGAATACGTAACCATGGCATTTTTTGTTGACTCATGTGGCGTACGTGATCTCAGAGCCTTTTATGATGTGATGTCACAATGAGTCAGCGCTTGTGCCGATTTCCTCCGGAACAGCCTGATGTCAACAATCAGCCCCGCATAAGGAGATTCCGAACGTTTCGCGCCGGTTTGGGAAAACCGTGCGTCGGGTCGGGTCGAGGCCCGGCACTGCACTCCGCGCCGCAGCGGGGAACGCGCGTGCCGAATCTGAAGCCGGTGGGACGAACGGTTCTCGAGATATGCGGATTACAAACAGAGAGAGACTTCTCGCATTTATAGATAGATAGATTATTATTGTCCTCTCCTTTTCCAACAGTGTTTTTTCAATGGAATGACAGGGGCACCACTCCGAGCTCCTTGCAGCCGCTGCATTCCTTTGATGTCCAGGCTGCTGCATGCACTCTCTCAGCTCTGTCCAACTGACAGTGCAGTCAGAACAGAAGCCACTAGGAATTAGGATTGTTTTTATCCAATGATGCTGGTTGCAGTGTTGTTTCTAGATCATAGTTTTGTTAGGGCACACATATACATGGTTTTTCAACCGGTGGTCCGCGGACCACGTGGTTTTTCACCTTAAAAAAATGGGTCCCCTGTAAAAAAACTTTGGGAAACACTGATGTAGATCATCCACGCCCCATTTAACACCATAAAAGGTGACCAGAAACTCTAAGGTCAGAGTGGTTGAACCAGGTGGTCACCCTCTCATCCAGGCTGTGTCACTCAACCTGTCCCTCCTTAGTCCTCTTCTGTCCTGTCATCTCAGTGAGACGTTTGACTGAGTGGATTCCACATGGATTCTAATGAATGAATATAAATAAAGTAAATCATGTTGATCCTCTGTTTCTCTCAGGGTCCATCAGCAGAGAGCAGGGTCTCCTGTACCCAGCTGTGTCTCCATGAAGAGTGACTGGTCCATGGGTAGACCTATTCTCTTCAAAGATGGACACCACTCTACTGATCCCAGGTCAGAATGTAAAACACATGGAATGTAGGTTGTGATCATTTCAACACACACACACACACACACACACACACACACACACACACACACACACACACACACACACACACACACACACACACGCGCGCACACACACATAGATAGTAAACAGTGGAAAACAGAGTGTGTAGGGAACACTGCCTGGTGGAGGTTTGCGCTCTGTGGAGCGTCCCTTTCTGGTTTGATGTTTTTTCTTGTCGCAGCAATGTTGAGGAACCAGAACCCAGTAATGTCACTCGTATTTATTATACATTTATTATAATGAGAAATAACAATAAATCATGTTGAACAAACTAACCTTTTTATTGACGAGATAATAAACATGTTTATGATTTTCCACAGACCAGAGTCTCCAACACCCAGCTGTGTGTCTGTGAAGAGTGACAAGTCTAAAGGAATGCCTCCGGACTTTGGTGATGAACCTAGACCTCCACACACACAGTATGTGAACCCATTACAATGTAAACACTATAAGACACAACACAGTGGAGATGATCTGGCATGCCATTCACCAAACAGACCTGCTGATGTGTATGCATCACAGTTGTCACTCATTTTTGCCTGAAAGTCTTGAGACCATGTAGATCACTGTTTCCCAAGGACTGGGTCGGTTGCAGGAGATTTAAATTGGGTCGCCAAAACATTTCTTTGCAAAAAGTAAATAATAATAATAATAATAATAATCTTTTGTATTTCTTTACATCATTATTTATGCTCCATGGTGACGTGTTGTGAGCTTGTAGATCGGCTATTTTCAAACAAAGTTTAAAACCGGATTAAAGTGTTAAAACTGTTCCTCGTTTTACTGTGGACCCCCTGGAACTTCCTAAAGGACCCCTGGGGGTCCCCAAACCACACTTTGAGAACCACTGCTCTAAAGATATGATACAAATATGTTGGTGATTTAAATCATATTATTATGCAATTGTAGAATTGAAAAATCTTAAAGAATATTTTTTTTTTGCACAAACATGTCAACTAAAAGGAGTGCTCTCCAGTGTGCGTAGATTTTTTCTTAACAAGAACAAATCACAGCTAAGAAAACATTGATGTATGCCAAATCTTCTTAAAAAAACTTCTTAAGAGGGTCTAAGAAGAACGTTTGTAAGTAAGTTGGTGAATCAGGCCCAATACAACTATTACCTTTGGTCTACAATGATATATAAATCAACATTGTGTACAACTGGGCTGTGTTTTTGTATCATATATGCCAGGTCATACATGTTCCAGGGGTTGACAGTAAGGTCTCAGAGGCACTTGCCCATCGGGCAAGTACAGGTCATGTACTACTTGCCCTCAGGTCTTGGCCACTTGCCCCCCCGCAGCGGTGGAAGTACTGTACAATACGTTTACTTAAAAGCTTGCATGTAGATCTGCTATTTTCAAACATTTTGTACTTTTACATTTGGTACTTTAAGTACTTATTGATGCCAATACTTTTATACATTTACTCAAGTAAATCTTGAATTCAGTAGTTTTACTTGTAACAGAGTATTTCTATATCGCAGTATTGAACCTGTGAGTACTTTTGTGCATGCATTAATCTGGCCATGCTGTAGCATAATGTGAGTTAGCTCTGGTCCATAAGACAACTCCACTAACGCTATGGACCAGAGCTGAATTTGAGTTTGTATGCCTTGTAGATTAGCTGTTTTCGACTGAGCTCACGTAGCCCCTGGCTGCATGCACGTTTGTTCACTGTGTGTGTGTGTGTGTGTGTGTGTGTGTGTGTGTGTGTGTGTGTGTGTGTGTGTGTGTGTGTGTGTGTGTGTGTGTGTGTGTGTGTGTGTGTGTGTGTGTGTGTGTGTGTGTGGAGGGACTTAGTGTGGTACGATGCATCCAAAAAACAGCTCCCGTAGGATTTTTGTGCTAAAATTGATTTTTTTGCAGATCCTGGTTCTTTAGAGTCCAAACTATGAGAAAATGATGGGTGTCAACTTTTCCGGACCCCCACCCCCTTTCTGGGGGTCATCTAGTTTGGGACCTCCCAGAACAGTACGCCAGCCAGTTAATGTCCAATTTTCTTAATATTAGGGTTGTTTTGTAGGTTTTAAAACATTCTGAGTTCATTTATTACACTTTTGAAGCAAACAGAATAAGCTTTCGACTTTTGGTTGGGGTCTTTCCTCACCTGGGACCCCCCAGACGGACCCCTGAGCCCTATCTCAGTACTCGCTCTGCTCCTGCTCCAGAAAAATGTCATATTAGATCATAATTGAAGCATAAAAGTTTTTTTCTGAAAACAAAAATGAGTAGTAACAAATACCAGGGGTCTTCCACAGGGGCTTCGGGACCCCTGGGGGTCCTCGGAGTTACTACCTAGTGTGATAAGAAGTGTACTTCTAAGGATTTCTTTGCTAAAATGTATTTTTTACTGCTTTGGCTTTTATAGGGACCAAACTGTCAGAAAATGATGGGTGTCAGATTTTCCGGACCCCCGCCCCCTTTCTGGGGGGTCATCTATTTTAGGACCTCGCAGAACGGTATGCCAGCCGTTAATGTCCAATTTTCATAATATTAGAGTTGTTTTGAAGGTTTTAAAACATTCTAAGTTCATATAATGCACTTTTGAAGCAGCCAGAATAACCTTTATGACCTTTGGTGGGGGTCTCTCCTCACCTGGGACCCCCGGAATGACCCCTGAGCCTTTCTCAGTACTCATTACAGTCCTTGCTCTGCTCCTGCTCCAGAACAGTGTCAAATTAGATCATAATCGAAGCATAAAAGCTTTTGTACCTGTACCTGGGCTCTGTACCTGACAACAAAAATGAGTAGCTAATACCAGGGGTCTTCCACAGGGTCCGGGACCCCCGGGTGTCCTCAGAGTTACTACAGGGGGCCAGCCAAACAGCTGTTTCAGTTTTGGCCCTATTCTTGCAACCAGTTCTGCAATTTGCTATCTATTTTTGAATAATATTAGAAACTGTTAGTTTTATGTATCCTGGGTTTATGTAGTGTACTTGATGGTTTATTAGTATTCTCAGTATTATTTACTAGTAAGATGCCCCAGGGCGCCAATTCTTTGCCATCTGGCCAGTGATGTATATCGGACCTGTTACCCAAATATGGAGACCCCTGGTACCCATATACGGAGATCCATGTACTGTATATGGAGATATTGTTAAGCATGGGAACCCAGAGGCTAGAATGAGCGCAGCATTATGATGCAGAGGTGGTATAGGTGGCAACAACAAACTTTACTGTAGTAAAACAACAGAAAACACAGCCGGAAACTACACAGGGCCGGACTTACAGTACAGTAGAATAAAACAGGAACAAAACGAGGTTCGCCTCACAGGGCAGTAGAAATACAGAACGGGTACAAACTTAAAGCCTCGCAGGGCAAACGACAGGTGGAACCCAGGGAGCCACGTCTTAACATGGGTAATGCAAAAGCAAAGAGTGAAACAAACTGGCCAACATAAGTAGCAGGAACAACAGAGCAATCAGAGAACCAGGTCCAGCTGTGAGTCAATCAGAGTCAAATGGGCCAAACCAAGTCAGAAGGGGGGGGGGGAACAGCAGGGGGCGCTGAGGGGCAGTGCAGGGCACAACAGATGCTGTGAGAGCCCAAACATGCTTACTCAGTTATTTGTTATGTGAAAGTCCTATGATGTCTATGACAACTGACATCATACCCTTTTATGCCCCTACATGGAGATCCCTGTCTGTAAAACCAGCCACACCGATATGGGCTGTCTTGGCCATCTGTCTTGGCAATATATGGATTCTGTTAGTGTGGTATGTGGCCGATGTGGCCTCCATATATGGGCATTCCCATATGAAGTCCTGTTAGATATGGGCTTAATATTGAAGACATCAGGGAACTCCATATATGGACCTTGTCATACATCTTGAATGTATGACCTCAGCATCAAAGGCTGGATTGGGGTATGTCCCTGTGACAAACTATTATCATGTCCACTGTCCAGGGGTACTTGTACATCAAGCTGCCTCACAGAAACAGGACATAGACTCGCCCTATGAGCCTCAGGGCTGGGCAAGGCTTACTTATTTCCATCAACATTGGAGTCATTGGAACACTTTGGTCCAACAACCCAGCATCTGTGATAATGCAGGGTAATGGGATGGGATTTCAGTCAAAGAACTTGTAGCTGCACTGCTCTATACCAACAACCTGAGGGGCTCGGACAGTGCGAGCATGGCTGTGAAGTTTGCGGACGATACTGTTCTGGTGGACACCTCAAACTGCCCTGCTCACTTTGAAGAGGAAGCAGAGAAGCTCCACCAGTCGTGTGAGGAGCACTACGACCAAAGAGCTTCTCATAAGCCCCCGGAGGAGGGATGATGACCTCGACCCTGTTCTCAGCTGACACTGGGTGGAGAGCTGGTGGAGAGGGTCAGCAGCTACAGATATCTTGGGACCACTATTGACAGTGAGTTGACTTTTAATGACAACACACAGGCCATCTTTTCAAAGTGTCAGCAGCGGACCTACCTCCTACGGAGGCTGAGATATATGGATGTTGCCCCCCCATCCTTTGCAGCTTTTACATCTGCCATATAGAGAGCCTTCTTACCTTCTCCTTCCTGGCTTGGTAAGGGGCTCTCTCAGAGGCCAACAAGGCTAAGTTACGGAGGATAACCTCAGTGGGGTCTAAGCTCTGTGGGATGCAGTGCTCTGCCCTTCAGCATCTCTACGACCAGAGGGGAGGTTGGGGTGACCAGAGATTTGGCTGGCCCCCTTTAGTAACTCTGAGGACACCTGGGGGTCCCAGACCTCCTGTGGAAGACCCCTGGTATTAGCTACTAATTTTTGTTGTCAGAGCCCAGCTACAAACAAAGCTTTTATGCTTCAATTTTGATCTAATTTGACACTGTTCTGGAGCAGGAGCAGAGCAAGGACTGTAATGAGTACTGAGATAGGCTCAGGGGTCATTCCAGGGGGCCCAGGTGAGGAAAGACCCCTACCAAAAGTCATAAAGGTTATTCTGGCTGCTTCAAAAGTGCAATATATGGACTTTTAAAATGAAAACAACTCTAATATTAAGAGAATTGGACATTAACTGGCTGACATACTGTTCTAAGGTCTAAGGTCCTAAAATAGATGACCCCCCAGAAAAGGGGCAGGGGTCAGGAAAATCTGACACCCATCATTTTCTGACAGTTTGGTCCCTATAAAAGCCAAAGCAGTAAAAAAAATAAAAAAATAAGTTCAGCGAAACAAATCATTACACTATGTAGTAACTCTGAGGACCCTCTAGGGGTCCCGAAGCCCCTGTGGAAGACCCCTGGTATTTGCTACTACTCATTTTTGTTTTCAGAGCCCAGCTACAAAAAACATTTATTCAATTATGATCTAATATGACATTTTTCTGGAGCAGGAGCAGAGCGATTACTGAGATAGGCACAGGGGACCGTCTGGGGGGTCCCAGGTGAGGAAAGACCCCAACCAAAAGTCAGAAAGCTTATTCTGGCTGCTTCAAAAGTGCAATAAATTAAATCAGAATGTTTTAAAACCTACAAAACAACCCTAATATTAAGAAAATTGGACATTAACTGGCTGGCGTACTGTTCTGGGAGGCCCCAAACTAGATGACCCCCAGAAAGGGGGTGGGGGTCCTGAAAAGTTGACACCCATCATTTTCTCATAGTTTGGACTCTGCAAAAAAATCAATTTTAGCACAAAAATCCTACGGAAGTACACATCGTACCACACTAACTCCGAGGGAGGGACTTGTGAGGGAGAGAGAGGCACCCGTTCAAGTAGACACAATCTCATTATTATGTTGCTCAAAATGTGCACTTGCCCGGTCGGGCAACCCAGTAGCACAATTCACCTGCCCGACCTTTTTTTTTTTACTTGCCCGGGGCAGTCGGGTAACCGCTAGTGTCAATCCCTGTGTTCATCTATACAATATTTTCAAAACCCATGGGAAAAAGAGCAGATCTACAAGCTCACAACACATGGCATCACAGCACTTCCTGAGCTTGTATATCGGCGCTATTCATTGAAAGACAAAGTATATAGGTTTTAAGTGGTTAATTAAATATTATAAGTTATTAAACTACCGTATCTATTATTTACAGTATATTATATTGTGTTCATCTCCACAGAGAGAGACTCAGAACCACACCTGAACAGAAGACATCCAGTCAAACCACAAGTGAACAAAGTAAGACTGGACACATTTTACACTAATTAACATTTCATATCAATTCATGAAATGTTTAGCAGAAAACATCTTCAGACTAAATGTCCACATTGTATTCCTGTATCAATGTCCAAATACTGATGATTAACATACATTTAGACAGAAACAAATGATCCAATGATATTTATGTATCTGTTTTTTCTTTCTTTTTCCCTATTTTTTTATGAATTGTAGATTTTCTGGAGGGTATGTAAAGTTATAAATTAACTTTAAATTGTTTAACATGTCTTAATTGTCTTCTCATAGCAGATGTGAGTGCGCAGGAGCATTTAAAGGTTTATAAGATCGGTTTGAACCGTCTTGATCGTGTGACATACGTCACTGAAGTGCCTTCCCTCAGCAGCATCTACACAGAGCTCTACCTCTCAGCGGGATTGAGTGAAGGGGTTAATAACCAACATGAGGTCTGGCAGCTAGAGACAGCTTCCAAGAAGACCCTCCATGACCAACCAATCAAATGCTGTGACATCTTTAAGCCCCTCCTCCTTGGCAGAGATAAACCCAACAGAAGAGTTCTGACCAAGGGCATCGCTGGCATTGGAAAAACCTTCTCTGTGCGTAAGTTCACTCTGGACTGGGCAAGGGGTTTGGAAAATCAAGATGTCATTCTCCTGGTTCCCTTCTCATTCCGGGAGCTGAACCTGGTCAGAGATGAGCAGCACAGTCTTCTCTCACTGATCCATCGTTTCCACCCAGAATTAAAGAAGGTCACAGCAGAGCAGCTCGCTGTCTGGAAGGTTGGCTTCATCTTTGATGGTCTGGATGAAAGCAGGTTTCCGCTGAAATTCGAGAACATTGACATTGATTCTGATGTCTTCAACAACAATGACATTGTTTCTGATGCCACAGTGACATCATCAGTGGACTTGCTGTTGACAAACCTCATCAAGGGGAATCTGCTCCCCTCAGCCCTCCTCTGGATAACTACCAGACCTGCAGCAGCCAATCAGATCCCTCCTGCCTATGTTGACTTGGTGACAGAAGTACGAGGCTTCACAGACCCCCAGAAGGAGGAGTTCTTCAGGAAGAGATTCAGTGATGAGAAGCTGGCCAACAAAATCATCTCACATGTGAAGACATCAAAGAGCCTCCACATCATGTGTCACATCCCAGTCTTCTGTTGGATCACCGCTACGGTTCTGGAGGACATGTTGAAGACAGAAGAGACAGAAAAGCTGCCCAAGACCCAGACTGCGATGTACAGCCACTTCCTGTGGGTCCAGACCAAGAGGAAGAATCTGAAGTATGACGAGACACACAAGGTAAAGAATAAAGACAAGAAAAAGAATCCAAACAAGAGACAGAGAAAGAGGCAACACCAGAGAAAGAATCAACAGCAGCTCATGGAGGCGGACAGGGAGGCTCTTCTGAAGCTGGGCAGGCTGGCGTTTGAACATCTGGAGAAAGGTAGCATGATGTTCTACCAAGAAGACCTGGAAGAGTGTGGTCTTGATGTGAATGACGCCTCGCTGTACTCAGGAGTGTGCACAGAGATCTTCAAAGAAGAGACTGTTCAATCTGAGAGAAAGGTCTACAGCTTTGTTCATCTGAGCATCCAGGAGTTTCTGGCTGCAGTCTACCTGTTCCACTGTTACACACAGAGGAACATGAAGGTACTGAAGACATTCCTGGGAGTTGATGTCAGTACCTTGGATGACTTCCTGAAGAGAGCCTTTGAAAAGTCCTCGGAGAGTAAGAATGGCCACCTGGACCTCTTTGTCCGCTTCCTTCATGGCCTCTCACTGGAGTCCAACCAGAGTCTATTGGGAGGCCTTCTGGATCAGACAGACCACAGTCCAAAGAGCATCCAGAGAGCCATCGACAACCTGAAGAAGATGAATGATCAAAGGTTCTCTCCTGACAGATGTATCAACATCCTACACTGTTTGATGGAGATGAACGACCACTCACTGCATCAGGAGATCCAACAGTACCTGGAGTCAGGGGACAGATCAAAGACACAACTGTCTGAGAGCCAGTGTTCAGCTCTGGCCCACATGCTGCTGACGTCAGAGGAGGTTCTGGATGAGTTGGACCTGCACAAATACAGAACAACAGGAACCTGGGCGACATCCAGACTGGTCCCAGCTGTGAGGAACACCAGAAAGGCTCGGTTAGTAGTCATGTTCACAGAAAACGTATTAGAAGAGAATCAATCTACCATCACACCTAACACTATAAGTAGAAATGATGGTGGATGTAAAATGTCCAATAATAATCAGGTCTCAAATAGTTACTGGTGGTATAGTGTTTATGTGCAAATAAAGCATATTCCCATTAACTATTTCACTGCCTATGACGAGCGCTCGTCACGTGTCGCTCACTGCCACGGCGAGCGCTCGTCAAATCCTGATTTGAGCCATGGAACAGCTGGTGGGTGTCTGTGGGCTGTGAGTTGCCATAGCAACGACCGTACACGTAGCCTGAAGTCATGTCACACACACACACACACACACACACACACACACACACACACACACACACACACACACACACACACACACACAGAAGGTTTCCTTTTCCTTTTTGAGGCCCTGCATCTACTTTTATCTGCTATGTGTTGATCTTGGGTGAAAGCAAGCCACATTCCACTGGCTCTATCTTTGCACTTTTCTTTTGACACTAAAAGACCTGCAGGCGTCTTTTTACTTTTTAAAAGAACTGAGCGGATGGAAATAATGGAGGGATGTTATTCTATAAAATCTCAACGGTTAGTGTTTTGCTGGCGTTGAACAGACAAGATGATTAGCTTAGCTTTGGCAGTAAAAGAGAAGATTAATACATTTTAATTGCCCTCTATAACTAAAATAATAAATACCTTAAATATTGTATTCAGTTTAACCCTCTATAATTAGAGGTTAATTATAATCTCTGCCACGGCGGCTCCATTACAGCAGTTTTCTGTGTGATCGTTGACGGCTGTGAAAAAAACAGACTTACAAGCTATCAACGCACTGCGTCATTGCGTGTCGACAGCTTACACATCTGTTCTTTTCGGCACATTTATAGAGATCTGGTGGTCCGGGGACCACCAGATCGGGGGACCACGTTCAGTGCAGTGCACATCTTATACCCATACCTACAGTCTGTTGGGGGGGGGGGGTTGGCAGAGCAGGCTCTGACATCTATTTCCAGTACAATTTCAAAATAAACGTGTTGAATGATCGATAGTATAAGAAAGGCTCTTGTTTTGAAATACGCTTCTGCGCACCGTTTATAGAGGAAATGGCTTTCAATGAACACCCCATTTGATGGTCGTCCCTGTGCGACATGATCGTGTGTCGTGGACTCGTGGTGAAAACAACGCAGGCATAAGGAATATACAAAAAAACACCAAGACAAGACAACGTAGGCTATAAAGGCATTAAACCGCGTCCTCATCCTCTTGGGTCACGGACTAAAGAGTTTGGGAACCATGCTTGCTGTAGACAGTGGTGTAAAGCAGTGGTTCTCAGTGGTTCCCTTTTCAGGCTGTGACCCCAAAATAATCATATTTTAACTGGGGACCCCCCCCCCCCCACCCCACCCTGATGAGCACTAAGAGTTGAGGAATTACATTTTGTATAACACGGTTCTATTGTGAAAATAGCAGATCTACATGAGGCGTCGTGAGCGTGTAGATCTGCTATTTTCACAATT
The DNA here is from genome assembly GCF_963921795.1 of Nannobrachium achirus. NCBI lineage: Eukaryota > Metazoa > Chordata > Actinopteri > Myctophiformes > Myctophidae > Nannobrachium > Nannobrachium achirus. The sequence goes on from NC_137830.1 coordinate 9,674,441, forward strand.
CCTGCCACTGATATTTGACAATTTGGCCGATGTTTAATTTGTCATTTTAGAGGTATTAAAAGGTCCTTAAATTGTCACTTTAGAAATGTGTGCATCAATTAACGAGTATACTCGTAAATGGCAATAAGTGTTAAATTAATTATTTCTGTGGACTTTAAATCATTGTTTCATTTAATGACCTTCCTGTCCTGGCATTTGACCTTTTTGCCCTCAAAACATTGAACACCAAAGGTCAAGTGATCTTGACCCTAGAATGACAAAACTCCTATGAACATAAAATAACCATTACAGACACACACACAACAACCAGTTCAATTGTTCACATTTTGGCACCCCTGACAATATAACCCTCACCATGTGATTCATATTTGGGGTTGATTGATTTTTTTCATGATTTTTTGGGGGCATGTTTTCTTTCTCATAATACATTAACTTGATCTAATCCGTGTTGATCTCTGTTTTGACCTATTCTACATTTACAGACTTGTTGGCTGTCGACTCGAAAAGCCAGATTATGAAATTGTGGCTTCAGCTCTCAGCTCCAATCCTTCACATCTAAGAGAATTGGATCTCAGTTATAACGACGTGGAGGATTCATTCATGGAACTCATCTCTGCTGGATTAAAGAGTCCACATTGTGAACTGGAGATACTGAGGTCAGATTAATTAACCAGCATTATTTAGATTACTTCTGTTTTATTATTTATTGTTTTATTATAATAAGAGGAGTGTGCATTAAGTTGACATCATGGTATCCCACACTGACTAGAATCATGATACGGTCAGAGTTTGTGTTGGTTAGTTCTCACTCTGGCATCACATCACAATGATACGGTACAGTAAATACAATATGTGATCCATCATGGCTGCTAGGGAATTATCACGTCCAGTTACACAATCATTGAGTGTCAAACTGGTGTAAACACAGACTGGAAGGTTTGCTGGTTCCCCAGCCCACCAGCACCAGCAGTCTGTTGTCTGTTTCATTTAGTCAATAAGGTTGATATCATGGTAACCCACACTGACTAGAAACAAGAATATGCTCATACTGTATATGGACTATGGAGATCACTGATATAATCAATATTAAGCCAATAACTTGGAATGCCCATATGTGGACATATTTTGTGAGTCTTGTGTGGTCTATAACAGGGGTTTTCAAACTTTTTGACGCAGGTCACCCCTGTAAATAACCTTTTCATCCACGGCACCCCTGAGTTACACTGTTAGTTTTTAGAATCTTACATAAGCGACGCAAATATGCACATCTTTCCACCTGAGATACGGTAGGCTACGTCACAGAGAAATATCTGTTTCCATCAGAACAGACTTAAAATAACTTTATACTTGACATTTAACCACTTGAACCCCAGCATCCCTATTCTGGGGGGAAGGTTCACCAAAAAATAGACGATCTACAAGCTCACAACGTGACACGTTGTGAGCTTGTAGATCTGCTATTTTTGGTGAAGAGTTGGCTGTATGGAAAAATAACTCATCTACAGTGCAAATCAGGTGTTCACATAGTGAAGTGATATTAATGTTGTGATATTGCTGAATTCCAATTATCATCAAATAATTCTGAGGCACCCCTGGACTGCCGTCACGGCACCCCAGGGTGCCCCGTCACCCACTTTGAAAACCCCTGGTCTATAACGTAAGACATCTATGATGTCAGACGTCATACAGTTAGCTTACCATGATTTATTTCATATTATTCATGCCTGCCTGTTCTTTCATCTCTTTGGTCCCTCCTCCAAAACTCTGATAATCAATCCAGATATGTAATCTTTAATTACAGACTTGCTGGCTGTAACATCACACAGACAGGATTTGACATCCTGCTCTCAGCTCTCAGATCTAATCTTCCCCATTTGAGAGAATTGGACATCAGTTTCAACTGCCTGCAGGAGTCACAACTGGAGCAACTCTCTGCTCTACTGAAGAGTGAAGAGTGTAGACTGCAGATCCTGAGGTAAATAAATAGTGTGTTTTCTCTCTGTGTGGATCTCTACTTGAACATCAACAGCACTTTGTTAAATATGGATTTCTCTGCAGGTTGTCAGGATGTGGGCTCACAGAGGAAGGCTGTTCTTCTCTGGCTTCAGCTCTGACCTTCAACCCCTCCCATCTGAAACAGCTGGACTTGAACTTCAGCCACTTAGGAGGCTCTGGTCTGAAGAAGCTCTCTGCTGCACTGGAGACTCTGAAGTGAGTAGACTTGGACTGTGTCCATGTTGGTTAGTGCAGTGTTTCCCTTACAATGTTGAACTGGCTGGCCAGGTGGGCCTTTCATTTTTTATTTTTTCAAAATTATAATTCAATTAAAAAATATATGTTTAGAGTGCTTTTCAGGTTTTGTCCCTTGGTTCACTTTATCAAAGTCAGTATGGAACTCTGTAAATAAAAACTGCCCATCGTGTTCTAGGAGAACAGATCTTTAGTGTGTGCTGTATGTAGGTCATTCCAAGAGGTTTGGACACTAAAACAAAACACTGTTTTTTTTACCAGTTCAATCTTTACTCTGGGACAATTAGAGCCAGATGATCATTTGATCCTGTATGATCCATGGTTCTATTCATAGATTTAATATACAGTGATAGTGTGCCAAATATGGAGGGGGGGGTGTGTGTGTGTGTGTGTGTGTGTGTGTGTGTGTGTGTGTGTGTGTGTGTGTGTGTGTGTGTGTGTGTGTGTGTGTGTGTGTGTGTGTGTGTGTGTGTGTGTGTGTGATATCAAAAGGAACAGAACTATGTCAGGTAGTGGAGACAGTGTGTTAGACAGTCAGACATTGATTCATTGTTGTTCTATTTCCTACAGTGTGAATCATTCAGGAGAACACTGGATTAAACCTCAACTCCTTACAAGATGTGAGTGTCTGTCTGTCTGTCTGTCTGTCTGTCTGTCTGTCTGTCTGTCTGTCTGTCTGTCTGTCTGTCTGTCTGTCAGTCTGTCACATTGATGTTTTATACACTGTTTTATACTCTGTTGGCCCCTCCCTCCCTGTATTCAGAGGATATTATAAAAATCCTTCACCAATGTGTTTTAAAGGTGTTTAGTAACATAACCTAAACATTGAAATTCAACCCTCCTCCAGGGCAGTGGTTCCCAAACTGGGGTTCGGGACCCCTAGAGAGACCATCTAAAACACAGTTCAATCAGTGTGTGAAGTGGCAACAGGCTTAGCTCTTATTCAGCAGATAAAAGGTGTTCAGAAGTGTGGTGTTGCTGACCACATCCATAGAGGGGAGAGGGGGAACAGCCCAGGACCTCATGCTCCCCTCTACCCAGGTGAGGTGCACCCTATAGTCCTGCTCCACTCCTCCACTCCATCCAGGAGGACCGCTGGAGGAACCAGAGGACCTCCAGGTGATCTGGACTCCTGAGGAGCAGTGTCTCCTAGGATTCAACAAACTAATAAAGATACTTTTTAATTTGACACGCTCCCACAAATATAGATTCTCACACAAAACAAGGCTTTGTGACGAGCAGGAAAAGTGGGCGTGGCTGTTCCCGCTGCCCTAGGGGAGTTCCAACCTTTTGAAATGTGTTACTAGACATCTTTACAAACACATTAGTGAGGAAATGTCTTGAGAAGGAATTTATTCCATGTTTGGACATTTTTCTGTCCTGACAACCAGTGGTGGACAAAGTATTTACTCGAGTAAATACTCAAGTATAAAAAAAAAACTTTTTTTTTTAATTTTGTATCAATGTATTGTTGTATTGAAATGAAGAACATTTCACCCAAAATAAATGCATTAAAACAGAACTGTCTAAATACAGTGAAAGTAGCCGATCTACAACCTCACAACGTCTGTCTGTCTGTCGTGTTTGTTGCATTGCAACATGTTGTGAGCTTGAAGATCTGCTGTTTTAGAATTATGAATACAGAATAGGTTCATTAGGGTTCAAGTGGTTAAGTAGACCTTCAATCAGGAACTGATTTTAATTAATAAAACATTATTTTAATGATATTTATTTTGTATGTTAAACACTTAAACCCACGTCACTGACTGGAGTTCCTCAGGGCTCCGACAAATATCAGATCTACAAGCTCACAAGCACAAATGGTTCCTCAAAGAACCTTCTTTGAACCATTAACCATTTAAACCCTGCGTCCCAATGTTGGACATGTCTTAATACGTTAACATTCATCGTAAATAGCAGAGCTACAAGCTTACTACATATCGTGCTACGACACGTTTTGAGCTTGTAGATCGGCTATTTTGGAGTGTGGAGGGAGAAACTGAGCAGACCAAAATATAGAGCCCTGGGAGACACCGGTCGATGAAGGGTTAAAGTGGTTGATTGGTTCTTTATAGCATTGGTTCTCAAAGTGATGTCCGGGGACCCCCAGGGGTCCTTAGGGGGTTTCAGGGGGTCCCCAGCAAAATGTTTAATACAGCATTACACTCATTTGAACCACTTTATCCATGTTTTACACGTTGGCTATTTAACACATTTAGAGCTATAAAACATCTGTGCTCCAAACGCGTCACTTCACGCCATGTTTGGAGCTTGTAGATCTGCTACTTTAGGTTCTTTTGTGTAATGCTGTAGTATGATTCAGTAGGGGGCGCTAACTCAGGAAAAATCACAAAAAGTTAGAATCTGGAGAAAAGAGTTTTCTGACATTCCTTGTTGCTAAATTTAAAGATCTAATCTAAAATGACACAGATGTTTTATAGCTCTAAATGTGTTAAATAGCCAACGTGTAAAATATGGATAAAGTGGTTCAAATGAGTGTGATGCTGTATTAACACATTAGGTCTGCAGATCTACAAGATCACAGCGTATCACTTGGTGCCGTGCTGCGAGCTTGTAGACCTGCTATTTTTGAAAAAATTATGAAAATATGATTAATTGATGTTTGGAAAGTGTGTTTGTGTGTGCGCGTGTGTGTCATGGACTCCCATCTGAAAAGAGTTTGTGGCAGAGACTCCGCCTTTCCAAGATATTATTTTGAAAATAGATGATCTACAAGCTCACAACACATTGCGATGCACCGCGTTGTGAGCTCGTTTATTGTCAAATATATACAGTAAATGTTTAAAGTGGTTACACTGATTTTGGTGCTGTACATGAATGTGGGGACCCCCTGGAACCCCCTCAAGGACCCCTGGGGGTCCCCAGACCCCACTCTGAGAACCACTGTATTCATGATCTATAAATCTGTCCCAACATTCATGTTTAAATGTGCATGCCAAAGTTACATTCAACGCTGATACAATTGTGTTAATTAAAGACATAATAATAATGGATTTTTTTGTGAGGGTTATTCTGTGCGCACGCACGCACACACGCATGCACGCAGGCACGCACGTCCAAATGTAGTTGTGTTCAACGGCCCAATTCCAATGTCATACCTGCACCCTCACTGACTTAAGTGACGTGAATGGTAAATGGTGCATATAGCGCCTTTATCCAAGGCCCTTGCACAGAGATTGTGCATTACATTCACCCATTCACACACACATTGGTGGAGGAAACCATGCAAGGCACCAACCTGCTCACCGGGAGCAACTAGGGGTTCAGACAGAGTCTTGCTCAAGGACTCTTCCACACTAACTCTTGGGGAGTCCGGGATCGAACTGGGAACGCTTCAGGAACCCTCTGTGTTCTAAGACTGCAACTCTACCCCTGAGCCACTGAGCCACTGCTGCCCCCTGCTGACGTCAGCTGGTAAGTCCTTGAGGGTTCAGGCTGCAAGGACTCCAAATGTTAGAAAAGGAATGGAACAACACTTTAGATGAGTGTTTCACACTTTACATCACATTTAAAACTCTTTACTGTCCTTATTTACAGTCATTGCTTTAAAGGTTGTGATTGTTATGATTATATATTATATTTACATAATATTTATGTTAATCTGTTCATTTTAATTTCTGTTTATTGTAACAGTTCTCACATTGTTTTAGTCTCTGCGGTTACCACCTGTAAATAATTCAAATTAAATATATTTATGTCATATTGCAACAATGCTATGGCTGCCGTGGGAGTGTGGGATATCCCCATCTGTCCATATTTGGTCATTTGCATCATATGGAATCCCCTGCAGTCCTGGCAGGAACAATGGGTTGGCAGGAGGACGTTATCTGGATACGATATAGACAACGTTCGTATAGAAACGTTTTTTTGCCGATAATACGTTAAGGGGTTTTCAAAGTGGGTGACAGGGCACCCAAGGATTAGGATTTGAAATATTCAAAGACACATTTTCACGATTCTTCAAAAATGGAATATCTACAAGCTGCGCTGTGAGCTTGTATATCTACAATTTTTCAAGAGTTAAAGTTGTACCATGTAACTTTTTTTATAAAACAAATCTTAAAATTGTCCTAACTGTTAAATCGCTAAAGTTTTAGAACACCCACTCCGTTATTTTCAGCTTCTGAAGCCTTCTCTTTATATGTTTTCTATGAGCCGTGAGGGGGGGAGAATTTCGCGCCAAAATGACGTAATCTGCATCATCTGTATACGTTGTGTATACGTTGCCCAATCACATCGCCGATCATGCACACATGGTACACTACCGGCCAATCACAGCTTATCTGCTCTGGTCTCCAGGAAGCGCCTCCGCTTGGCTACAGTGTTTACCATGAAGGATTTTAACCTCTTAATCCACAAATCCTGGCCAGAAAATTACGTTCTACCATGCGTTCTACCCCTCCACGGATTACTATCGGTCGCGGTGGTTTTGCGGCGCCGCTCCGGTGGTCCGCGGCGGTGGTCCGCGACGACTCCGGCCGAAAAACGGCCGAAAAAAGCAATACCGCTACTGACCACTAGTTGAACTTACACAGTATAGCTTTAAAGCACACAATAATGCATTCCCAGTCTAAATGGGTTAAACCCCCTCCCCTATGAAGAACATTAATGGGGGGCCTGCAGTGAATCCTTGTACCCAGGGTCCAGAATTTGGTGCGACAACCCAAACAGCTGAGGTGGGAGCAGTTGCACAATCTATATCTATGTAAAGTACCTTGGATGAAGGCGCTATACAAATGCACCATTTATAATATAAAACACTTATATTGTGTGGCAACACCAGGGAGCTAAACACCCCCGGTATACTGTACTGCATCCCTGAACACCAGGGGTAACGGAGTACATCAATGGGTTGTAATAGATTTTTATAAAACTGTTAATGTATGTGCAATGTGTATCTGTCACCTTTACCTCTGTAAGTTAAAGTTACTTGACACAAAAAGACTGACTCAACAACAGCTGTCTATCCAGACAGTTGCTCCGCTCTTACTCCGACGTCATCAGTGCATATATGGAAGACTTCTGTAAGAATAGACCTGCATGTCCTTCACCTATTCTTGTCACACTGTCTTGTATAAATAAGACACTGCCCAGAGAACGGGAGCGACACTAGCATGCGTGTTGTCTCAGAGCTCTTGATTTTGGTGTTAAATAAATATATTGTATTCATTGTCACTCTACCTTGTGGAAATTACATTTCTATATTATATTATATACGATCTGAACATTTACATAACAGGGTATATGCTTCAGTCAGTGCCTAGGCCGGACTTGTTTTCCTTTTTTCCACCAACCTTGGTCTGGCTGCACTAAGCAGAAGGCTGGGTGGATTGAAGGGTTGTTCATTCTTCATTTTAACCACATGATGGCGACAAATAACCTTTATTGTTGGCCATCGACTGCCAACAATGTATTGGCCTCAGCCTGATGTATTGGGGCATTCTGTGTGTTTATTATCAAGTGTAGTAATCCTGTTTCGTTGCTCATAAACCTCTACACCGCAAAGTAGACAACACACCATGCAATTTACCAAGAAAATCCTATACCATTCGTATGTCTTGTTCAAATTGAAAAGGCCCTTGCTTTCGAACTGGGGACGAGCACTAATGAAGCATTACATTTTGTATAACACGGTTCTATTGTGAAAATAGCAGATCTACATCACAATTTCTGATTATAAATATTTGACAGTTTGGCCAATGTTGTGTCATTTTAGTGGTATTAAAAAGTCCACTCTAGAAATGTACATAGGCCTATACCCTCTATACCAGGGTTCCCCAACAGGCGGCCCGCGGGCCATTTGCGGCCCGCGGGGGGCTACTGTCTGGCCCCCAACAACCCCCATAATAATGGTGGTATAAGAGCAGCAACAATACTAGTTTATCCTTGTTGTTGGGTGGAAACCTCGTATCTCCAAATGTGTATGTTCTTTCGCAAAGTAATGCCCTGCTTCATCGTACAAGGCCGTCGCACAAAAGTAGTGAAAACAGCAGATCTACAAGCACACACCGCCTTGCGGTGCGAGGCGTTGTGTGCTTGTAGATCGGCCGTTTTCACTAGTTTAAATCATTTTTAAAATGATAAATGCAAAACGAACGGTTTTGGACATACAAGATTTTCACCCGACAACAACGATATCGGAACTGTCGCTGGAGTAGCGGGAGCGCCAACGTCGCCCCAAGCAATGCTGTGGCCCTCGGCTTGGTACCCTAGACATAATTCGGCCCTTGGGGAAAACATATTGGGGAACCCTGCTCAATACACTTAAACTTTCTCGCCCCCCTAGTGGCGAAAAAAAGAACCTCGGGAACTCAGATTGACTTAAACTTTATGTTGGTTTGTTTACTGTTGAGTGAGGAAAAAATGTTCCACATTTTCATCTGGGGACCCCCCAAAATAATTTGGGGACGGGGGTCCCGACCCACAGGTTGAAAACCACTGTCCTAGAGTAGCGAGACAGGCTTACATATAGACTAGCGGATCATACTATTCATTTCAGAGGGAAATGAAGCAGCAGCCAGATAGACGAGGTATAGCCTATATATAGCCTAGCCTACAGTAAATTGCATAACGATGTCAAAGAAGACACAATACAGAATTAAATGACATTTATAGCCTACAGAGTTTTAGAGATTGTTAGTTCTTTGGAAACAATCAGCCTTTCCAATGTGGAACAGGCTGCTTATTGTGAAATAATCCCAGTTCCATAGACGCAGTGTTATTACTTATTAGAGCTGCCTGCCTCTGCTACAATCTGTTCCCAGCAGTAGCCTCTGGATTGTTGAATTCATTATGGGTCTGCTGTTCTGATGCAACCAGGAAGCAACGGCCAGGGGCGTCACAAGGGGGGGGGGGAAGTGGGACTGAGTTACTAGGGCCCAAGGTGGAGGGGTCTTAGTTATTTTATACTTAATAGCTATTGGAAAAATAGCAGATCTACAAGCTCACAGCGTGGCACCGAGTGCCGCGCTGCGAGCTTGTAGATCTGCTATTTTTTTGAAAAGTCGTGAAAATGTGTGCAAAATCTTTGGATATATGTATTTGTACGCATACGTTTGTAACTCAAATTTTGCTTCTGGGGGGGGGGGTCCCTGGAACAACATATTTTGAGATGGGGGTCCGTGGCCAAATACATGTCATTTTGGGGGTCCTTCACATGAAAAAGTTTGAGCATCACTGACATAAAACTTGTACAGGTATATCTGCTATTTTTCAATAGTTAAAAGCACATTCATGGGGGGCCCGCATGTGAATCCTTGTACCCAGGGCCCAGAATTTGGTGCGACACCCCTGGCAACGGCAAAACCTCCTCTGAAATGTCTCCCGAGCTCCGAGTGGCTTTTTTTCTGGCTTACTTACTGTAACTATAAGTATCAATGCTGCATTGTAGGAATGCTCTAGTCAGTAGGAGATCATTTAGCGACCTACAACCGGGTCGCGACGTGGTCGGTAGTT
>NC_137830.1:9689166-9702563 GCF_963921795.1 Nannobrachium achirus
ATTTATCCTTATAGGTGTCTTAGGCAACTATATACCTATGGTACTGTGTAACTGACACTGAGTTTCAGACAGCAGGATTTAGCACAGATTACCCAGTCGCCGATTTTTCCCGGCATCACCGGCAGAGCCCCTGGTCTGAGGCAAATCGGGGTTCCCTCCCCAAGGTTTTGCTGTGTGTGTCCCGGCCCCTGCCAGTGTCCTGTGTTTGTCTAGAATGTGTTAGTCTGTCTGTCTGTGTGTCTGTCTGTCTGTGGGCATAGGCTTGGCTCCTGGCTTTCCAGATTGGCGCACCTGTCTCTGGTCATCTCATCCCACTCACCTGGCTGCCATATCCTCATCTATCTCCACTCCATAAAAGCCCATGGTCTCTTCACGGTGCGCTGCCAGATCGTTTTCACGATCTATGTGTGGTAATGCTTCTATCCAGTTATTCCTAGTATTGTTTTGTATACATAGTGTATTCCTGTAGTACTGTGTTCCTGTTTTTTGCTCACCTTGTTTTTGGTTGTGGACTTTTACTCCTGCTTTTCCTTCTCTTCATTGCCTGCCTACCTGCTTCCTGTCTGCCAACCACCTCCACTCTGCTTTTGGGTCTGCAGGTTTTGTTAATCGTGACGGTATGAATATCTATCTGACAGACAGAGATGTGATAAGCAATAAGGATGAAGTGTGCAGCCCCTGAATTGGGACACAGCTATAAGATTTCTATTCACGTGCAGTTTTAATCCCAGTAATATTATGCTAGATAGAGATTGATTAGAATGTCACAGAACATGAGTTAGTGAGGATTGTATGCCATTTTCTCAAGAGAGAAATACGAAATAACTTAATTTAAACAACTTATTTTGCTTTCCTTGATGAGTTCCCAACACACAGCACACAGGATGGAAGTCCAAAAACAGGATGGGCTGAACACACACAAATGCTGTTTCACGCATGCGTACACTACATTGTTTTCCTGATAGACAGTAAACACAAACGGGCCACACCGGAATTACAAAAGGAATCAAAGCAACGCATGAATGATTGGAAGAGCATTTAGAAATAGAGCTACATTTATTAAGGAAAACAGACAATCAGTTTAAACTAACAAACAAAATAAACTGATGGTCTCACAGTTTTTTACGTGAATTCACGTTTGTTTGTTTTGTTACTTAACGTGAGAACAACAAGCTGGTACATTATTCAGTAGAATATTTAAATATACAGGTGGACAGAACTCTTAGAGTACAAGATAAGACATGCCTCTTTGAACACAAACACAGATTGTCTACAGCAGGTCGACGAGTGGTGTAGTTTACACATTGCTCTTGCACACTTTATTTTGATTAGAAAATAATCTTCCCATATCTTACACACCTCTAATTTAGATTTATGAAAATAATTTTGTGCAGATACATTGTTGTTGTGTCTCCACGACCTCACAACTAATTCTAAACTCCAGGACTTGTCATTGTGTCCAAAGACTTTCATCTGTTCTGTCGAAGAATTAATTATAATTGTAACAGACTGCCATAGAAACATCTCAGTAACATTCTACCTCCCAGTAACAACGTTCAGACAGACCCTTATAACACAACACCTGAGGTTGACTTGTGAATCTAGCTGCATTCTCCCAGTAATTCATGGGTATTGTTTCAGTTATCTTCCTGGACTCTGACACATGGAGGTGTTTGTATACTGTGTTCCGGTCCAGGGACGTACAGTGCACAGGCTTCTGTGAGAAAAACCACATCAATAAATATCAGCGCAAACTTGAAAAGTGGTGCCTCTCAGGGCAAAGATCTTTGCCAGGCCTGGTTGTCTGCCCAGGGCTGTGGGTGGTTGTGGGTTGCAACCGTCAGGACAAAGCAGGATACATCTGCAGGGGGCACGGCCGCCGATAGTGGGGGGTAAAGGGTACTCTTTTCCCCAACGGCACTCAGGAGTTTGTGTAGGAAAGATTTGGGGCGCACTTGCCACTGTCAGCTACGGTAGGCAGGCTGTGATGTCATTACGTTTCCACTGTGGAATCTTGGAATCTCATTGGGTGAAGATGGCCGCACATATCATGTGACATTGATCAACTTCGCTATTCGCTCTCATACTAGGATATGATGTTGTTTTAGGCGGAAGCATACGTTTTGTTTGCAGAACAAGCTACCGAGTGAACGCTGGACTCCGAGTCCAAGACCGGTTTGAGTAAACATTAATTTATTGGAAACATATGGACTAACACATGGCAAGGAGTTTGCGGGTCGGTAGATACCGTTTGGACAATGCGGTCAGCACCTTATTGCATTTGTACATGTTTGGAGCAGAACATGGACAGAAGGACTCTGCCAGCAAGAGCGTCCCTGTTCGCCGTTATAAAAAAAAAATAGGAACATCTTGTCTCGCAAGTTATCATGCTTTATATAAACCCTATTATATTAAGCCTAACCGGTTTTGCTGCCGCGTAGAACCGCTTTTAACATTTTTTTTACTTGTGAATGAATAATTTCCTGTGAAAAAAGCGCTGCGCACGGGTAAATAACGGAGGGGGGGCAGGCCATGGAGGGGGGCCCAGCTCTTTGATCTTGACCCCCTTCCTAAAAATCTGTACGACGAGCCTGGCAGGGGGAAATAGAGTTTGAACGACATACAGTATGGTGCAACTGTTTTCAAACAGTGCGTTCTATATCCCAACATGCCAGTTTGGAGGTTGTGTGCATTTCTTTGTAAGAAATATTCACACAGGTTTGTGAAAGCAATTACTGTCAAATGGAGAGACAAAACCCTGTTTGACAGTCATTGTTTGGTTCATCATTTCCAGTATACCCGTGAAATAGTTTGTTTCTTTGTTGTTTAGAGGCCCTGCAATGCGTGATTCAAATTTGGTGGGATTGGAAAAATGGGTTACAACAAAATCATGGGATAAAGATTTAGTTAAAAATATATATAAATATGCTTAACCTAACCTTCGAGCCAATGTTATTTTATTCAAGGTTGATTTTAATCAACTGCAAGGCCCAGCGATGCTTTTTGGCAAAAAATAAATAAAATGGGAGAGAGAACTGAATATAGAACTGTCAGACGAGTGGTGGGCACACGCCTTACACAGAGTCAACTCAACTACTTCATGCGCCCGCCTCAGTTTGATTCAACTCAAAGTTGTACACAGAGCCCATCTTAGTAATGCTAGGGTAGCTGAAATGTACCCTGAGGCTGACTCAAGGTGTGATCGTTGTGCTCAGCCACAAGCACACCTGACACACATGTACTGGTCGTGCCCGCATTTGCAGCGATTTTGGTCGTTGGTGTTTGGCACACTGTCTGAAATTCTTGAAACCACGTTACAACCATGTCCATTGATGGCCATATTCGGCACACCACTACAAGTTACAAATCAAAAAATGGAAATGATCGCTTTTGCAATGCTACTAGCTAAAAGAAGAATTTTGCTAGCCTGGAAGTCTCCAATACCTCCTTCTCACTCAATTTGGCTCAATGATGTGATGTACTTTTTAAGTCTGGAGAAAATCAAGTTCTCTCTAAGAGGAACTACTGAGGGCTTTTATGAAGCATGGAGACCCTTTATTGAACACTTTAATTCATTAGAAGAATAGGTAAACATTTCTCAGGTGCATTTGCACACAATGGACATGATTGGTGGCCGTGGCGGACAGTGTCTCTTTCACTGATGACGGACTGTGACCCATGATGTGACCCACATTTTTGTTTTGTCTGGTTTTGTTTTGTTTTGTCCTGTTTTGTTTTGGTTTGTCTTGTTTTGCTTTTAAGTTGTTATTGTATGTTATGTTGTTGCCATGTTTTGTTCTGCTGAGTGGCGATTGCTCGTCACGTGCAATGTGCTTTTAAAAAAAGAAAAAGAAAAAAGGATTACATAACATTACATGTAATGTAAAGTATATCCAATAAAAATTATATAAAAAAAAAATATATATATATATATTTTAAAAAAATGTTTTAGTTTTCCTGTTCTTTTTTCACATTAACATCACGTTAAATCCTATTGTTTAGTATTACAAGTCCATTATCCACAATTTTTATGAAAAATATCCCCAAAATGCAAACTAGAGCATGATTTATGATCTATGGCTATAAAACCTTACAAAAACATTATTATTTTTTAAACATTACAGTTTCCTCTGATTAGGACTCCTACAACACCATCTGATTTTTTTTTCTTTTTTGCAAGTATAAAATTAATTTGGGTCTTGCAGGGTTGGAGTAGTTCACCCCCAAAATGACTTTTTTCTATTGATTAGTCACACCATGGGAGACTTGAGTTCAATAAAAAATATTGTATTCGTTCCATTCATAAGACAAAAAATATATATATATTATAGTCTATTTTAAAAACCAGCATTGATTCTGGATGGGCCCGAAATGCATTTGGGTCAGAATCAATGGGGGTACATTTTGGGTCAAGGGTCAAGTCAATTTACCCCCATTGATTCTCACACAAATGCATTTGGGTCCCCTTCCAGGGCCTTGTATTTGGGTCCCCATCCAGGCCCATGCATTTGGGTCCCCATCCAGAATCAATGGGGGTAAATTTACGATAGTATTATACCTTTTTTTTTGTCTTAGGAATGTGACAAATACAAAAAAATATTATTGGACTCAACTCTCCATGGTGTGAGTAATTAATAGAAAACAAGTCATTTTGGGGGTGAACTACTCCTTTAAGGTTGTTGTGGTGCCCACTCTTCTTACATAGATCTGGACATTGAACACACAGCCTGACACGGTACGCACACACCTGCCCTCAATCATCCCTCACTGTGTGTGTGTGTGTGTGTGTGTGTGTGTGTGTGTGTGTGTGTGTGTGTGTGTGTGTGTGTGTGTGTGTGTGCGTGTGTGTGTGTGTGTGTGTGCAATAAGTCAGTTGCAAAGTCCACACACAGGTGTGTCAGGTTGTTTTATTATCAGAGTGACAGATTGTTCAGGCTCCATTTTGACTCGACTGCTGGAAACAGAAGAACCTTCTTCATGTCCGGTGAGAGTTTGATACATTTATGATACATTTATGTAACAATATTAATGTTTTGTGTTTGTTTTGGGGGGATGAGAGTTTGATACGTTTATGTAACATTTATGTAACAATATTAATGTTTTGTGTTTGTTTTGGGGGATGAGAGTTTGATACGTTTATGTAACAACTGCATGTGTTTATTATTGGTTCCATGTGTTTATCCCATGTGTGATGTGAGCTTGTAGATCTACGAGGTGTCTGCCCGACAGCAACGATGTGTCTTCCTTATTGAATAGTGTAAACCCTTAAAGGGACAGTTCACCCCCTAAATGACTTTTTTTCTATTACTCACCACCTCATGGAAACTTGAATTAATGGATATTTGGTTTAGTTTTTGTCACATTCTTTGTGTCTCCATAGCTGCGGCTCATCAAATGATTGGCTTAAGAATGCGATAAAAAAAAATATATAAAATCCATGAGCTCCCCCCCCCCCCCATCATCAATTACTCAACCCCATGAAGCCTTGAATTTGCAGAGATTTTATTGCTTTATGTGTGATTATGATGCATAAAAAAGGAATCATTTATTAACTTCAAAACAACACTCTCAGTTGTTTGGCTACTCTCAGAGGTACAGATCTTTAAGGGTCCATTTGGTTCCATGTGTACACTCTCAGTGTTACAGTCCTGTAAGGGTCCATTTGGTTCCAACACTCTGAGAGTTACAGTCCTATAAGGGTCCATTTGGTTCCATGTGTACACTCTCAGTGTTACAGTCCTGTAAGGGTCCATTTGGTTACATGTGTACACTCTCAGTGTTACAGTCCTGTAAGGGTCCATTTGGTTACATGTGTACACTCTCAGTGTTACAGTCCTGTAAGGGTCCATTTGGTTCCAACACTCTCAGAGTTACAGACCTGTAAGAGGTCTATTTGGTTGCAAAACTCTCAGAGTTAAAGACCTTAAAGACCTGTAAGGTTCCATTTGGTTCCATGTGCACTCTCAGAGTTGTGTCAAGTACAGTAATTAAGTAGAGTAAATGTACTTTGTACCCTATAATAATATAGTTACTATATAATTTAGACAGTAGAGGAGTGCTGATTGATGAGGTGAGTCAGGGGTTAAAGTTCACAGATACTAGATTACAGTGGAGAGGAGAACAGACTCCATTTTGAAACCACACTAAAGCTTAGTGATTGACTGTTGGTTTGAAATGGTCAGGTGTTTAAGGTTAACGTTAACCGTTTTTATTGACATGCTTATAGTCCCTGTGTGTGTGTGTGTGTGTGTGTGTGTGTGTGTGTGTGTGTGTGTGTGTGTGTGTGTGTGTGTGTGTGTGTGTGTGTGTGTGTGTGTGTGTGTGTGTGTGTGTGTGTGTGTGTGTGTGTGTGTGTGTGTGTGTGTGTGTGTGTGTGTGTGTGTGTGTGTGTGTGTGTGTGTTTACAAAGGACTGTACATACTTATTACCAAAGATGTGTCACGCACCAAAACAAATCCAGAAATGTTTCAATGCAATGGCCCCCATATTTGCAAATATAATGGCAAATACACCAGGCGTCATTGTGATTGAGAACAGCAGAGTGGTCTTCCTATTAGAAGCTGGCTGTGCTTTTGATTCAAGTTTAGAGGAAGCTTTCCATACTAGCAAAGTTTAATGCCAACCATTCGTACAAGCCATTATACATCTAGGCCAGGGGTGGGCAAGTATTTTTTCCATGGGGTCACATGAACAACAGAATATATTGTGGAGGCCCGGGCCAAAAGGCAGTGCTCCTCGCAAACTAAACACATGGCTTTACCTCCGACTTCAGTAAATAAATACTCAGTAGTTACATTTGTGTTGAAAACCCGGCATACGGCATCTTTTTTTAGCCACTTTATCCATTTTTGATGGGTAAGGTAAGGCAGGTCGACTTGTTACCAGTCTGACCACCTGCTTGAGACAACGATCCAATGATCATGCACACGTGCTGATGTACACATTGCATCCATATGTACGTGAATAAAAAACTTTCGTCCATGCATGAGGTAAAATTTGAAAATGTGTTTGTTGTAATTTGCCATTAACCCTACAAGGGCCGGTCAGAGCGAACCAAAGGGCAGCATGCAGCCCCCAGGCCGCACAATGCAGGTCTGATCAGGCTATAAGTGTCAGCTCATTATATTATATATATATTTGGCAGCTTGGACCATGTCCACAGGCTGGTGGTCTTGGGGGGCTTGAGTATCAAAAGGTTGTCCAAGTGTAATAAGAGGCAAAGCAGCTTGCAACTCAATATCCTCATTATAGGCTGTCCATCTATTATTTGGAGAAAGTGCTTTCTATTGATAATGTGTTAAGACCAGTCTGGTTCAGTCTGGTCTTATGTTGACTGTGAATAAGTGAATGGGTGTTGTTTACATTCTGTACATTCTGTGCTTGTTTGGATTCAAGCACTGAGACACATGTTCCAGTGTGCAGGACATCAAAGGCCTCAGTTTGGCCTAATGTGTTCATTCACATTATGTATTTATTAATTGCATATTAATTTATACTGTTTGTGTAGTTTTAAGTTCACATGAACTCAGAGACTATAGGTACGTGTGTGTGTGTGTGTGTGTGTGTGTGTGTGTGTGTGTGTGTGTGTGTGTGTGTGTGTGTGTGTGTGTGTGTGTGTGTGTGTGTGTGTGTGTGTGTGTGTGTGTGTGTGTGTGTGTGTGTGTGTGTGTGTGTGTGTGTGTGTGTGTGTGTGACTATGCATCCAGTATTCAGTTTTGTATCTATTTCTTTGACTGTAACCCTGACAGGTTTAATAAAGACCTAAATATCTATTTCATTGACTGTAACCCTGACAGGTTTAATAAAGACCTAGAGATGATCTATTTCATTGCCTGTAACCCTGACAGGTTTAATAAAGACCTAGAGATATTCTATTTCATTGACTGTAACCCTGACAGGTTTAATAAAGACCTAGAGATGATCTATTTCATTGACTGTAGCCCTGACAGGTTTAATAAAGACCTAGAGATGAGTGAGTGTGTGCAGAGAGAGGAGGAGGGAGCTGACAAACATCTCATCCAGTCTCCAACATCTCCTCCCCAACCTGGACCTCCTCACACTAAGTATGTCTCTTCAATGTTTATCTATAGATTGTAAGTTACTATGTGTACAGTTTGATATGTGTCTCCAGTGTTTTAGTGCTAAATTTGGAAGTGTGGGCACTCCCCGCCCGTGCACGCACATGCACGTGCGTCCGTGCGCGTGCACATAACGTTTTCTCTGGCTTAAAACGGGTCTGCGCGGCGGCAGAAATAGCCTTAGACCAGTGGTTCTCAACCAATAATTTGATGACCGGATCATCAGCCAAACTTCCCATGCAAAATAGCTCCACAACTGATATTTCCAATTAATTAATCCATTTTCAAATCTTATATTACCATCTGCTGTTAGTCATGCTCATTTCAGCACGGCTGGCGAGCCTATTTCAACCAATTGCTGGGTCAGAACGACCTGGAAATATAATATCAACTGACTTGACTTGAGAGAAGTGTGGGCACTCCGTACCCCCCCCCCCCCCCCCCCTTGACTTGAGAGAAGTGTGGGCACTCCGTACCCCCCCCCCCCCCCCCCCCCCCACTACATCCCTGTGTGTCTCCAATGTTTATCTATAGATTATAAATTACTATGTGTACAGTTTGTTTACACACTCAGAATATCAGAACCAGACTTACGACACTGTCTGGCACATTCTGAGTCCACTAGTTCTCAAATGTTTTATTTGCATGGACCCCCTTCACTCAGAGTCTACAAATGGAACCAAATGGACCTGTTAGGGTCCATTTGGTTCCATTTGTACCCTCTTCAGAGTCACAGACCACAGGCTATCTTCTTTATGTGTTTCTGGTAATATTATTGTCCACTCATTTGTCGGTGGCAAAAATGGAATTTTGACAAAAATGTCCACCACAAGCCAGCATGGAGATGAGCCCTGCTTTCATAATGTGATGCAACAATAAAGTATCTTGAACAAACTAACCTTTTCATTCACATGATAATTTATAAACATTTATTATGATTCCAGAAGTGTTGACCACAGAGCAGAGTCTCCAACACCCAGCTGTGTGTCTATGAAGAGTGACCGGTCTATGGGACATCCTCCTGTCTTCAGTGAACCTGGACCTCCACACACACAGTATGTCAACACCGACACACAACAAAGTATAGACCAATTTAGTTGACACAAGTTGATGAGCTAACAAAGAGGGAGGGGTCAAGTTGTTGACTGACAGACCAGTAATCCAATCAGGTGCTCTGGGCAGACAGGGGAGGGGGTCATCCAATTCTCCAACTCAAAGGAGCTTTATTGGCATGAGAGAACACACGTTTACATTGTCAAAGCAAGTGTCAAAATATAATAAAAGCTGTTGAAAAAGGGGCACATATACAGTTGGAGGGGCTACAGCATTGTGTAAACAGATCTAGAGCTATATCACATTTTGGTGTTATGTACATGTTATATATATACAGTCTGGTATAAAGCTTTTTGGAACAAATCTTTTGCAGTCACTTTGGGACAAAAAGCTGCATTTTATTATCAAAATGATTTTAAAGGGATATTCCACTTTCAAAAAGACTTTTGTTCATTTTATCATCTAATCAGGCTTTTAGATATTTGATGTAAATGACTATGTTATCAGGCCCTCTCCCCATACACACTCTCTTGTAACTTCAAACTCCATTTTAACCATGATAGATTAATTAAAAACACCTCTCCGCCGCTGTGGCGACCCCGAAGGTCGTCGGCTCGGGCACCCTAGCTAAATCATTAGAGCAAGCCCTGGGCTACATCTGTGCAAAATGTGGTGCTTTTAGACTGATTTGCACGAAATTAGCATTTGCTCCACTTAAGGCCCGCACTATGTGGCAAAAATGGAATTTCAACAAAAATGTCCACCACAAGCCAGCATGGAGATGAGCCCTGCTTTCATAATGTGATGCAACAATAAAGAATCTTGAACAAACTGACATTTTCATTCATTCACATATATTTATATAATTTATAAACATTTATTATTATAATTATAATTCCAGAAGTGTTGACCACAGAGCAGAGTCTCCAACAGCCAGCTGTGTGTCTATGAAGAGTGACTGGTCTATGGGACATCCTCCTGTCTTCAGTGAACCTGGACCTCCACACACCCAGTATGTCAATCCATTACATTATACACAACACTAGAACATGGCACATGTGTTGTACAGTGTGCACATTGTTAAAACATAAAACCGAGTATTACATTACAGTCTATAGGTAATGTCCAAGCATTACCTGTAGACTGAAAGTTACGATATGTGCAGTTTATGAATAATAATTCAACCTACGGTCACTGTGACCCATACTATAAGCTCCACTTATTTTCCATTTATTTTATTTGATAAACAAACCACTTAAATCCTGGGATTTCTTTAGAGTTGTTAGTAGTTAACAGTGGTAGCATGGCTCCCCCTAATGGCCAGTGGAGGAACATGAATCTGACTGACCATGCTGTTGCTATTCACCATATTCTATTCACCTGGCGGCCATGTTTGAAATTTGCAGTGAAACCGGGTGGCAACTGGGGTGGCATTTCATTAACTTAATGGCAACATGGCCACCATGTTAATATGGTCTATGGTGTGTTGGGCTCAGTGTTGCTGCTTGGACCCCAGTGTTGCTGCTTGTTCTTTCTATTATTGTATTCAATAGTTCACTGTTGTTGCAATGTTGAGGAGCTGAAAACCATGGAATTTGACTCTCTTATGTTTGAATAATGGGACGTTACTTAGAAAATGTAATAAAGTGTTCACTACAGAGCAGAGTCTCCAACAGCCAGCTGTGTGTCTATGAAGAGTGACTGGTCTAAAGGAGGACTATTTAACTTCACTAATGAATCCCCAAGCTGTGGAATAAACTCCCTGTCGCACTTAGAACAACGGACTCACTCGCTAGCTTTCGCCGTGGACTGAAGACTCACCCTTTCAGACTCCACCAAAACCCTTAGCACTACTGGAAAATCAATGCCCATACATGAAGCTAGTTAGCATTTGTTTTGTAGGTTTTTTTAGAAACCTTGTTTATTATTTTATTTTCCTTACAGATTATATTGTTTTTCTAGATAGATATTCATTTGCATTTGTTATATTGCTGTTGATGTACTGACATTTGTTTATTATTGTGATATTTTATCTGCTTATTGTAAGTCGCTTTGGATTAAAAGCGTCTGCTAAATCCCTAAACTGTAAACTGTAAACTGTAACCTGGACCTCCACACACACAGTATGTCAATCCTCTTCTGTAATAGAATGTGGGTCTCCTAATTTGGGCACTGTAGTGATGTCAATCAGTGATGTCAGTCATCTCCAAATTTGGTCACTTGTTTCATCATGTCAGACAGACATTATTTGGGTGCGGTCAGACGGCAGATGAACAGGCGGACATTCGGTACACTATGTGTACAGTTTGTGAATGAAGTGCTACAAATCACTATGTGCTGTTCAGTGGTGAAGCTGCACTATTACAGACTGACTGTCTGCATGTTTTGTTACTTCAACGTCCCAAGACCTTTCACTCTGTTATACTAAACTAATAAACTGACATTTTCATTCACATGCTAACCGTATAAACATTTATTATGATTCCAGAAGTGTTGACCACAGAGCAGAGTCTCCAACACCCAGCTGTGTGTCTATGAAGAGTGACTGGTCCATGGGACATCCTCCCGTCTTCAGTGAACCTGGACCTCCACACACACAGTATGTCAATCCACAAAATCGGATCCACAAAACTATGGTTTTGTGGTGAATAGTGATGAGTCGTCACTTTTTAGTTTTGTGGCGTCCATTTTTAGCCCAAGGAATGTTTTTCGTGCAAAACAAATGCTTGCAATGGATTCCAAATCATGAAAAACCCCTAGTTAGTCCCCTCACATGCTACTTAAAGTAGATTTTTTAGGGGGGGTCTTTTTTCCTGTATAGTAAGTGAATGGGTAGGTGCAAAAAATCATTAAAAATGAACCCCGAGGGACGATATTTCAGCTTGGCACCTGGCAGAATCTTAAAATATATCCTTTAAGGATTAAGAAAAAACTGGTGGCGAAAAAAAAATCCACCCTATGCGCGTGGACCCCCCTTTCCTACTAGACTATTACTTCCTCACTTTAAGATCTTGCTGGGTTGAGTTGACCAATGAGCCTGCATTCAGATTCAGATTCAGATTCAGATTTCTTTATTAACCATTGTGTAATACACATAGGAATTTGCTTTGGCATACTACATTTTTGCATTCAAATAATTTTTTTCACATATAACATAAACAAAAACAAAAACAAACAAACACAAAAACACCGACAGAACGCAACACGTAGTCACGTAGTGCATGACTTCAAGTACCAAAAAGTGTCAAAAAGCAGAAAGTACACACACGTCACACACAGTAACGGGTCCTATCGGGTCCTCTCGGGTTATACACATGATGATTACAGTCCCGAGTTCCGAAGTGTTCCGAGGGAAATGCGACCGTTTCCAACCCGACTCCGAGTGATTATGATAAAACATTGACCGAACCCGATACGGGTCTCTCGGGTCCATGGTAATTTCGGGGTCGGGGCCCCCGTGAAGACCTCTAGCTCGAGGTTCCATTTGCTCATACAGAGCTTGGCAAGGCAGCATTTTCTATCAGTGCTCCACTTGCATGGAACAAGCTCCAAAAATCATGTGGCCCCGAAGGTCGTCGGCTCAGGCGCCCTAGCCTAGCTAAATCATTAGAGCAAGCCCTGGGCTACATCTGTGCAAAATTTGCCGCTTTTAGACTGATTTGCACGAAATTAGCATTTGCTCCCCTTAAAGCTATACTGTGTAAGATGCTCAACTAGTGGTCAGTAGCCCTATAGCAAACCGCAATCGCGTCCGCGTCTTTCGGCCGTTTTTTTTTCCGCGTCTGCCTCCACCTCGTCTGCCTCCACCTCGCCGAGATCTATCTTTAGAGGGGTCCCTGGTTCCTGTGCGTTCAGGCATTCCGGAGAAACGGACTCCTTCACCCTGCCTGGTAGGCGAGGTTACCTTTTGAGTATAGAGACACACGGGCGACTACAAATATGGCCGCCATAGCGACCCACTTCAAGATGCGCTGTGATTGGCCGGCAGTGTATAACCCTCGCTGTGATTGGCCGGTAGTGTGATGACGTAATTTTTCCGCGAAAACCGGGGCCCGGTCAGGATCATAGAAAACATATAAAGAGAAGGCTTTAGAAGCTGAAAATAACGGAGTGGGTGTTCTAAAACTTTAGCGATTTAAACAATTTTAAGATTTGTTTTATAAAAAAAGTTACATGGTATAACTTTAAGGCCCGCACTATGTGGCAAAAATGGAATTTCAACAAAAATGTCCACCACAAGCCAGCATGGAGATGAGCCCTGCTTTC